>NC_089650.1:41620700-41933200 GCF_037042795.1 Molothrus aeneus | reverse complement strand
GGAGGAAGGCAGAAGAGGTGTGGTGTTGCCTTGTGGTCCTTGCCATCTGCAGCATATTCTTTCTTTTATTTTACCTATGGAGTCGTTTCTCAGGGAAGTGAGAAGGGAGCTTGGGGGGAACAGGTGAACAAGGTGGGTGCTCTGTCTTCTGCTTGCTGCTGACTGGAGCATAACAAAACTGCCAGTGCTCTTGACGCCCCTTCATCTCTCCAGTGCCAAAGGGTGAGGCAAGCCAGAAGCCCTCTCTGGACATCCTGTCTAGGTCTTCATTCAGCCAGCAATAAAAAGAGGTCAGAAACAAACACTGAGTGATGTTTGCTTCCCTTCCTCGTGCTCCTGACCCAAGTTCTGTTGGCCTCTGACACATGGCATCCCCATCCAGTGGATGGGGATGCTATCATGTCACCCTGCATACCTTGCAAATTCTGTCTCCCATGTGAAAAAGAAGTATGGTGAGAAGTTGTGGAATGAAACCTCCTGCATCCTGAGGAACAGGGAGGTGAAGGGAAGGATTTGCAGACAGTTGTCCCTTGTCCTTGCAGACATATGTGGGCTTTTTGAAGGAGCTGCTGCACCAGGATGCTGCTGGCCGCGTGGCAAGCATGCATTGTCTGAGCTGGAAATACAGCTGTGGGTCTTCTCATCAAAATACTTGGGCTGAGGACTGTGGTACTTGACACAGCACTGAATCTGAGCCACAAAGTTCACATTTTTTCTGACAGGTTCTTAAAAATGTAGTATTTCCACTGGTGGTGAATAGTAAATGTCTTCATTGGTCTGAGCTTTCTGAGTGTTATCAGGTTAGGGTTTGGCTGAATGCACAAGGAGTCCCATGCCAGAGCATGTCTCACATCCCTCACATGCTTCAGTATCTCTTCTGGCCACTTTGGCTGTGGGGAGCAGGCATGTTTTGCTGTCAAGAAGTGTACCAGCAGGGATGATCATCCTCCTGCTTATTTAAGAAGAATCTTGTTCTCTGAGCTGCTTTTCTGACCCCAAGCATGATTCCATAAATAGAAATAAAAATTCTGATATCAGCCTGGGTAGTAAAGAAAGTTCTGTAGTGGGCATTTATGTCTTCCCCTAAGAATTACCCATAGGCTTTATGAGCAGTTTAAAGTTACAGGAATCAGTACTTTAATTTCCATCCCTTTTATGCCAGTGCAGAAGCCCCTGTTTCTCATTAAAATTCTGTGCTTGCCTGCTGCATATTTCTTAGACCCCCACCTGTTATGTCACCCAGACTTCTGATAGAAACTTATTTGGATAATGTCTGCAAGCAAAGAATTTTCCCTGAAAAGGTTGAAGATGGAGACACTCTGTCAGGACCTGACAGGTGTAAATTTCTTAATGTATGAGAAGTATATGAAAATACAAATCATCACTGAGAGCCAGCCTGAAGCAGACTGAGAAGCTGTCACAAGCAATTTTCAAAAAGTATGAGTTATTTGGTTCTCTTCCAGAAGGAACAACTCCACAGGCATAAATTTGTGAATGGTACTTGACAATTTTAACAATTCTTCCTCTCCCAGCACTGAGCATGTGACAGAGATGTGATAGGGACTATGTGCTCCCTTCTCTTCCTCAGCTGTGGAGGAGCTGCCATAATATTCATGGGATGAATCCTGCTTTCCTGAATGTGAACCATTCCTTCTTTTGCTTCCTCCTGAGGCAAATTTCAGGGAGCTGATTAATCTGACAGTTAGGCCGTGCTGGAACTTATTATTTGCCAAAAGAGGTTTCATGGCTTCTCTTATTTTCCATTTACTGAGAGCAATGGTAGGAAAGAAAATAGAAGATGCTTTGTGACGGACACCTTGGCTATTTTATAAGCTCCTTGGTTTTGTAGTTTTACTTTGGGCATATGGAAAGATCATTGCTAACTGGATGGGCCTATGCGCTGGTGTATGAAAATGGACTTTAGGAAGCGTTGTGCATGATCGGCAAATCAGTTCTAATTGAATAAATGTCAAGGTCAAAACAAACAAGTGAGGAAGATGAGAAATCCCTGAAGTGGTATCTGTTTCAAATCATATTAAAGGCTGTTCAGTAGTAAAGTGCTTCAGGGGGAGTATGTGAAATTAAAGAGCAATGAACATGCTGCACACTTTTAAAACTGAAGGATCTGTTTCCTCAACTGAAATTGGAAGCTGGTGCTTAGGAAATATCCTGGTTGAGGGGCAAAGTTTATTTCTCTCTTGCAGGTGGACTAGAGCAGGTGGAGTTACAGATTTCTGACAGGTAGGACGGCATGTGGCACAGCCCTGCCCAGCACTTTGCTCTGGGATACAGTGGAGTGCCACAGTGGCCTTGTGTGCCTTGCTCCAATTGCAGTGACCTGCACACAATTAGCATGATGAACATCATATCATGGTGATTATAGACATGTATCTAATACTAAAAACTTGATACAGCATTATATGTAAGTACAGCCCTATGTCAGGTTCTAGATTATTTTATTCTAAGCCTCTGTGAAACTTGCATGTAAATAGGCTACAAGAAACACCCAAAGTTTTTTTCTGATTCTTTTACATCCCCATTAATTTTGACTTATTATAGATGCTGCCTTTAAACTAGAAGTGCAGGTGAATATAAAAATGTACTATGAAGAGCCCAACAAACTCCCTTTGTCCATGTGATGTACCTTGAATAAAGTTTTATATGCCACATTATGTCACTAAGTGAAGATTGTGTATTTTTCAATGCCAAATCTAAATACTGAATCATTGCTGAGAGGGGACAAGAGGAAACAGTATTTGTTTCAGGTAGAATATCAATTGTCATTTTAAAGTATTGGAATGTTGTTTACTACATTACTATTGTGTTTTTTAAGCAGCTAATTGTCATGGTCTGATTTCAGAGTTATTGGGATGCTGAGAGATGCTTAAAGTTCAGGAGGAACTGGTCAGGTACTTGAGGAACACAAAGTATGTTTCTGAATTTTTAAGAGCCTAAACATCTTGAAAAGATTGTCTTCCACATACCCAGAGAGGTTTTGGGTTTCTATTCTCCAGGTTTTGTTTTCGATTCTGGAGAAGATCAGCTACTAAAAGTCATGATACCAAAATAAAATTAGGCATGAATAATATTAGCCAGGTAATGTCTCAGTGGTGGTTGATGTTAAGAGTAAATCAAGCTATGGCCTTTGGGACTTGTACAGACCAAGTAGAAGAGTTACTTTGTTGTAATAGTGGCAATTACCTGAAAAGACCTGCCTGCTTCAATTGAAATAAATCTGTCATAAATCTGGTTTCTTGGGGTAGTGAAATGACCAGTTCAATCTTGACTTAATTGTTTTTACTTTATTTTTCTGAAGCCAGAAATCATTAATCATTTTGGTACCTGTGTCCATATGAGAAAATGAGATGAGTTTTCAGGCATCCAATAATCTGACTTTAGGATTTTGTTTGACATTAGTTTGTGTCTTACACATAACGTTGAAAGTGAAATGTCATCACTCCATCTCTGCATGGTTCTCAAGGACAGGTGAGGTGCCACAGGAGTAGAATACATCAGTTGTCATGAAAGAATTGAATGTTTTCAAGTGATATTGAGAAATGCAAATTCTTACACAACCATAGAGTTATCCAGGATATAAGAAATGAAGCAGGTGTAGGTGAGCTGTTTTAAGGTATTTTTGCTTTGTGCAGTGCTGTGTCCTGGCACACTGAAGGCCAGCTGCCATGGGATGCCTTCGGAGCCACCTGAGCAACTCCTTATCCATTTGTGAAGGACTAGCAGGGCTTGTTATTCTCATGCAGCATTTGCTATTGCACATTGAAATGAGGTTGGTTTCTAAAAATGTACATGATAACACATATAAACTTGATTTTAGAAATCTTCACGTGAGCATCCCTGACATTGTAGAATGGTGATGCAAATCTGCTCAGGTAAGTAAAGATTTGTGAGGTCGGTCACTCCTCTTTCATAGTGATATTTGGCCTTTGTTAGTCAAAGGCTACTTGTTCAAAGTGTGATATGGAGAAAAGACTGCCAGGTCTTAATAATTTAGATGTTATTATTATCATTCAAAGTAGTTTATGTTTTCAAAACAAGCTGTAAGCTGTTGCACCTATCTTGTTCCTGTTTTCAGGTATTTTTATGCCAAATCTGGTCACAAAGGAAAGCTCAGTTTGTTTTTCAAATGAGTGAAAATCACTGCTGATCCTACTGTATCCTTTGAAAGTAATTTCTACCACTGTAACAAGCCAGAATCAAAATGACTAATCAGTTATGAGCCAGTCCTCATTAACTCACACTAAATTATTTTCATTTGGCAGATAAAATAGTCACTTTTCCACCCTTAATTAGAATTTGGTCTAATAGGATTGACAAGTCAATCTGGGGGGGAAATGCCCTTCTTAATTGCTTTTAAAACAGAGTAGTTTTTTTAACAGTAGATTGAATTTGCTATTTATGTTCTAGGAAAATTTTGCCTCATGAGCAAATGTATTCTTTTTGGTTTTAAAGCTTGCTGGGATTGCCCATAGCAAAATAAGGTTAACTAGTGTTATCTTTAAACAACTGTGTTTATACAGCATTGCACTGTACTAAGACTGTAATCAGGATTTTAAAATTGAAGTGTTTGGAGGAAGTAGCCTTTCACTTTCTTCATTCACTTTTCAGAGTCTTAATCATATAAGATCACTTCAGGCGACTTTCAGTGAAGCAAAGAAGGGATATTCCTTAGCACCCATTTTCCCAACTTAGCAGAATTTTTTTTCAACTAAACAGCTTCAGGAGCACACTAAATCTCTTTTGAAAGCCATTCTCTGTACATTTTTTCTCCACTAACTTGGCCAAACATTATCAAATTACTATTTTCTTTCACATCCTTGAAAATCTTACTTCTAAAAACTTTGCCAAGTGAGGGTAATAGCTCCAGTAAAATTCTTCCTGCTTCCTTTGGCCCGTGAATGGCCCCAAAGCTTCTCATCTTGACAGAAGCAACATGCTCCCTTCTACATGAAGCCAAGGGGGAGATAGTACAGTGAATATAAGTTTTTGGAACAGTTCTTCATCAGGATGCCCTGATGAGGTTGCCACTGTTGTCTTAAGAAAAAATGCTAGAGCTGATCCCCTACTTTCTGGGACACTGACTATGAGCTACCTGCACTGACTTCAGTTAAAGATACTAGTTAGGTTGATTTGTTTACATTAAGTTTCATTTCAATGCTTTACTCTCTTATACTATTTTTGTAGCACAAATCAATAAAGCAGCAGTTGTTTCCCTGGAGATCCCACAAATAAGAAATATACTTTTTTAAGGCTTCACAGGTTTTCTCTTTTCTTTTTTTTTTTTTTTAATTACAGTTTGCCTCTTCTGTTTTGGCAAACAGTGTATAAAGGCAGTACAGGACCCAAAATGAATGCCCTTGTCACCTCCCTCCCCCTCCAAAATACTGGTCTTTTATTTAAAGGGGCTTACTTCCACCTTGAAGTCTTTCAGATTTTTTTTTTATGAAAATTTATATGAGATAAGGAATTCTTGATAAGAATTGAAAGATTTAAGAAAGATTTGGCTGCTTATGACAAGGTGGAGAGCTCCTATCTTCTTCCTAGAACAAGTTCAGTGAAATCAAGGATAGCTTATGTTTCTCTCTGTTACTCATCAATCCCAAAGTAGCCAAAGCTTTCTGATTCTCATTCAGAACAACATATGCAGTCCCCAAGTCCACTCCATCCTTGGCCCCTTTGCTGGCACTCCCAACAGTGCTATTGAAAGGAGTGGTGGGTTTTAATAATGCAAACACCTGCCCAGTAGCACCTTGGCTGAAACTGCTGGCTTGTTTCAGATAGAACATTAAACAGCTGTGTGGTCATAGTAAAGTTTAGTCACTACCAGCTGAGGTTGAAGGCAAATTTATGACCTTCAGGTGAGGGGGTTTGTACCATTACCTGTGCCTTGAACCATCTATTCATTTAAATGTCTTCAGAAGGGACACGTTTTGACAATTTAATTAAAAAGAGAAGAGGAAAGGATTTTACCAAAAAAACCCTATCTTTTTTTCCCTATTGATAATTACATGCATTTGGTACTGATTTTGTATTTGCATGAGAAATTTGAGAAAATCCAGATGATATCAATTATGTCTATGGGCTAGGCACATCCTCAAAGTTACATCACAGCGGTACTCAGAGGGAATGCATGTTATGCCATTGGATGCCTCCTTTGCAGCTCGGTCTTCACATACTTGAATGTCTCTCTCTGTTTAAAAATAAGAGTATATTGACATATTGTCTTTGTTTTGTATAGATCCTGAATCTGCAATTTTGTAGCAGCTTTCCAGTCCCTATAGAGCATTTAACTTAGATTTGACAGACACCACAGAATGGTTTTGTAATGGATATTATCTGTGCTCCTGGTCCCTGGAATGCCTTTTAGATGGGCTAATATCAGCAAAATTTTAGTGGGTAGTCAGGGAATTATATAGAAAACATGTAATTGGACTTCATGAGAAATTGTTGACTAATACCCTTCTGATGGTACCTTGGAATCATCTATGGCTGAGTAATCTCTGTAAAGTGATTTGCATCATAGCCGAGTTGGTGTCAAGGGTATACTTTGGACAGAAGGCACACTTTAGAAATTAGGATCTCCATTTTTTTTTTCCATGTGAAAATACATTACATATGCTCCCTGTTTTTCTCAGGGACTATCACAGAGCCCTAAAACATTTACAGCTTTGCTTATGCTAGAAGGAGGGTATGAAAAGAGAGAAAATATGACAGTGGGGGCTGATGGCAGCATGAAGCTGCAGCTTTCCATGTGCTTTCAGTGCCTTGTTTATTGCTTTGTGCAGCACAGCCTAGATGAGGCTCATCAAGAGCCAACTCTAATTGAAGCTGTCCTATAAAAGTGCTGCTAGGAGCAGATGTGGCTGTACCAGGAATATTTTTTTTAATGCACTTACAAGTATTTTAAGACCTAAAGTATTTCTAGACAGAAACAAGATAGTTGGCACAGACTGAACATTTAAGCTTCATTGCAGACACATACCTCACTTTTCTCATTCCATAACTAGTCCTCAGTTTCTCCTGGGAATCTCATCAGTACTTGCCCCAATTAATGGTGTGTGCTTTAAAGGTTTTTAGTTGTACTTTTCCATCTTGACAGAAACCCCACCTTTTGGGATAGATTTTTATTGGAGATTGGAAGAAAAAAACCCTCTCACTTGTTAAGGATATCAGGGAATATCTGGGCACATTTTTAACTTATATTTTCACAATGGGGCCTCGTTCCAGCTTTCCCAGGTGTACTTTTCCAAGTAGTACACCTGGGGAGAGGTAACTTGATGCCTATTGAAAATGTTAGTAGATTTAATAAATCTTTTCCTACCCACTTAACACAACTCAAGCAATGGCAGCTGAGATGCTGCTCATCTCACCCAGGCTGGGAAGAAAGTACAGCAAAATTCATTGTGGACTGAGACGGAATGGAAAAGGGTGGTAACTGTGTGTGGTGAAGAGCAGTTGCCATCCTGGGCAGCAAAGCCCAGGCACATGAGGCTTTCTGGCTGCAGCTTTATGGTAGTTTGCTGCAACCAGCCTGAGCTGTTCATGCTGTTCTTCAGTAATTCCCTCTCCTGTCATTGTCTTTCTGAAAAACCGTCCAGTGAATTAAAAGGGGGTGAGCCCATTTAAGTGAAATAACCTGTTATTGCATGTACTTTTGGATTTGTGAAACAGCATTTTTGGGAGTCAGAAGCTCAAAGGAGAGGAATTTTCTGAAATTATCAGAAAGTTTGAGCAAATATGACAGCACTTGGAGAAGGTGGGTAGCTGGGTTTTATTTTAAAGCGTTCAAGTATTGTCCTGCTAGTAGAAAAAAGGCTTAAAGAAACCGGAAGCAAAGAAAGAGTCAAGGCTGGAAGGTGAAGAAATTTAACTTTTAGCTGTGCAAGACAATGGCTGATTTGTGAGCATGATTCCTCCTAGGCCTTCAGTTGTGTGTTCTGATGCAGAACTTGTGTTGCCAGTGGATTCAGGACTGACAGACTTAATATTTCACTTAGGAGAATAGGCATTATCATAGGCAAAAGTGTCACGTCTCATCATGGGCAGGGTGCTCTCCTGGAGGACTAAAGGCTGTCAGCAGTGCCATACCCTGGCTGGTGTTGGGACAGTCAACTGGAGGCACAGGCTAGGGAGGCAGTAAGGAGATGCTGGATAAAACCAGGGAGGATATGATAGGAAGCCAGGAGCTCTTTTGTAGCCGAATTCTGAGCAAAGACTTCTTTGTCATAAGCGCTGTCAAACAGCCTCGTTGCCACGGCAACGCTGGCTGGATAGCCCATTTGGGAAAATGCTTGTAGGACCTAACACTCTATCATCTGTCATCCAATAATTCCATGTTCATAATAACTAGGAAATCAATGGCCATCCTCCGAGACAGTTTGCTGAAAGGGTGAGTTTGCTGAAAGGGTGAGTGCTCGCGGCCAGTGCGTGGCCCAGGCTGCTCTCAGCTCACCGCAGCGCTTGCGCCCGCCGTGGAGCGCGGGGCTCGTGTGGACCTGCTCACACACTGAGGTTTGTCAGCTAATTAAACTGTGCTCTTGGCACCCATAAGAGGGAGAAGAAAATGGCAGATAAAGCAGTTCAAGTAGTGTGAGGAAACAAAGGTTTAGGTAGAATTAGCTTTTCATATTTTAAAATACCAAGAGAAACCATGTACTCCAGTTATCACATGGCCAGCATGAACAAATTCTGTAACTTAAAGGCATTTTTTTCTTATCTTGGCTTTCTAATTAAACTGCTTATCATCATAAAGGCTTTGTTACCTTTATGTTACGTATTGAATATAAAGCAATCACAGAACAGTAATTAAAATTCTTAAACATGCATCCATTGACTTTACATACAATTAGTTTGCAGCAGTGTGCCATTCATTAATAACACAAGTTTTCAGAACTGAGACCTTGGCTGGCTTTGCAGGAAAAGATGTGTTTAGTAATTATTTTGGCAGTATTTATCTGTTTTGAAAAAAATGTGCTAATATGTATGTCTGGAAAGTAATTCTGTAAAAAAAAAATCTTAAATTGAAGCTCAGGGAGAGAGGGTAAGTCCTTGCTGATAGGAGTATTACAAATATGAATAAAAGGTAATTCTTATCACTCTGTTAACAGTATTTGAAGGATTCTCATTCTCATAATTCACAACAGGAGTTTCCTTTTCTTTTAAAAATTCTTTTGGAGCACAAAGATAAGTTGGCTCTTTTCCAGCTAACTGTTTCAGCACATCCGTGGTTCAATTAGCACACAGCATAGGGCAGATGCACGCAGGGCCGCAGGCTGAAGCTTTCGGTAGTTTGTGCTGGGGAATGTGGTGAATAATCAGGTCAATTTTTATGGGTTTCTGTGAAAAACACATGCCTTTTGAAGGGAGATTTGTGGTTCATTTTGCAAATATAGTAGTAATTACATGCAGTGATACCTTAGGTATTAGCATGAGAAATGAGAAGGCACACTCTCCTTGTTTTGCACCCAGAGGTTGAACTGTAAGTACTCAGGGTGGTGACTTCAAACTCTCAGTTATTTGATGCCCTACTATGATTTCTTGAGGTAAGCACTTGCTCTCAGTTTTTGAGAGCTTGTTTGATTACAGCACATTCAGTTACAGGCTCAGTGTGTGTTCTCCATGAAAACATTTTCAGTTGTTCAAGTCATCAGAAATACTTGCAGGTCCTAATTTCTGGCTCTGAGTTGCTAGTAAAGTCTCTAAAATCATCCACTTGCTGTTTAAGTTTAGATTGTATTCCAGTAATATGTCAGGTTTGGGAACAAATTTCCTGGAATAGATCTATTTAAGGCCTGTTTCTTTGATGTTCTCCAACGTACTGAGTTCAGAGAAGACAGAGGTTCAGGAGGTTGCTGTTCACTATCTGTCGAGAAACTCAGAACTCAGTTTTAGCAGAGAAGGAGTCAAGATTTCATAGTATGGGACCTGATGAAGAAGGAATCCTTGACAGAAATAAATATTTGGAGATATAGGAATGAGATCCCACAAGAGGTTTGGCATAGAAAAAAAACAGAATGTTTATGCCCAAGTTAAAGATCTTCATAAAGAGCAGAAGAGAGATGAAAGGGGAAGAATGTTACATTATTTTTTTAAAAATTAAGTAAAGATGAGTTACAAAAAAAAAGTTAGGAAAGACAAGGTAAGGGCTATGGAAGTAGGGACAGTGATAGGAAAGAATGACAGCTAAGCTTTTAATATCTGGGTCTCTGGTGGTGAAGGTGAGCACCTTGAATAGGAAGTGATATGTTATCTCAGCAAAACTACTCAAAATTGAAATATTCAATCAACAGCTGGCAGGATTGACAATAGCCAAGCTGTGCTGTAGTTCAACCTTCCTTTGACTTCATATGGCAAAACAATCGTGTCTGTATGGAGAAGGCACTAAAGGAGTCAGCAATAGACCCACCATAGAATAGAACTGAGAAACTGTTGTTGAGAAAACTGCATCCAGATAACAAGCTAAGAAAGAGAAAGAGCAGATGGCTGGAGAGGAAACCAGTAGGTGCTTGAAGTGGTAGAACTTTTTACACCAGGTTCACATAGGAATCCTTCTAGATGTTGTCTTTGTATTAGAAGTAATTTTCTCCCCTATGTGACATGACAAAGCCTTATTTCTTTGTGAGCGTGTCTGCTGGATACCTCCAGTGTGGCACTGCCAGGGCAATGCTCCCACAGCCTCAGTGATTGCCTCCCTTCCCACCTCGGCACTTGACAAGGGAAAGGCTGGCTCGTGTCAGCAAATGAATGTGTTCTGCTGTGTCCTAGCTGGCAACTTTTATTCAGATTATTAAAGAAATGTAGGAAAGCATCAAGAAAATTCATTTATTTGCCTTTCTGAAAGGAATTGGCAGCTTCCATGACTTCCTCTGGGGATTCTCATATTTACTTTGTTTAGACTTGAAGGAGAGTTTTAGAGATATAGATGCATATAATATTTATTGGTTAGGTCTTGTGCTTTCCCCCAGCATTTGTCAGTAACTGCTATTTTCTGTCACCCTCTGGAAGATGGAAAGGAAAAGAATTTCAAGAGTGCCAAGGGAACACAAACTGTGACTGCCTCTTCCATACTTAATGTGAGTGGATAAATACACAACATTAGTTTCCAGTGCCGGCACTCACTTCAGCTGTGCAAGTCCTCCTTCCATTCCTCCTTCCCCTCCTTGCCTAATAGAAGAGGAAAGCCAGGAGGAAGTTGTAACATGACATTCCCTGTGTGTTGCAAAGGATAAATATTGCATCCCCTGGTGCTGCTTTGATGAATCTGTGTTTAGTCAGAGGTTAGATCAGTAAAGCTTGCAGTGGAGAGTGTGAAATAGCATTGATCAGACTGACTTCTGAAGCAGGGTGAAAGACAAAGAGAATCAATTAAACCTGTGACCCTGGCATCCTGGTTTATTTTGCTGTGCACTGGGAAAACAGGTGTGTAGCTGTTACTTGTTGTAATATCCAAGCTGGCACAGTCATGGGGAGCAGCCCTAGGGGCACATGTAGCTGAGCCCAGGCTACTCCAAAGGTTTTGGCTGCCTCTCCTCTCCTCTCCTCGGTTATTTTAGAGTTCAGCTCTTGGGAAGGGCACAGGAGGAATAATGGTGGGGAAGTTCTGAAGCCAAGGGTAAAGGGAAGTAAAGTAGAGAAGAGCTGGGAAGGAGCAGGATGTGATGAACAAAAGCAGTGCACAGCAGCAGGGACCTGTTTGGAGTCATGGATGGGTGAATTGGGAGATAAATGCAGAGCTGTGGCAAAGCATGGAATTTATGCAGGGTGTAGGAAAAAGGAAATACAAAGCAGATTATGCAAAATTAAAATCTCACCATACAGTAAAGGAAGGAAGAAAAGAAAAAAATGTGGTAAAACTGCATAGGTTTGTGTTGCTGGCTGGAAGCTGATATGAATTTTATATGTGTTCATTGCAGCCTATTCTAAGAGCTGCATTCAAAGAGTTTTGTTTCTTTGCAACGTATATAAAAATCTCAAAATGGTTTTGTTATCCCAAATGGCTCATTGGATGCCATCCTCTGGTGTGTGTGCCATCACCTGCCTGGTGCTGGGCAGCTCCCTCACTATGGGGTTTCTTGGTACTTTTTACACTGGTGCTAAGTTTTGAAAATCATTTGTCATATTTCAATGTTATGCATTGCTAGATTTCTTCATTATTCACACATTATAAAATGGTGATAGCTTTACCTGATTTTATGAGATACTTTGATACCTCTGTATGAAAAATTCTGTGTTAAACTTGACTTTTGTTGTTATGTAAGTAGTTAACTCCCAGGGGTTTTTTGGTATGAGTTAAATTTAATTATTTTTAAATTATCTCTTTTACTTGCATAGAATTGTTTGCTCTTCTTCTTGTACCTGAAGGAATAAAAAGTATTTTCAAACAGAAAATAGATCTTTATATAAATCTTCGCCTACAGTACAGAGAGGGTTTAAACAAACCAGCTGAGGATAGCAGTTTTTCAAGATCCTTGCTTCTCATTCTTATTTTATCACTTAACTTGCCATTAGGATAGCACATGTTCAGAAAAGTACCTAAATGATTTATTTTTTCAGTTGAATTGTAACCTTTTGCAAAACGCTTATACAATGAACTACAGTAGGCAGTAGAAAGATGACACAATTGCCTTCTGCAGTCCCTCCTAGACATACAGAAACTTGAACATTTCCCATGGTGATTTTGATCTGGTCATAGCTGGGTCTGCTGGCAATCAATATATGGATGTCATAACTTAAACAAAAAAAGACACTCTGTAATCAGAGAAATTAACAGCTAAATAATAGTTTTTGATTATTTGACACATCCTCTGAGGTCAGTGAGAACACACTTGTTTATGAGTTTTGTTGAGAAAGCTGGGAGAAGCGAATCTAGTTTGAATTTCTGGTGGATTTCTGGGAGGAGTAAGCAGTGAAGCTGTTAGCTGGCTTATTGCAAAAGATTTGTAATTTTTGCAGCAAGGGTGAGCCTGTCCTGATGTAGGTTCTGAACACCTTGTGTCAGGAATGTCTCTCCAGTGTTTTGGTCTTTGTGCAGGAGAGCTCTTGGTGCATTGTCATGTCTTGTCAACAGAAAGAGATTTTACTCAATTCTCACTGTGGTTTACTCCATTTCTTTAAATGTATCCCTAATTTTCTGCTTTAGGAGTTCCAAACACATTTTGGACGAGAAGTATGCTGAAATCACAGTAGTTTGGAATCACAGAGTTTTTTACTACAATTTTAATTTCAACCAAAAGTGGGAATGTTTCTGAAAAAACCTCAGTTCTTACATGGCAGCCCATTTCTGAGGAACGTATAACATCCAAAATTTTCGGTAGCTAAAATACTTGCATTTCCATTCAGATCTGTAGCTTGAGACAGGATTCTTGTTTTCCCTGAGCTGACAATGTTGTTGCTCACTGCATAAGTTTCCTAATTTGTTTGATCATCACTATCTGGTCCCTAAAGCATTTCAATAAATCCCCAACACATCTGCTGAAGGGGCAAATAACAACCTTAGGGCTCCTGGCTAGTCACCCCAGTGACAGGGTGAGGTCACTCTTGAAGGCAGTAACTTTTGAAGGAGACCACAGTGGGATAGAGAAATATGTTCTGTTATATGCAGATAATGCTTAACTAGAGAAAATTTTTATCTTTTTCTAGAAGCCATTGGCTCAGAAAACTTGTGATTCAGGTGCGGGGGAAGGAAAGACATTGCTTGCTGTAGCAACCTTAACATCACCTTACAGTATGTGTGTCAGTTGTGCTAGGGCTAATTTATCATGTAAAGTGTATGCTATGTACGTCACATTTTACTGTCTGTTCATTTGTTTTGATAATCAAGATCTTGACAGATTTGTCCCACATGGTAGGATTTATAGTAAGGATTTTCTTATCACTGAATTAAGTTGATACATATAATCCTAGTGTCCTGCACGAGAACTGAATAAAAATGAAACATATTCAGACTAGATGCAAAGGTCTTGCTGAAAAAGCACGCACCCTTTCCCAATCAATTATTCTCCTCGATTTTTTTTCCCTTTTTTTTCTTTATTTTCCTGTGATTTGTTTCACATCTTTGTAGGAGGAATCATAGAGAAGAGAATAGACACTGACTTTGAGAAGGTTAAATATTTCATCTTCTTTTAAAAGACTGTTCTGTTTTATAAGATGCAAAGTTTATTTCTGTAAAAAACACAAGTGAGTTTTGTAAATGCACTGCTTTTAGCTCCAGTGAGGAAGGGTGCTTAGCCGCTCTTCTTCAGAGCACAGTGATGGCTTTTATCTGCTGCAGGCTTGGCAAAATGAATGAGACCATTGCCTCTACAATTCTGGCTTCCCATCCAGAGGTTTCTTTTAAGTGATCTTGATGTTTATATTGTTTCATATGTTTCATGCTAAATACAAATTAGTTGCTTCATTGTAATTTGCACAATTCTTTGTAATGAGATTGAATTATCTTCCTCCAATTTATATTGTCCTTTGGCTATTTTAGGAAGCTATGTTCAAGTTCTAATGCCCCTGTCCAGAGGGCTCAGATGATCCAGGAGTCCTGGCAAGCTGCTGGAAGTAAGGCTGAAGCCCAGCACAGGGGTGGCAGCAGCTGAGCAGGGGCTGGGTGGCAGTGGTGTCCCTGTGGCCAGGCAGAAAGGGCTGGGTGGGCACCCGCCCCTGCAAACCACTGACGTGTGACAAATCTCCCCTCTGAAGCTGACAAGATCTTCATTTTGGCTTTTTATTCCAGGAAAAAGGAGAGGGGTTCAGACTAAGGATCTGAAATTTCTTTCAGAGATAAAGCAGGATTTGCTATGCTAATTTCTTTTCCACAGGACATTAAAATAGAAGAACAAGAGGCGTCGTTAATCGGATTTCATTTATCTCCATCCATGTAGGTCTGCAGGAGTTTGGGTTTTTTTCCTATATTTTTCTCCTAACTCCTTATACCGGGGTTCAGACCTGACATTTCTACTTCTTGATGGGTGAGAGTTGCAGGCATCTGGGGTTTGGCAGGGCACACTGGCAAGGCTGAGCACTGGTGTGCTGTGAGAGCTCAGGGCACCCTGACGCAGGTGGGGTGGCTGGCATGGGCTGGGACTAGGCTTGTGACTAGGCAGCCTGCCAAATCAGCATCCAGCAGAAAGACCCCTGCACCTCCCTGACAGCTGCCACAGTAACCAAACACCAGCATTTTTCAGGGAAAGACACATCTAATAACATTAATTTTCTTCTGGTGCAGACGGTAAGGTAACTAAAGCCAGGTTTATTGGGCTTTGCTGGGATATTTACCTAATGGTCTTGTAGAACGCAGTTGCACTGGCTGTGATTTTAAACTTTAGAAAGCCCAAAGACTGTACAAAGTAAACCTTTGATGCTGTGGGGTTTCAAATCATTACAAAGCATTTGCTGACAACAACAGAATTAATGGTGCTTTTATGGTGGTCAGTTAGTGACTGTCAACAAACAGAGCTGACTGTAGTTTACATTGCTATTTTAAATTAATCTCGCCAGTCTAAACCAAACTCAGCTAGTCTGACTAGCTGACAGACATGGGAGTAGTGTGGGTAGTTGCTCCTGCAGTATTGTGTGGTGTACTCCTGCATCCATCGTTCTATCAAGTGTGTGTTGGAAGCCAGTTTGAGATTCAATCACATTCACCACTAATACAGTCTTTAGGGTGATGAAGACATGATTAGTTACAAACATCCAACTCCCCTCTGTCTAACTAGTTCTTTAGAGACATAGGTCATATCTATGTTAGAAATTATTTTTTTTCTATAGTAATTTTAACTTCTGACAGTTATATTACAACATCTTTATACATTGGTGGAGGAGAAAAGCAGCTGTTTTTACGGTCTAATTCAATACACTTTGCCTTTTCAGCTTTGATACCATGAAAATCCATTCAGGGCCATGAAAACTTCCCTAATCCTGGTGTATTTTTCTAGGGCACAGTAGGCCATTTATATGGGGTAAGACAGAATTATCTATTTTATTGCTGTATCCCTCGACAGCTTTTCCAGATTGCCACTTGTATGAGCTTTGAATGTGAGCAGTGGCGTGTCCATATTGGTAAATGTGTCTCTGCACTGGTTGTGCCATATTCATGACAAACTGTTCTTCTCAGCATCTTCACTTTTGAAATATTCGGGTCTATTACTCTTGTAGATTTATTGAACTAATGGCACTTACACTCAAAGGGCCTTTTATGTCATGAGTAATTTTTCATCTTAAACTTCTATACTGATTTGCTGTATAAAACATAAAACTTTTAATTGAGAAACAACACAAGACATGTTAATTAATTTGAGTGCTGGTGACTGCAAGGGTGGCCTCAGCAGAACTTGGGTGGGTGTAACACCCCTCCATAACACATTCTTTGAAAAGCTCTGTAAAGTCTTAAAAAGCTTATTGAATTGATGCCCTTGCAAGGCTGGTGTTAGTGATTTTATAAGGATGTAAAAAGGAAGAGCTTTTCTAATGATCCAGGTATCAGAGGAAAGAACAGAGCCAAGGAGTTCCTCACCACTGCTCTTGTCCTCTGAACCAGTCCCTGCAGCTTCAGCCCTTGAATTAATTTTGTACTGTGAGTTCAGTTTCTCATTGAGGCTTTTCATTGATATTTGCCGTTGTTTGATCTGGGCCTGAACTTGGCATATCTCAGTTCCAAATGGTCTTTATTTCCCACACAGGTATAAAAAAGCTCAGATATAATCTTAAACTGTTGAGGAAAATATTTTTTTTTTTTTTTTAATTTTGAAACAGATGCAACTTGAAAAGCTTTGAAACTGATCAGGACAACAATAAAATGTACTTTTATAGATGTGTTTGAAGTTCAAAGTGATGTGATCCTTAACGCTGTTGGACTCTTACGTTGTATTAGCAGCTAACATTAGCCAAGGAACTTCCAGTTAAAGAGATATTCTAGCTTTTTGTGTAAGAACTGGTAAATTTGGAGCTTTAGAATTAAAATAGTAAAGGATCCTGTTGCCAATATTAGATTTTCAAAGAGAAAAATAATAAACACAGGGGAGCTATCAGCACGGGGATGCATGTAGAGAAATCTCAGAGCTGTTCCATCTCTTATAGCTCCCAGGAGTTGGTGAACTATGAGCTTCCTAGGCAGGTAGATGACTAGTGAACAGTTACCTGTTGTAAGGTTGTCTAATACCTTTTTGAACTCTTTTCTGCGTTTTACTTCCTTGAAGATAATGCATTCCACTGTCAAATTTCTTGGAAAAAAAATCCAGACTTTCTTTTGCTGTTTTAAATGTATCATCTTATTATTTCATCGTGAAATGTGAGAAGCAATGTGATCTGTATCAGGAGAATACATACAAAGATGGAAGATGCAGATAAAGTGCACTATTATCTGTATTTCTCATTTATGCTTCATAGCTCTTCTGTTTTCTTTAAATGATTTAGAGATGGAAAGACCAGGACTGCTGGCTATATGGATAAAATATGGATATTTCTGGTGTTTGTGCAGTTTCAATAGTTCCTGTTCCATTGTTAGTCTTTTCCTCAGGCAATTGGAGGAAACTATCCACAACTCCAAACCTATTTTCTGAGTAGATATAATTACTTTAGAGACTATGACTGAATATTTTAGCAGTGTTCTCTAAGTGCATTATTTAATGTTTATTGACATGGGACTTCACATCTAAATTTATCTATAATCAGAGCATTTTCCTCAGAACTTTGTTCATACACTTTAGGTTTGGCTATCCTGATTAATCCTTGTTTCCTTTAAATCGCTTCAATCACTTATTTATGAGTAATTCTACTTTGTGTACTCCATAGCATTAAAACTCTCCAGTGCAGTTGAGAGCCATCAGCCTGGTTTCACATGATCACATGGTTTAAAAAACATGAAGTTGTGTGAGATGGTTTCCTTATAACTAACTGATGAGATAGAGAAAGTCAAGAGAAAGTCAAGGTCCTTCTAGAAGATGTTAACCAAGTCCTGACACCAACCTTTATGTATTGCTCAGGCCTTAAAGTTCAGTATTAGGCATCATTTGGTTTTCTGCTACAGTTCCCTAATTATTATGACACCAGTTTAAGGGTGATAAGGAAGCCACTCAGAGTAAAAACCATGGGGAAAAAAATATCCTGGATGATTCTTTGAGAAAGAAAAGAGACAAAAGATTTCTGAGCAGTCTGAAGTAGACATGGTAAAGGAGTTGTGCTTTTCCCAAAGAATGCTAGCCAGCTCATTCACATTGTATTGATAGACAAATGGGTTAAAACAGAGGGGTTGTTTTCTTTTTTTCCTGTATAGAAAAAAAGAACAAGTAGAACTTGTATTGTAAGCTGTCGTGGCAGAGAGGATTCCTCATGTGCTTGCTTTCCATTTCCCCTCAGACAGGTATTTGCATTTTTGACAAGGAATCCCATAAATCCCATAGGATCCCATAGTTCCCATGTCAATTTAATCATGGATGGGAAAAACAATCAATAGATATCAATAGACTGGGCTTGTGTAATATGATGTTATGGGTGCTCCCTGCCTTCCAGGGAGGAAGGCAGGGACTGAGGCAATGGAAAATTCCACTTATGGAGCCCATTTGATTTACAGTCAGGCAGACCTAAATAGTCTTCAGAGAAATTACAGTCCTCCTGGGAAATACAGAACATAGGAATTCCATGTCCTCCCTCTTCTCTTGCCACCTTAATTTTGCTGTGGCTTTGACCTGTGCATGAAATCTTGGTAGCTGTGGTAAAGGGCATGAGATTAAACAAATGTCTTTCCTAACTTAATGTTCCAGAGAATATTGCATTTTGTCATAGATACAAATTCTTAGTTTCTATGTTCAAGCTTTTTCAAGTATGGTCTGATGACTGTAGAAAATGTACAGCATTTTTACTTTGAGTAAGACTTTCATGTACCTCGTAGGGATTGTGGTACGATTTTCTAGTTTATTGTATTTGCAAAAATCCGTTCTATTGAAGCCTAAGCCCATTTCAATGACTTTGTGCTTCCATAGTTTGCACCTTCATTTATCCTACTGGTTCATATATACATTATGTTATTTTAGAGTTCAATCTGGCTAGCATATATGCAAATTCTGAGCCTTTGGGTTATATTTACTCAAGGTTTTTAAGTTTTTCCCTGCAATCATAGGTCTGGAAGTTTCTTTGTTTTTCTAATATGCCAACTGACTAAATATCCCAATGGACTAAAAGATCTACCCAGACTGAGGTTAAACTTTATGAGTTCAGGCCTTTGTTCAGAACAGTGGGGATATGCAAAAGTTTTCTCCAGTTCCATTTTTCTTATGATACTTCTGTTTTACAGCTATGCAGCCCTTAGACTATAAATTGCATTGCCATCTGTTCTGTGAGCCAGATTTCTGGGAATTCCTCAAAATTTATGTAGTAAATGCTGTGGGGTTGGTACATCAGGAGGACAGTGAGAATTCAAGGGCTTGCAAAGAAAACTTGGAATTCCACATATACTTCACTAGGTTTCACCACTGACTTTGGACCAACAGCTTCATTATGCTTTCTTAAAATGAATATTATAGTTTATTATGTGTCTTTCAGTGTGTGATAAAGAAGATATAAAGGAGTGAGTGGCCTTTAATTTGCAGTCATTGTCTTTAAATTTTTGCAATGATAAATATTCAAGCATGGGTGCTCATAATTAGACATTGCTGTACCTCAATGAGGTAACTTTATACCAAATATAAGTCATCTCCTAGATACTTAAAATTAATTAGGGGACCTAAACAAAGGCATGTTGTTTGAAAATGTTAACAATTTTTGTTGTAACTCTCTTAAAATTAAACTGGTTTGACTGTAAATTATGATTTTAGTTTTTATGGTAAGATTTAATGGTAGGAAATTATCATAGAGAACTCCAAAATTAAGAAAAGCATTGAATTATTGAAATATCTATGAATTACATATAAAATAAGAGTGACCTGATTATGTTTTTGTACCTTTTTGATCCCTTTAGCTACAAAATGTTGGAGGGCACTAACAATGAAGAAGAGGGAAAGAAACTGTTTTCTTACAGTTAAATTCTTGACATAACTTGACCAAAGTACATCACATAATTCTTTTTATAGTTCTAGCAAGTTTTGCCTTGAATATTGTTATACACTGCACAAAGTTTTGTATTTTGACCACACGTATGATCAAAGTTGCATATTTTGATGAAGCTCAGGAACCTAGAAGTACACCTTTCCTTCTCTAATAAATCTATTCAGTCCTTCAGACTGTGCCCATTAGTGGTTGCAGAAGCAGAAGACAGAGCCTTTTTACTCTGTATGAGCAGAGGGCAGGCACTTGATAAATTAATGGCCAAGCTTATGTTGTCTCCAGAGAAGTAGACAAAAGAATCAGAGAAAGAACAAATAGACACTGTAAGGGGAAACTGCTGAAAGCTTAGCTGTGTCTTTCTATTGCTTATTTCGTCTATTGGTTTTTGTTGTTGTTTCTTGTATATAACTGGAATCCTGTAATAATGTGCCCTTTTTCCCCTGATATTTTAAGAACTAATTTTAAGAAACTATCAAAAATATACCAAGGTAAATAATGTTTCCTTTCAAAAATGTAGTTTAGCTTTCAAACTGTGTATGTGTCAGAGAAGGAAGTTGTGTCAGTGGAAGAAGAGAACACTTTCGTCAAAAGATGGCATGGGTGTCCTTGCATGACTGTTGTCTTGTTCATTGATCTGACTTTCTTAAGTTCAAAATTTACACATCTGAGAATCTTTCTGCACCTTAGAATACAGAAACCTTCAAAGATTGAGTTGATGTTTGCTACATGGGTTTAAACCTCTCAGGGTGAACAGCATTGCATGTGAGTGTGGAGGAGTAGAACAGAGGCTGATTCTTTCGAACAATGATGAACCGGCCTCCATGGTTCGTCTTTGAAATCCTTGGGCTTTGGAGGAATTTCATAACCAAACCTGCCTGCTCAGGTTCTTCCACCAAATGAAAATTAATCTTACTGTTCTGTTTCAGAACACTGCTGGAAGCTGGTATGTGAAGAGCTTGCTCTGTTAATGGTCATTATTAGATTCTTCCTGACTCCGCACATTTATTAAAGGAGATGAAATTTAATTAAGATTTAGTCTCAACCTATTTATAATTTACCTAGAGGTTCTAACAAACTTTACTACTATGCAGAGTTTGCAGCAATGGCCTAGTTTTTCCTGTATGTTTCTCTGCTTGGCTCTCGTCCTGTCTATTAGGTAAAATTAGGGCCCAGAAAATCGGATTATTACATCCCAAGGGGCTGAACTGATAAGCAGCACATGATTGTTGATCTGCTTGCTACCCGTTGTTGCTGGTGTTTGAGGTGCTGCTAGATGCAAAGCCAATTTCTTATCAATTACTGCTCATTAGAATAATTTACTGTTATTGATTTTAAATATTTGACAAAGCACTTTTAGGGAACTGCACCCAAAAAAATAGTAGCTGTACATAATTTCTTAGTAAATGAAACTCTTTAGGGCCCAGTGTTAATCTTAACTAACTGGTTTCATTGGTTTTAAAGTAATTATTTCTGCTTTGGATTCCACCTGCTATCCTCTCCAGATTAAAGATGTTTTTAAATAAGCACTTGATATAGTTCTTAATGAGCAAAGTTGCTGAGAAAGTGAAGATAAAAAAGGAGCAACTTTTTCTTTTTCTATCCTGTTTTTTTATGGCTTGGGCTTTTTATCTTGCATAACTATCATTGGATTATATGATGTACAATACAGGAATTAATGTCAGCCTTGAATTAAGTGTTATTTCCATTGGCCTTAATATTTAAGCTGTGGGTTTAGTTTAATTTTAAATTTTCCTTTATACACACTTTAAGAATTGTGGCACTATTAAAATCTAATTTACAAATGGTAAAATTGTATATAATGATATGTTAAAATAATAGCTTTGATACCTGGGAGTCTGAGAGGGTGTATCTGTTGAGTTTCTGAGAAATCTGGCCTATAGTTACAATTAATCTGTTATACATGCAAGAAAGAGACTTGAATGTGAGATTATTTAATAAACAGTAAAATGTGTGTCTATACGTAAAAAGCACCAGGTCAGGCACACCTGCATTTCCACATATCCTACATATGCACGATGAATTGCTATGGAGTTATGCCTTTTATGAGTACAGTGGAATTTTGGCTAAATTTGGCCGTGTCAGAGTTGGAGCTATCAGTAAAGCCATGTGGGTTAATTTTCTCTCCTGCCTTCTTTAGTTTAAATTTTTAGCAACATCAGTTCAGGTTTCACAAGCACTCTCCTAAAATGCTTACAAATATTTTAAATGTATTCTGTGATCCCTGTTGCACAAGGTGGAGACCTAACATAAGACTTGACTTGTGCTTTTCCCACCTCCATTAATGAATTAGTCTCACAATTACTGTAAAAATTGAGATGAGTGTGGGTGAAATGCATGCAGCTTAGTCTCTCTAACCTTAATAAACAGAGTTGGTATTGACACAAGTGAATTTTGTTTAACCACAGTACATTTGCTTCTTAATTAGTGAATATTCATCTGTCATCAGCAGCAGCTATGACACCCCTCCCTGCTAACACGTTCTGTCATAAATAATCAATGAGACGCTATTAATATTCATGAGTGGGAATCTGTGTAGTCATGTGCACTGATGCAGAGACAGGGGGAGTGTTGCCATGAACTGAGTCGAAACTCTGTGTGTGTATACGTGAGTGTAAGATAGTTAGGGAAAGGGAAGAAGAGCATGCTGCCTCGCACTGCCCTGCCTTGTGCTTCCAGCTAACAGTGCCTGTGTGTCGGGGCTCGAGTGACTGATGAAAAACAGTAGACAAGTCTGGAGGGTGATTCCCCGTCAGTGCATTTGCCTTTCAGTGCTGGGGAAATTAGAGGCTTTGCTCTTGTGCTGCTTATTAGGATGGGCTGCAATCTGTGCACTTTTCAGAAGAGAGAGGAACACTACAAACTGCTCTATGAAGTTTCACAGGTGAGTGCAGAGGATATTGCCAGCAATCTCCAGAGTAAAAATGTGTGTGCTTTACAGACAGTAAGTAGAGATGCTTTTGTTTTGCTTTGCCTTTTTTCTGTCCTTTGCAAAATTGCTTGTGAAATTGTTTGGGGGGAGATTGGTAATTATTAGTATTTTGGGTGCCTGTTGTTTTCTGCTCGTATGCCACTCCCCCTTCAGATGACTTCCTGTGGGATTCTTTTAACATTTTTGTGCATCTTCTGCCAAGATGTCAGTCTTATAGCAGCACTCTCATTGAACCATGTCGGTGATGTTTTAAGGGAGCCCTTGGCTTGGGTAATAAGACTGATTTCAGATAAATCGCTCTGCTGCCTCTGAAAGCCTTAGGTCTGTGATCTCAGGTATTTTTAAGTTAAGGAACAAAGTTTTTATGGTATGTCTGTGCTGGCTGAAAAGTGTGTTAAATTTTCAGATTAATTAATTAAAATTGGAATAATTCTGAAATGTGTTGTCACCTTTAAACAGGTACTGAGTACAACAGGGTTCCATGGGTAAGGTGTGCTGCTCGTTCATTCATTGTTTTTGTGTTATTTCTGTATTCTACTAGACAAAGATCATAATCCCATTTAGGTATTTTGGTGTCTCTTTCAGCATCCTAACAGTGTAGTGCACAGCAGAGTAGCAGTCTGCTGCTGCTCCGCTCCCAGCTCCCTCAGAATAAGATGAGAAAAGATGAAACAAGTACTTCCCCATAATAGCCCATAATTTTTGCTCAGATCCTATTGAATCAGTATTTGATTTGCAGCTTTTTGTTTGGTTTTTTTTTTCCTCTTGGCATAGCAGACTCACGCATGCTAAAGTTTAGTGCCTTTCAGCATCTGTTCTCTCCCTCTCTATAATTTGTTCTGGCTTTGATACATTGCCATTGATAGAGGCTGAGCACTGGCAGTTTTGGACTGCACTGCTGCTGACAGGCAGTGCAGGGGAGAAAAAACAGCTTAGAATGTTGGTGGTCTATTGGCACAGCAGCAGCTAAGTGCCCAGTGCCGACTGGTTCTCTCCGAGTTCCTCCTGACGTGATTCATTTCACAGTGGGCTAATTACAAAGTGGATTCTCTACACATGAAGCAGCCTCCTCAGTTGTGGTGTTAATGCACATTTTCATGGTAATGTGATCAGAGCCTCATTAGCCAGTTTCCAGAATGATCCTCTGCATTAATTAAATATAAAAATGACTCTTTTTATCACCATAGAGAGGAAGAAGAAGATTAACATTGTTAATTACTACTGGGGGCCATACCTCTGCATCATTTTTTACCACAGAACCAGCAAGTGTATTCAATCCTAAAAGAGTGTCTGTTTGCAGGTAGTATGCCCATTGCCTTGCCTGATGAAGATGGTCTCTAGGTGGAACACTTCCCTTTAGTTCAATATTTAGTCATAATCCCATCATCATTTTTTCTTACAGCAACAGCACAGGGAAAAGCATAGCAGCAGCACATTTCCCTCTCTTCCCTTTCCCTCTCCCCAGCTCTGGATTGCCAAACTGATCTGAAAGTGTAAAATGGAGTAGAGTAGGTCAGTGTCTGCATTTCTGTGCCAGGGAATAAGAAATGCAGGTTCTGCTGTGAAAGGAATCAGACATTTCTTAAAGGGCTGCGTGTGGGTATGGGATAAAGACTGTGTCTGGTTTAGAGTAAATGCATTTTCAAAATATTCCTTGCAGTAATGTTGTAAGGTGGGGTTTTTAAGAGATTCAAGAGAAATTCTTCCCTCTATCTGTTATCTTCTCTGCTATTGAGTTGGAGTGTCCGTGGATGTGAGCAATCAAGGTGCAAAATTAACTAATGCTTTCACTTTTTACTCTGGTGCTTGCCAGATAAAGTGTTATCCCTGGGAGGATCTCAGGGATGTTCCTTGGGGAGTTGAAATGCAGTAAACCTGGTGCTGCCTCTTGTGCTGTTAGGGAAATGTCACTGATAAGGTGCAGAAGGAGAGCAGAGAAATGACTTAGTGTGCTCGCTGCCACATCCTGTGTTCATCTGTAAACTCATCCCTATCTTTGTTTCAGTGTGTGCAGGTCAGAGCCCAAAGGATACTGAGCATATTTTTAACCAGGTGCTGCAGTAAAAATCAGGTAGTGTCTCACACCATAACTGCTTCTGTGTACAATTCTGATTTGCTGCTGGGAAGGGGGAGCAGCAGTAGAATATGATAAATTAAATTAAGCCAAGGCAGGCATTACTACTTGATTTGCAAATCCCTTTTTAACTCTCCAGTCCTGTAATTCCTATACCACAGGCTGGACTCTTTCATCTACATGATTTCTGGAGAGCTTGGGACAAGTTAGCCTGTCAGGGACATGAATTGACTGAGGATGAGCTGCGGCTCACTAGCATATGTGGATCAGATAGATTAATTTATATTCGTATAAAGAAGCAATCCTAGCCTCATCTGCCACCTTTCCCATGCTGGGCTACCTGATACTGTGGGTGGTCTGTGCACTCATACACTTAAAAATATAGTAAACAAAGGAAAGCATGTTTGCAGAGGAAAACCATGCAAATGCTTGCAGTGGAGCAGGTTTCTGTGACTGTTTTTAGTGAGGTCAGATTCAGCATCACAGGGATTTTTATTGAAGAGCTGCTGGAAAAGGAAGACATCATTAGAATATGTATAATTTCTCACTCCTTCCCCCATTCCTTCACTCCAAACTTGTCTTTTGCTTGGTAGCAGTTCAGAGACCATGGGGGCCATCTCCAAAACCATCATTTGCTGGTATGATGGATATGTTTATTTAGATAACTGTGTTTTGTACATGCAGATTGGGATCAAAATAAAAAGTCAAATAGTCATATTTTAAGAATGAAAGCTTTTAAGATACCACTATGCATTGGTGGAGGACCCTCATCCTTCTGAGTGCCTCTTCACCAGTCCTCAGCGTGGCTCAAGTTTATTTCTTGGCTTCACTGGGGGAAGGTATCAGGCATATCTCCTTCAAGTTCTCTTCTCCATATGCCTACCAGTGCAGAAATGAAAGATGTCTGAATTTGAAATTTATGGCCCTACATGCTACTTTGTGAAGCACTTTAATATTATTTCCTGTGTGCTGTATAAGCAGGATTGAGCTAATGAGTGTGTATCCAGGAAGTCTATGTCAAGTCACTTAGAGAGGGTGGGATCTGGTGTATGCTCATGTTCATTAAGAGCAGACCTCTGCCATACTCAGCTGATTTTTTCTTCCACTGCAGGGGTTAAAGAAGCGAGTTAAAGTCATTTGTTAACAGCATGGTGAGGATTCTTCCCATTTAGCAGAAAGGATAAGAGAAATATGGCTAGGATTGAAGGGAATCACCAGTAATCTTCAATAGCTTTGTCTGAGACTCTAGAAAATGCAGGTTTTCTTCAGAATATTGTGGCTGTCATAAAACCATTTCTGTTTGCTTGAATTTTTGTGCTTTGTTTTCAAAATGTGGAGTTAACCCAGAAAAAGAGGAGAAAGCTGGAGAGAGAACACTGCTTTTAGAAGTAAACCAAAGAATGGTGCAAACCTCTTTTTTGAGTTGCATATTAAGAAGCAGATCTAGCTCAGGTGAGCATCGAATTGAAAGGGAGAAAGGAGAGAAGCCAGAAGGGAAAAGAGGCTATCTCAAATGGCTCACAAAGCCAGTGGTGAAGCTGGGATTAAAACTGGAAGGTTGTACATTTATGTTTCACATTTGACCTGGGATAATAGTAGAGCTTGCTCACAGCATTTTTAAATCCTCTGAAGACTGATTATGCTCTTTGCTTCTCATGTTGGTTTCCATAATTACTATAAAGTTCAAATTTTTATCATTTTAGAGTTGTGATTTTATGTTCATTTTGATATCCCTTGGGCTACTTGTACTGAGTTCTAGTGGCACAGCTCTTCAAACTCAAAGCTGCTCACAAGAGAGACATCAAGCCTGCCCACTGAAACAGCAGAGGCATTTCTGCAAGCTTCAGGAGGTGCTGCTTGCAGCTGGCATTGGAATATGGATGACTGGGGGCCAAGCAGTGTTCCTTAGCACTTGGACCTGCCTTCTCTGGTCTTGATGAAGTTTGAGTTTGTTCCAAAGATGATTTAAGGAGCTGGGTGATGCAATACGGATTTTCCCCCTTCAGCCGCTATTCTCTTTTGGTCCTTATGCCATGTGAGATATTTACATGACAACACCTCAGTGTGGGGGTTGCCACTAGCTCTCATTCTCTTTTGTAGATACCTGCCACAACTTTTGTGTACCTTTGTTTGCTGTATATCAATGCCACCTCCAAATGCCCCTCATGATTTCACCAGCTATGGGAAAGTACTAGCTTGTGTTGCATCAGCAGAAACACATTTTTGGTTTGTATCTAAGCTCTCTCTCTTTTATGAGAAATTCTGTAGCAGCACAGTTTTACCTCTGGAGAATATGAAAGAAAAAAAGTTTGAATTTAATTGTCTGGAAATTAGCTGAATTATCTGAGTTTAATTAAATCAGTAGCAAAAGTACATCTGGTTTGATCTTACTGCATTACCTTTCTTTTTCTTCTTGCTCCTCTAAATTTTTTAAACAAACAAGTGATAACCCCCCGAGTCTTTTTTTTTTCTCTAAGTAGCTCTTCTGAATATTCATATATCTATTTGAAAAGTTCAAAAATAAAAGTCAACAAACTTGCAGGAGTACTGTTTAACTGAACAATTTTAGAGATCTGCTTTATGTAATTCCCCTCAAAAATGCTCTGTCTCATAGTAGTAATGTAATAGTAAGATGTAATCAAGTAAAGCTTGTCATACATTTCCAGCCATGTCCTAAAAACTTTCTTGGCATTTCTTTAAAGAACCTCTGCTGAACTGAAAAGACTGAAAAATGAGTTTAAAAATTTGACTTCTCTTTTAGATAAGAGGTTATCTTTGTGGTTAGCAGGCACAGGTTTCCTGGTTCTCAAGTTTCCTTGATTATTTCCTTCACACCAATAATTAAGCAGCATGAAACAATGGAAATTAAATCATAGAAATAATCCCATTGTCATAATGTTTCTGCAGGCTCAGGAAGAAACAGCAGTGTCATGACATTGTTAACAGCCTGCTCCTGGTAGAGGAGCTCACTTTCCCTCACTGGATACCGTGCCACAGATCCAGGGAACATGGGCTGCAGCAGTAATTGTCCCCAGAGCCCTGGGCACCCACTCCTCAGCTCTGGGCTTTGAGTCACCACATGCCAATTGGTTAAAAGAGAAGAGACACTTTCAGGCCACCTCTTGTGTGACTTTAGGATCTTACCACCGAGCTCTGTTTGGGTGTAAACGCTCCCTGAGGAGTCCTGGAGGATTGGGATTTGGGTCTGGGAACACACAGGCTGCCTGAAATGACCAGCTCTGGCTGTCTGGTTGGATAGGGGCTATAAAGAAGACATCCATGCGTACAACTGCACATGTAAGGAGGTTGTCATCTGGTTCTCTAAAATCCTAAACCTGTTAGAAGGAGTTTTTTTGATCATTCTTTTGAGCATGATACCTGAATTACATGTCGAGTAGCTAAGTATTATTTTTGATCTCAAACCAAGAAATGATGAAACACTTTTTTTTCTGGTAAAATCCAGGAAACTCTGAAGTGTTACCACTGACTTCATTGAGGCCAAGCTTTCATTTTCTGTCCTTGTTTACTGTCTTGTAAAAGGCTTATAGTTCCTGTGCATACCTCAAGAGGAAAGATAAAGAAAGAGTCATCCTGAGATAAGAAAGCAGACAATAGTATGTGAGATAAGAATTCAGGGGATGGGTACAACACAGGCCCCTATAAAAAGCCATACTGAGATTATATCTGTAATCTGCAGGGATATTCTTTGATTCTACAATTCCACATGCAATGTCATGAAAATTTTTAAAAATAAGTGGTTCAGATACTGAATAACATGATTTTCTCTCTCATTTTACTGTTTGTTCCTTGCATCTTGAATTTAGCAATGTGGATTAAGGATTCTTCTAATGACCAGATTTTTATACATTTTTACAGAGCCGTCCTTTCTTGAGGCTTTCTTCCTGATGTGATTTGGTGTGGATGTAATCCTTAGGCCTATGGCAAAATGTATCTTTATGTGAGCTCTATACATCAGTGATGTGATGAAGCCAGTCTTGCTACCTTGAGCATTCTGTCAAAAAAGAAGTATATTTTAGAGGTTCAGTATTTTTTTTTGTGGTTCATTGAAGAGGAAGGGCATTAAAATGTCAGCCAAACACAACACCATGGATGTGAGGTTAACTGACAGTAGATTGTTTCACCAGGTTTCTCTCAGGATCTGAGAGTTTAATGGGGATGAATGCAGCAGGGCTTGGTGAAAACTAGCAGTTTTCCACCCCTGTCCGGTTCGGCTGTCTGTCTCTGCTCGGACACGGGTAGGGTGGTTTTTGGGTGGCTTGCGTTTCAAAGGACGAGTCTGGACTCTTCCATTTTTCGATCTTCAGATTGTTTATTATTTCTTATCTACAAAATTTTCTGTCTGCCCAACAGAGGTCTGATCTGCAAGGCAGCCAAAGGCACTCTGACCACCCACGGGGCGGTCGTGTCTTTTTATACTGAAATCTACGCACATGATATTTACCTTTATTTCCCAATACCTTTCACCCATATTAGCAAGTGCACCTTCACCGTGCACCAATCCCCAAGTGCCAACATCACCACAGAAAATGGATGACAAGAAGAAGGACGAGACACACCCTGATCCCTCCATCTTGTCTCCATAACCCCCCTGTACCAAAAACCCTAAAATCTATATTTCACCCTATAAATGTGTCTTTCTTGCACCCTTCACTCTAAAGTGATTCTCTTGTCCTCAAACTGGTGTCACTTCTGTAGATGGATCAAAATCAAGCCACCAAACACTCCTGGCAACATTCCAGGATTTCCGAGACCCCCCCAAGGGTTCTCTCGGTAACTCTGGACATCCGGAGTGATGTGCTGAGTTCCCACACACCCCTAGGGATTTGTTGAGGTCTTATCAAAATAATTTTAAAAAAATACTGAAAAATTCTTGGATCTTTGGCTTTAAGACTATTTAGCTTCAGATTATGTTTGACCTGTTATTTTAAATGGCATGAGCTTTTGTAATAGTATTTGCTTTTCTGTCAACCCTGTAACTTTCAACCCACTGGTAATTTCAATCACAAGGCTTTTCTCATCTTTTAGTCTAATGCAAAGTAGTTTGATGATACTCCTAAGTAGATTTTATTTTTCAAGTGCGGGAAGATTTCCAAGTTTGCTGACATCATCTCAAAATATCAAGACATGAAAGAATTTAAGAATTTCTATGCTGATAACTCTTGATACATTTACTTTGTGGTTGCAGTGAAGATAGTTACTTTTCTATTTTTTGTGTAATAAGCTTGTCTTTTGTTTTACTTTGCTCAATAACTGTAACAAAACCGAGTCTGTTAAAAGAGGATACTAAATCAGCTACTGTTCAAAGGTTATCTATAGTATTATTATAACAAATAGTGGATCAGAAAGAGAATTTTAAAAATACTTGTATGCTATTTCTAGGACTGGACCTAGAAATGGAATTATACTGTCTTTATATATGTAATGCACACAAAGTGTTTGTATTTTAGTTTAAAATACTGATGTGGAGAGGCAGAGAACAGGGTGACTATTTGGCCATTCCTGCATAATAGGATGATGTAGACTTCCATGACTCCCACTGTTGTGAGTTTTTATTGTTTAACTTTTACGAAGTTAGGACTTCCTAAAAGTTAAACAATATTTTACATATTCTTCTCTCCGGTGGAAAAAAAAATACATAATTTTCTTCTCCGGTATGACAGTTGGAGGTTTTGTTTGTTTGTTTATATGTTTAACTGAAAAAAACAAACCCTGATAATAAGCAAAGTGCAGCAATTTTTTTAATTGTCTTCTGAATTTTTATGGTAAAAAATTCAATTTTTTACTATAGAAGTGGCAATTTTTTTAATTGTCTTCTGAATTTTTATGGTAATAGTTATTCTCTAGAGGTTTTAACCATGACATTTGACCTCTGAAACAACATAGGCCCAGTAGAACAAGTAATCTTCCAAACCACATCACTCAAGAATTCCTGTGCTTCAGGTATATTAATGTCAGAGTTGAACCTGAGAGGATTCAATCTGCAAACAGTCTACAAGTGTCTTTAATTTGTTCTGGATAAAACTTAGTTTTTGAGTTCTTCACCTAGCTGGAGAATTCTTTCTTCTTTGTTTCATACTTTTCAGTATTTGGGAGGGGGGGTGTGGACTGTTTGTTTGGGTTTTTTTCCTAGTTCCTGGAATCATAATTTTTTGTAAAAACTACTTTTCATTAGTAGCACTATCATTTATGATCAGTGTGAAAAAACTTGTAAGTTGCAATCAGGTTATTAATTCAGTTTATGAAATTTGAAAGGAAATGGGATGAACTTAATAGATAATGTTTAGAACCAGTGTTACTCTGGTTTGATATTCTTCTGCATATCTGTGGTTGGCAGCATTGCTTGAGAGGTGAGGCTGAAACCCAGCCACAGGGTGCTGGCAGCAGGGCATGGCCCTGAGGAGGAGGGCATGGTTGGGCTCTGCACTGTCAGGGCTTGCCCAGAGAATCAGTGCCTGCAGGAGCCAGCCATGGCTCATGGTTCCAGACACCTCAGAGCCAGGCTGCTCCTGGCCAGGATCTGCAGGCATGCCTCCAGGGACTGTCCTGCTTGCAAATGTCAGTGCAGCTTCTGTGTCCCTGTGCATCAAACTGGGGAGGCTCCTGGGAGAGAGCCACAAACCTGCTACATGTTCAGTTGCTCTGTAATGTCAGAAATAGGTACTGCAGTGCCAGAACAAGTGTCCTGAGGACCACAGGGAGCATGGGATTGGGTGGATTTGGCTAAATCATTATGAGGACTGAACAACTGATATAAGCAGAGAAAAGGATTCTTTTTGGTTACCTGTAATATAACAGAGCAATTGACTGACCCATGTTATATGTTTGATTGTATTTGTAATGTGCTTTTTGCATATTATAGTGATGAATTTGCAGGGAAAATTGCTCAGGGAACAATCATTATTCAGGTCTTTGACTACTTCCCCATGGCTAGAATGTGAAATATTCAGATTCCTCATGATATCCCGAGTCATAGGAACTGCCAGCTCAAAATAAATTGTAATGGAAGAAAAGGTTGATTATTAGTTAAAGTTCAGCATTTGGAATGCATTCTCAGAAGTCAAGGTTGCTGAAAGTGGGGATGACATCTTCCATTACAATATAGTTTTTCACTTGAATTTGTCATGTAGTCTACTATTACAGCTGGGAAAGATGGAGACAGATAAGTTTATAAATCTTTATTATAGGTTTTTTATTATTATTAGGTAATTAGGTTTATTATTATTATAGGTAAGTGTGGGTGGTATCTACATTGTTTCTCACTAAGGAATCTAATTCCATCAAAATCAAAATGCTTCATAAAAAATTCAGATATTTCTTCAAACATGGACTTACAGAAAAAACATGGGGAAAAAATTCCAGAAATTCATGGATGTTATTTATATATCATCATAATTGAATATTTAGGTCGATTAACTTTTGAAACGTATACAAGACTTTGTGAAACAGTGTGTTATTTCATGTATGAAATTTGGAAGCCAAAAGTGAGTCTAGTTTTTCCTTTATCTAAAATTGTTTTGCTCTTCCCAGAGTTAGGTGTACTGTTTGAAAAATCTCAGAACTTCTCTAAATGTGGAATTTCCATTCTCTCTGGATTTCCCATACTGAAATATGTGACTTTCTGGGGGGAACTCCTGTCTATGTGAAATTGTATTTGCCAGCACACACTTGCAGAGATTTGTTTGAAAGCAGTCTCTATCTTGTGGGAGAGGAGGGAAGTGGCAAGAACAGCTTTAGTAGCTGTAAACAGCTTCCAATAAGGTACTTGACAGAAAAAGAATGCACCACCCACCATTAATGCATATTGTGCTGCTAGAGAGGAATTTTGCCCTGTTTAAGAGAATTTGCCAAAATCTGTCTTTCTCCTTTCTGGATATTGCATACCACAGGAAGGGTGATTGGAGTATACTGAGGTATAGGGCCTACTTGGTGCAGCAGTGGGACTTAGAGGTCTGGCTCTAATTCCTTCTCTTGTGGGTATATGTTAAGAGGTTCTGGTTTCTCTTTTCCTGTTCTTGTAGAAAGTTCAGTATTATTTAAAGCTTAAAGATTACCTGTAGAGATCATAGCAAGTGGCTAATGAAGAAACTGACTTAGCATTGCCTAATAATGATGATAGTGATCACAACAACCATCATAAAGTGCTGGATGGAGCCACTTAGCATTTTTTGGTAAAGTTATAACACAAGTGGATCATTGCAGGAGGGTATAGGCCTGCCTGCATTTCCAATTCTTCCTCAACATACAGAAAGGGTTTGATTAGGTTTGTTGGATGACTGTTTTTTCCTTCATTGTACATTAAACTTCAATTTTATTTAAATTTTCATTACAATTTCCCCAGTACTACTTCACAGGCAGCTAATGGGATGTGCTGGTTTTTTATTCATGTATTTCATTGTAGTATGCACATCAGAGGCTTTTTAGTGTGAAAGAATTTCTAATTGTTAATTTGTTGGTATTGCTTTCTTCAGATCCTAGTAGAAACAGGAAAATTTTGGTATTTTTTTCATCAGTAGTAGAGTCCTGTTGCTGTCAGTTCCACAATATATTTCATATTTCAGGTGTGAATCTGACTAAACCATTTAAAACCTTCTTGATGAAGTAGTTTGAAGTTCTTAACATAGGAGGTCATTCCAATTTATCTCCAAATGACCTCTTTCTCCCCAGATTTATGTATTTCCCTGATTTAAAAATGTCATTTGGTCATGTTCAGAAGGAGAATGTCTTTGAAAGCCTGACTTGTAGGAATATGATGAATAGTGACAGGGAAAGGATTTTGCCCAGTGAGAAAATACCAAATCATGTAGCACTGTAGTTTCACTTACTAAATATTGTCCAGGCTCTATTGTTGAACCCTGTGCTGCCAGTGTCACTTTGTCAGGATGCTTTCTGTCCTGTGACTAGTGGCTTCAAATGTACTCATCCATCTTCTTGTCCCATTACATTTCATGTGACTGATGTTCTGCACCTATTAAAATTGATGGGAAAGAACAAAGAAGAAAAATGTGCCCTTCAACTGATTATGCCTTTGAAAGAGCAAATGAGACTCCACTGCTGTTTAGAGTAAATGGAACAGTTATTTCTAGGCTTATCTATATTACTTTATTTTAATATTAGCAGTAGATCCCTTCGTTTGGGTTTTTTTTTTCCAATATTATATTGAGAGTAGTAAGTTTGCATCAATATTGTCTCATTTAATATTGTGACAATGAGTGAACATACAAACTCTCTTAGATTTATCAACTGCCTCTGGTAATCCTGCCTGTGAGATATTGCTACCATGCCTGAATTGCCCTCTTAGGAAAGGATGGAGGCATGTTTGACTAGCCTGGGCCTTTCCTTTGAGGATGAACCCATTGCTTGTCCACAGTTCAGGTATGCTGGGAGAGCACTTCTGTGGGATGTCACAAGGTTCTGCTTGGTGGTAAGTGCTTGCTTACCTTAAGTTCTTCAGGACAATTAATGGTAGACTAGAAATTCAAAAGACTTTGTAGTGTTGGCTTTATCTTTATTTCCTGGATAGAGATGGCTTCACAAAGTGCTAGTCCAATGTTTCAGAGTTAGATGAGGGCCATTAGCCAGCTCGATGGAGAGGACACATGTCATAGTTACTGACAACTGAAGGCAAAACACTGAGGGAATTCATAAGGAAAAGCTCCCAAGTGATCAGTATGTCTGACTATTTATAGAATTATGACAGCCTTCTCAGCATAGCAGCCAGCAGTTCTTTCCCATTTGTGCATAGCAATGAGATTGTAAATTCTTCATTTTTTCAAATTTTAATTTTGACTATGGGCATTTGCATGTCCCCAAAATGCAACATAATGGACCTCTTTAGGCTCCCTTATGTTCTTGTAGAGATTTCAGCAAGTGCTGTATGCAGCTCTATTCCCTTTCCTAGTGGTACTCAGATGCATTAAAGTTTATTTCCATGCAAAGTTCAAATATGTGCTGGATTCGTATATTTCTGTGCAAGGAATTTGGGTTTCTTAGACTTTGTCTTGATATTAATCCTTCGTTAATTCAGGCTTAGTAGGTATTCTGTCTGAAGCTCAAAAAGTGTGCTTGGCTTGTGGGCTGGGAAATGCTTCCGAGACTTGGGAGTATTGAAAGACTGTTTCTTACACCATAATCTGTAATTATTTAAGCTTGCTGATAGTCTTCAAATCCTGTTGCTTTGTCCAACATTTTTTTCAGTCTGAAGATGGTGTACTGTGAAGTGGATAATACTTTTAGGTTGGGAGTGGATTCACTTGGGTTACTATAAAGACAGTTGTTCCCATCTAGAATTCCTGAAGAGGAATTTGATTAAGATTAAAATAGGCAAATAGACTTTAGGAATCTTAATTTAAAAATTTCTCTGTGAGGTCTCTTCTCTCTTTAGTTACTTATTTGACCTCTAGCTGAGAGTGGATTCATGATTTTACAATAACCTTTTTACAGATAATTAATGAAATGAGTAGAAGTTAAGCAAAAATACAATGGACCTGCAGTCAGATCCTACTTAGTACTCTAATCTTAGCAGGACAGTTCTAGACTATTCAAAGCACATTCTCACCCTTGGCATCACAGGCACTTGAACAAGTAACCCCAGGGGAATAAATTTTATATTGCCTCTCTATTACTCTGTGCTAAAATGACTTATGGAAAAGGGATTGTGGAAGAACGCACCCTGTATTTTATCTAGGGCAGAAATGTGCAGCAGGTAGCTGATGCTTTGAAATTTGCACCCCAAAAATGGTTTCCCAATGCATGTGTCTTCAGTGGGATGTGAAATAGGTTGGAAGTGGGAGAGAAATTTCAGTTTACCCTTCTGGATTGCAGTGACTGCAGCAGCTGCTGGGACTAGGTCCCAATTAATTAATTCTGTTGCCAAGGAAAACCAGTTCTTAGCACTATACAGAAAGGTCATCATGCAAATAGTAGTGCTGTTGATTTCTAGTATGACTTGAGAAAAAATAGGTCTCAGCCTTCCACTTCCCCATACCTTGGGAAATTTTAGTTGCAATTTACTCTAGGTAACAGATTTTTAGAAAAGCTGCTATTCCTACACTTTTGATTTTGAAAACACTGAGAATTGCTTATCTTTTTTTTTTTTTTTTGTAGTGAGGAAAATCTGAATGCAAGGGGAGGGATGAGACAATTGGATTTCCTTTTATTGCACAGGAACACTGAACAACACTGACAGAATATTTACTCCTGTCTCTTCCTTCTAATTTGATTCTCTGACTACCATATCAATCTTTGTTCATTGGTGAAACAAAATTACAGTATCACAGGTGTTGTTGCTTGGGCCTCTGCAACAACTAAAAGATGTGAAAGAATTAAAGATATGAGCCATTCTATAAGATTTATTTACCAGTTCATCCACAATGAAATGTGCTTACTGTACAAAATGTTATGAAAATGTTCTTCAAGCCATGTCAAGCAAAAGGTCTTTTATGGTTCCTATTTTTCTTCTTCCAGAGAGAGATTTGATAAGTTTGGTATGGATGTGTTCAATACTGGTAACTATTGAATTCTGATTGACCAGCTTTCTTTCTACTCCCCAGAACATGTATAGTCATTTGAATAATACCAATTACACTGGCATTAGTAGCATGTACAACATTCTGGAGAAAACTTTACTATCCTCAGTTAAAGTACTGTGAATATTGTTCCAGGGGTAGTCTGTTTTTTCCTAGTGGGCAGTTAGATCTTTTACCTTGCTACTAAAGAAGAAAGCACAGCATTGCCTTGCCTCACCCTGCATGGTTTTTGTTCAGCCCATGCAGAAGGAAGACAGGTTCACCCTGGCCTCTGCTGAGCAGGATGTGACACTGGTTGCAGTATTTACAGGGTGCTCTCTTTTTTCTTGGGGGATCAGAGGATGATCCATAAGCAAGCTACTCTCATGGTTACCTTTGTTCAATAGGTCTGTACTGGTCATCCCTTCCCAGATATGCAGCTGTAGGCAGAGTAAAGATACATGACCAGTTGCTCTAAGATATTTTTCTCTTTGTCCTTTCAGCTGTCTGCATGCTTACAGAAAACAATATGCAGAATTAAAACTTCCAGTAAGGACACTTCTATAAGTGTAGTGGAGGTTTATGTTTAGATCAGGAAAAAAGTTATCCTTCTAATAGATTGGCAGTATGTTGAACCATTTGAAGAACAGAGGCAGAACTCCAGAGAATATTTTCCTAACATGCTGCTGGAAGCACAAGGTACAATTTTTTTCCTCTTCTTAGAAACAGGCCCATAGTTATAAATCTATTTATAGATTTATAAACATTATTCTTATTCACAGAATACCTCACACACTCAAATCTTTATTAAGTGAATTATAGGCTGTGTAAATAAGTTAGGAAGTAAATCATGTATCAGGGATAATCACCTGGCTAAAACTCCAGGGCAGCATTTTTGCTAGGACCTCTGAGAAAGTAAATTCATGGCAAATACTTCAAATCTTCCCAGTTTATAGCTCATTCACAACCAGCTTCCAGAAAATACTACTTGACACAGATCAGAGTAAGATGATGCTAAAAATTCAGAAATATGTTTACGGTTGCAAGTTTTACAACTTTCAAAGCTGAGAGTATATTCAGTAATATTGTCCATATACCTCTATTGGCTGCAAAGTAATGCAGCTTGTGTTACTCCAAATGAACATTCAGGGATTGGAAACTTGCCTTTGCTTGAGAATTTAGACCTTACTTGCACCTGTCTACACAGTATAAACTTCTGATTGTCCTTTACAAATACTTTAGCTCCAGAAGCATTTTTTAAAATTGTTGATACATACTATGTTCACATTTGCAACTAAATAGTTCCAGTAGCTTAGGTAGTATGGCCATAGCAGGATTGACTTTCCTTATTTTTGTAAACTGCTATAAAAAAATCCAAAATTTTAGAGCTGTGTTTGTTTATTGAAGAAAGGAAAATTCAATTAAATATTACATTTTATGCCTTACTATATGTAACTCATTGATACTGGGAAACTGAGAAAGCAAAGTCCTCCATCACCTATATCCAGGAATGTGGAGAAAATAGTCATTAAATTAACATTAGTTTAAGAAAAATGAAACTTCTGAGCCAATTACAGTTTACTGTTTAGACTGAAACAAAAAATATGACCTTTGTTACAGAATGTGTGACTTGAGCAGGCAGTTCCATATAAAATTGAGAAGCTGCAAATGCTCTCTACTTGAGTGATAGTGAATGTGCGATCTTAGTTCTGCTTCATTAGCCCCTAGTGAATGAGTGGTAAATTTTTCCTATTTATACATTTCTGTCAGGGGATCATAAACATAGCCTGACTAGTGCATATTTTAAGTGTGGCAATTTATTTTTTTCCTTTTTTTCCCCCAGCTTTGATGAATAGTTTATATTCCACTTGAATAAATTTTTCTTCTTTTCAGATATTCAGATAGGTATTAGCACTGGTTAATTATGCACTCAGTACCTTTTCTAATAGAACTATCTGTCATTATGGCAAGCTTTTATGTTGTATTTGTGGTATTCAGTCTTTTCAGTAAAATACTGCTTTTGCAGTATGCATGGGAATGATCAATTTTATTTTCTGCTGATTTGATCATTTTCTACTGAAATTTAATCTTCTGTGCTATGGAGTCTGTGGCCAATTGAAAGATTTTTTCCTCTGCTAAGAGAGTATCTAATGTTTTTCCCATTGCAGAAAGCACACCTTTAGATTTTTCTGCACTATAATAGGTTTACATTTCATTTTAAGGGTTAAAATTTTGCAACTAGATTGTTTTATGTGTCATTTAATAATTCAGTATACCAGGGTTATAAGTAACATTTCCTTTTTCCTAGATGTTTCTCCAGTGGTGACGTTTTCTGTAGAACGTGTAGTCAAAATAGTTACTGAAGTTGGTGAATACATGATGAATATTGTACTAATTGATGAGTAGTTTGTTCTAGTCAGTGTTTTTTATACAAATGCAATGTTGTTGGCTTTGGACAGAGTAGGTTTCGTGTGCTTCTATACCTCTATATTATTGCTTTTCCTGTTTTCAGATCTTCTTGTCCAGGATTTTCAAAGACCTTATCCAGAGTTAGGTATTTGTCACAATTGAATTTCAAGCAGTTTCAGCAATTTTCTTAGTGCTCTGTGGACACTTCAGTCTTAAACCCTGTTAGATGGAGCCAGTCAAATTTAATTGGAAAGTGGTATCTTTGAGATACACCTGAGCGATCTTTTGAGAATGCTGTGCTAGTCCTGTGGCACCACAACCAGCTGTAGGGATGAAGCTTGTTACATCTCCAGCTCCTGTCACCTGACTGAAGGTGACAGTGGGCATTTGACACTTTTTTCCTGATAATGGTCGATGGGCATCCTAGAGAAAGAGCCTGAAAAAGTGTCTGAGCTTTGGAAGGTGTTCTACATGGTGGTGAATTTTCCATGACTGGAAAAAGATGAGAGGACAAGGAAAGAAACTGTGTGAAAATGCGTAGCAGGGCTAACACAGGCATGCCTTAAAGGCTGTATTTTTTATCATTATTGTAAATCAATTCTCTGCTACATTAAAACTGCTTTCCTAATCATAATAAGATCATAAATGGGAACAAACTTAGTAATAACAGCAGATATTATCAAAGTCAAGGAGATGCTTTTAGAAACTGATTGCTGATTCCTTAATATTGCCTATTCATAAATTCATAGAAGCATTTAGGTTGGAAAAGATCGTAAAGATCATTGAATCCAGCTGTAAGCTTAACACTGCCAAGTCCATCACTAAACTATGTTCTCTGAATGGCATAGCTACACTTCTTTTAAGTACTTCCAGGGGTGGTGACTCCACCCCCTTCCTCAGCAGCTTATTCCAATGCCCAATAACCTTTTCTGTGAAGATATTTTTCTAATATCCAATCTAAACGCCCAGGGCAAATTTCTTATTTGGATGAAGAGACCGACCCTCACCTCACTACAGCCTCCTTTTAGGTAGTTGTAGAGAGCAAGAGGTCCCCCCTCCAGCTCCCCCAATCACTCCATGCAGCATTTGTGCTGCAGACCCTTCAACAGCCTCCTTGCCTTTCTCTGGAAAAACTCCAGCACCTCAATGTCTTTCTTGTAGTGAAAGGCCCAAAACTGATCACAGAATCTGACATGCATCACTGAGTACAGGGGGATGGTCATTGCCCTAATTCCTGCTGGCCACGCTATTGCTGAAAATGCCAGGATGCCACTGGCCTTCTTGACAACCTGGGCACAGAAAATGCATAGAAAGTTTAAAAGAAGCTAGAGTAAACCTAATTTTAGTTGCCATTGATGAAGACTCTTGCTCCATTCAAGAAGCTAAGAGGGCTCCTGAAAATTTGAGAGAACAGATGACCAGAAGCATAAAGGATTCCAGTGAAAACAATCTCTATCAGGGTATTAAATAGCTTCCATTTTCTTTATTGCACTGATAAACTCCTAGTATTCTGTTCCTGTTTTGGCCTATAACTTCTACAAATCTTTTTGCACTCTTCTTTTTCAACAAGAAGATTTAGGAACCTTGCACTTGAATCATAAAGCATCTGTAAGTACATTACACAGGGCAGATAATAGTACTATTCTCGTTACCCTGTTTATCCTAACTATAGTATCAAAGCATCCATCAGCCTAACAGAGTAATCTTGATCTGTGACAAGGAAGTACCAGGGGAAAAAGATGTATAGGAAAGTTTTGCTCAAGATTACGTATAGTGCCAAGAATGTGAAATCAGTGCTTCTACCTCTTCCCCTCCATACTCCAAAATAAAAACAAACAACTCTGCTGAAGATAAACAGAAAAATAGAATTGGATTTGTTTGTGAACAATTTATTATGCCTTGTGTTGTTACACCTGTTTTTTGGCTAGAAAAAATTGTCTCTAACTTATGTTTTCATGGAAGGGTAGGTATATGTAAAAATAATTATGCTGGTATCAGCATCTTCTCAGGTTAACAATCAACTGCTGATTCTTGCAAAACAGAAAATCTGCTCTTATACAAACACTAATTATGGAATATCTGCAGAATCATTCCAAACTAGCTTAATTATACACAGGTTTTTATACCCTGCTTAATTGCATTTTACACTGAAGAAAAGTCCAGACCAGTCCTCTTACTGATCTGGATCTTTCTTCAGTGTAAAATGCAATTTTATATGTAAGCTCTTTTTACATCTTTACTTTGCTTTACAGGTTAAACTGACTGTCCCAGATGCTTTGCTGTTGTGGCAGACAATTTTTTGAGTGGCTCCCCAACCTCTATTAATTACCATGTTGGGATGAGCCTCCGATACCACATCAAACAGATTGCATCTGTTACATCCAATAAAATTGGTGTGTGGTGGTTATTGATGGGGCCTCAACCATCCCAGTTTTATTAAGACCACTTTTACACCTAGGTTACGAGTTAACAGTGCCATTATCTTTCCCCAAAATCCCTTGGCAGTTTGTACTGCCAGCAGCAGTAGAAATTACAGAGGGATTAATCTCTGGCTCCATCTCCCAAAAGCTTTTCTCTGGAGGTACAGAATGGTATGCTGAACTGTGTTAAGCAGTGAAAGATTTAATGAAAAATAAGCCCCCAGTGTCTGCCTGCATGAGAGTCCATGTCTGTCCCTTTCCAAACCTGTCAATACCATTTTCCATCTGTGCAAACCTATTGGGCTGCCACAATACACACAGGGGCTGGGGCAGTTTTGTTGCTGTAGTTGTTTCTAAAAGCCCAACCCTGCAGAAAGTTGGTTGATGCAGTCAATTTCAGAGGAAAATGAGGAGCTGGGGTAAAAGAAGGAGGGAATTACCCATCTCTCCAGAGTCTCTTTCATTGCAAATCATTCTTACAGCTGTGGGAGAGGGTCTGGCACAGCGATCTGAGCAGGGGGAGACAGATCCTGTGAAGGAGGACAAAGAGCAACACTGGGCACAAAAGGGTGCAGGAAGGAGAGGGACACAGTGACTTGGCAGGTCACTCGGGTGGCACCCTGCTCTGCCTGATAAGGGTGGGTTTTACGGCGGGATGCTGCTGTGGACACACCTCTGTGCACAATGCAGAGGCACTGGGCTTTGGGAAAGGAATGATAAGGAACACAATGAATAACTAACAAAGCTCATTTGATGAATGCAGTCATTTGCATTACAGTGCCAAATAGCTTTGCTCCTGGTGGCTGAGTGTCATACCCAGCTACAAATATTAACATTGTTTCAATGACATCTAAGGGTGGCAGTAGACTGTATGGGGGGAAAGGTTGTAAGGAAATTTTAAATTTTGCAGAAGAAAAGAAAGCCTAAAGAACAGTGATCTGCCCATCCCTTGCTTTTATTTTCTTTGGGGAAGTTAAGGGCAAGATTGCTAAAATAGGCTTCTTTGAGTTTTAAAATGAGTATACAAGTAAAGGAAAAATACAAGACAGAACCGACCTCATGGTATATATCATGCCTTCCTATTTACATTTTGTGACTTCTTTCAAGTGCCAAATTAAGGGCATGGTAATTTATGGCTTCTCTGCATAGGTAATGCCTGTAGGTGTAGCATCTGCACATCAACAGACCAATCTTTGTTACATTCTTGAAGATGCAGTATAAAAAGTTAGCCGAAGATTTTTTTTGTGTCTGTTTTTTGTCTTGTTTTCACTTTCCCTCACGCTCAGTGTTTTCTAGTGAAATAAAAATGCATACACATTGTGCAATGTTTTGTTCTTCAGGCTTCATTCCCCAGGAAAAAAACCTCAAAATACATTACTTCTAATGTCTGAGAGAGATCATACAGGTAAAGCATATTTCATTCTCTTACATACCACAAGCAAAGAATATAAAAATCCATGACCCACCAACAAATGCAGGCTTCGCCTTCCACTGAAGTTATGATCTACCACCAGATCCCCAATCTATAGATCATCTATAGATCATACTTTTGCAATGGAAAAAACACAGCATATTCCTGAATGTTAGATCATATTCCTGTAGCATATTCCTGAATGTTAGATCCATTTACAATGCATGGTCTTGATCTTCAGACACAGAAGACAAGAATACCCTGAATTAATAAATAACCTTTGCCTTCTTTAGTGTCCTTTTCTCTTCCTGGTGTTTATTTCCCTAGTAGTTTTCCTTGGACATTAAGTTTCCTGAACTCATGCGTATGGCACTTTTTATGTGTCTGTGGTTCATATATGTTTATATGCTCTGTATTTCCACTAGCTGATAATAGCTGATGGCATTGCAAAAAATTATGTGGTGAAGTGTCAGAAGGTGGAAGGGTGGTAAATATTAGTAGAGGACGTGGGTAACCGTTATAAGAGGTCCTTAATTTCTTACTCTGTTGGGGTTACTTTGTTGCTGGAATATTTCTGAAAATTACAAATGGAAGTTGAGAGACAAGAGAACATTTGAAGAGAGCTATGAAGCATTGAAAGCCTTAGACCTAAGAATTTTTGTGGCTTCATCTTTCCTAGGAAAGCTGGTGATTGCAGACAATTCCCAGCAGAATGTAAGACATGTTTGCACAGTGGAATGAAATGGCCAAAATTTGCATTATCAGATTGTGGGTAACCTACAGCAATGACCAATCCTTCACACATTTCAGGATCAATACAATAATTTTCTAATTCCGGTTTTACTATTGTAACATCATGTTTTGTTATTGCTGCTATAAAAGTTAATTAATTATTTTCTCCTCTTCACTTGCAGTTGCAAAATAAAGGTACAGAAGAGCAAGGGGGTTTGGGGTTTGGTTTTTTGGTTGTTTTGGGTTGGATTTCTCCTGAAATCATTGAGCACATAGTTTACGGTTTGGATATTCAGTTAATATGTGGAAAATAATATCTGAATCTGTATAAAGTCAGTTTCAAAATTTGGTGGGTATTTGCTTAGCCTGCAGAAATACCTAGTGGAGGTAGTTGCTGTAGAATTTCAGTACCTGGGTAAAGGAAATTGGACGCCTCTGTAAGGAAGCATGATATGCTTCAAGCCAGTGTTTTGTAGTAATGCTGTGTCTTCAGATATTTGAAATTGCATCTTGCATATATTTTCAGTTCAGTGAGTCTCCCAGTCACAACTGGGAGCAAAGTAAGGAAATAATAGCAAAGCAGCAAGAGAAATCCAAATTATCACAATCCTTTAAGAAATGCTTTTTTCTTTGACATAGTCCAGTAAGAAGTTTGTTCATTAGTAGCACCTCTTTCCTTCCATAGCTTCTATTTCCTTCCAAGTGCATAGATGCAATTTTTCATTGTGGAAATTTGTTCAGCAACAACTGGTTTACAGTATTTTTGCACAGAATCTCATTCTTACAGTTTTCCAAGGTCCTCTAGTACTGGAAAGTAACCTGTTGTCACTTCCTTCAGTTTTCTTTGTCACCTCTGCGTCCTTTTGTCGTTTAGTCTACTGCCAGTGTAAAACCAAAATTGAGGCATTCTTGGTTATTAATATATTATGAATACAGTGCACCTCCAACAGAGCTTAATCTCTCTCACTGACTCCTAGTCATCTTTCAGAAGTATACAGAAAGTGAAAATGGGCCACTTGAAACATTTTAACCTGATTGGAAAAAATCTGCTCTCCTTATCCTTGCAGCTCCCTGGTTACAATTGTGCAGACTGCTGAGCGGAGTACGGAAGCACAGTGTGTGGTTCAGATGACCACCCGCCACTTTGTGCTCATTGATACACCTCAAAGGAGACTGCTGTGTGACTGACAGATGCAAAGCAACACATGCTTTGCTCTAATTTTGGCATTGTCAAAATAGTGAAGAACTCTTGGAGCAAGCCCATTATTGCTACGGTTATTCATCATGGCTCAGTATACAGCTTCATAATTTATGGGAAGGGGAAAACAGAAAAAGGAGGAAGAATAAATGTGCACATAACTGAGAATTATAGGGTTTAACATATATTTTTGAAAATGCAGCTTTACAGAGTTTGATTGCAAGGTTCACTCTATAACTTACTACACAGGTTAAAGCATATAAAGGAAGATCAAATTAGAAACAATTTGCTATGATTTACATGGAAGCTCGAAATGCAAAAGGGGGTAAGGATGCAAAGGATATGGATGTACAGATAAGGGTGCAAAAGGGTTTAGCAGCACTTAATCACTGAGTGCTTTACCCTTTACAAAGCAGGTCAGTAGGGTAACTACCAATTATAACAGTGCCTTAACTATGGATTTGAGATAATAACATTGATATCACAATCAATTCATATACACACAGGTAAAATGTGTGAGGTGCAGTGGAATACTCACATCATATTCCTTTGCATTTCCCAGCAGGCAAGGAAGGGTTGCACCTCAAGGAGCATGGAATTGTGTGTTGGGAGCAGAATTAGCCTAGGCTTCATCATCAGTGACAGTTTGAGTATCAAAAGCTGGAGGGTTCATGAGCTCTGAGAGATGTCCCACTCAGAGGGAGCTGCTGCAGTCCAGGAGAACTCAAAGGGCCTCACTTACGAGTGCTGTTTATAGGGTTGCAAGGTGATTTGATCTGGTCCTCTGTATTTGGAGGATATCTGTATATCCTCCATTCTGGCCATAACCCAAGTCAGGAACTACTGGGCTTTTATCCCAAAGTGCAATAAGATGGTACCATTCCACTTGGGCTACAATTCAGAGTGGTGCTATTCCACTTGGACTAGGGTTCAAGTAAAGGGACAAAGACCAAGGGGCCAAGAAGGGTCTTGGTTAATCATTTTGCAGTCATCATAGTCCATCATGGTCTGCATTACCTAGGGCATAGGTTTCATTTAAAACCTTATATATTTAAGTAGGAATTTTCTCCCTCTTAGTGAGGGAGATCTTCCTCCCTTACCTATGGTGTTCCTGTGATCACTCTGCAGCTGTAAAATTCTATTATTTTTATGTAGCAGCTGACTTAGACTTCTCTTTAAACAAAGGGGTCTTCTATTTGCAAAATATTTTATACATGGCAGTTTTGTCCCCACCTGATGGGTATCATTTATTCCTTTGCACAAGTGGGTGTGTTAATGCTGTGGTTTGAAACGAACACAATGGTCTAATTGCTTGTCTTATTAGCCCACTGGAAATAATTGAAGACTATAGCATTGAATTGCCATTTAGCTACCATAGCCTTGTGTGTACATGGAGCGTGGCATAGCAGAGTTAATTCATTTATTAACTCCTTAACAACATATATTTAATCAGTTTTCTGGTGCTTCAGACCTTGCAATCAATAAGTGTCTTTTACTTTCTTGCCCTTAATTAGTATATATTTGTCAAGATTGGCTAATTTGTAAGCTGCAAATGGTACATGGTAGTGAATTCTTTACATCATTAAATGAGGAAGTTGTGATTTTTTTGTCAGGATATCCTTGTAAGATAAAACAAAATGAATCTCACTGCTTGACATTAATCCAGTGGATTTTTATTTTTTTTTTCACCAGTGAGGGAATTATTAGGTCTAAAACGGGGAAGGGACAAATGTCCTGTAATAAGACAGCATTCATGGGTATCACTGTAGTTTTGTTTCCCCATGTTCTTAAATTAAATTAAAAACCTGCTGTATTGGTGCAGTCATCTATTCATACAGAATACTCTGCACAGGTGTAGAGTTTCTTAGGGTTGTGCCCGTGTTTGCATTAGAAATACTGTCCACTGAGGCCTGAAAACTGGTTCCTTGTATGGATTAGGCAAGAGCATTTGATAAAACCTCACATGAGCAGACGGATCTCTTACCAAGATCTAATTATAGTCAAATCTGAAACAGATGCCCTTCTGCTTACCTATTGTTGAAGCCATTTGGTACCATTCTAGTATTACACTGACACCGGGCAGGAAGGCCCCTTGTATTCCCTGCAGACTCGCATGCCTTGGGTGCTGATGTAATAACTTCACAGTCCCAGAAACCAAAGGTGTGTTTGCAGGACACACGTGTGCAAATCCCCCTGCAAGGTGAGCTTGCTGCCATGGGGAAGAGGATGCATTTGTTTATGTCATTGGTATATGAGAGGGGAATTGACAAGCAGGAGCACCTTAATGGCTTCAAACTACCTGTTAATGATCATGGCTCTGGTGCCTGCCTGGCAGCCTCAGTCTCCAATTAAGCATCTGCCCAAGCTGGAAGCAGGTCTCTTAATTGGAAAGAAACAGATTCAAAGCAGGTTGCATCTTCTGCCAAGACAGATTTATCAGTGAGGCCATGCCTTAATCCATTGTATCTCCTTTCCCACCCCCACCTGGCTTTTCTCTCAATGTTCTCTACTGCTGCAGGCACAGCCCTAGAGCAGGACAGGTAGCATGGTTGGACGCTCAGGAACTGGGGGAGGTTTGGTTCCCCCCTAACCTTTTGCTGACCTGGGGCCCAGTGATGGATGCTGTCCTAATTGCAGACCCTCGACAGCACACATACATTCATTAAGATATATTGCCTGGTACACATTCAGGAGATCTGTTTGCAGCTATCTTTTACATAGAACTGATTGTTTAATTGCAGATTAAAGATTAATGCAAGTATAATGATTCCATGAGGACACTTCAGACAAAAGCATCCTGCATCAGGCAGCCTGCATCCATTTTTCAATTTGACCATAAATTTGGCTGGGAATTAAATAGTAAGTAGCCGTGATTGCAACACTGGTCTCTGAAGGCACTCACGGGAATGAAAATAAATGAACAGGCTCTCACACAAAGCATGTTTCATTATGGTCATTAGTGGACAGATCCTCAGCAGGGACTGAAGGTAAAATTGTCTACAAGAAATGTTGGCACATGTCTGATGAATTGAAATAGTGAGGAAGTGAGTATGAAAACGTTCAGGTCACAGAACCTACAGATGACAAACTTCTTTTCCCTGAGCTGTGCACATAGTTGCAGGAGGTTCAGTTGTGGGGAGACCCTGGTATGCATTTCAGCATAGCTGTGTCTTTTACAGGGTTTGAACATATTGTGGCCAATGTTTACAATGTTATGAAAGCATAATTGTGTAAGTTGTTTATGTACAGAGAGTTACTGCAATTCATTACCCTGATGATTTTGATGAATTGTTAACATTTTGCTTTCTCTTATGTTTTTCAGGTAAGGCCACTTTTTTTCCCTAAAATGCCCAGCTGGCTGGTAAGTTGTTTATTTCTCTTCACTTCTCTTCCTTTGTGTACTCATGCTGAGTACAGATTCATTTAGAACTGTTTAGGTTGGAGAGGGTGGCCAGAGGCCACCAGCTACAGCTCCTTCCCACAGCAGAGCCAGTTTTGTGCAGGTCGCTCAGGGTTTCTCCATGGATTGAATCTGCACAGCCTCCCTGTAGAACCTGTCCCAGTGTTCCATCATCCTTGTGGCAAAGCTTTTTACCTGATGTCTGACTGGGATTTCACTTGGTTTGACCTGTGCCACTGAGGACAGCCTGGCTCTGTCCTCTCTGTACTGTTGGTGGCATCAGTAAAGTAACCCCTGTCTTGAGACACTGGACTGACTTTTTGGCTCTGGATGTAGAACAAAGCACTGAAGTTACAAATTAGCTCAGCTCACTTTGCTTAAAACAGCTTTGGAGGACTCCTGATGGCTTGCAGAGCTTTTATAAATCTCAGCAGAAGCCACTAATTTTAAGGGACAGAATTCATATTCTTTTTGTGTAAATAGTCTTTGCAGGATAATTTATGCTATTTTGAGACTAACTAGCAATCCTAAAGTTAAAATCATTTTTCTTCTGAAAAAACAATATATTGCAAGAAAGAATTTCCTTCTTTTCCAAAGTAAATGAAGGAATCCACCTGGGGTTTACTGAAATGTAACAAAAGGAATCCATTTGGGGATTACTGATGTTTGTTTGACTCAGTTTTGCAGAGTTTCATGCAATTAAAATCAAAATCAAAGTGCTGACATCTTCAAAGATGTTCAGTATTTGAGATTTTGTTTGTTTTCCATTAGCTGAAGAGTCAGAAACATTTGTTTGAAAATGAGGTCCAGTTTCCTCCAGTGTTTAGAAGGTTTTTCACCTTTTGTTGCATCCTTGAAGTTGCACATAATTCCCTAAATCACTAAAGGGGCACTAATTATAGTCTTAAAAAAGAGATGTGATTTAACATCCATAGTAAGTTACAGAAAGATGATGACATAAATAGTATGCTGATATAGCAAATTTCACAGACTCATTGTCAATCTGTGTTCCTCTTTTTAGTTTATTTTTTGCTTGTTTGTTTATTTTGCTTATATACTGATACACAAACTCTTCTAGGCACAGACTGTTGGCTATGCATTCATATTAAGAGAGTACTTCAGTTTCCTGATCAATCCTCCACATTGTGTAGCTGTTAACATGTTGACATACATTAATAATACTAATCTGTGCTTCCTTATGAACATGTCCCTCCCTGTATGTGTACAAGAAAGCAAATACTTCTGGGCAGTAGTGTCTGAGTGCCAGCACTTTTGGGTTTTCTGCATTCCTTGAGAATAAGATAAAACACAAAGTGTTTGTAGCAACCTGCTGTTGTCTCACTATCTATAGCATCAAGAGGAAAGCATACTTCATGCTCCTTTAACCTATTTCAGTTTTTAAAAGGGACCTCCTTAGCAAGCCCCTGCTGGCCTGCTCAGCCCTATGCCTTGTTGTCAGACCATCCTGCTCTCAGCAGACTGGTCTGCTCCTGCCTGCAGGATGCTCCGCTGTACAAATCCTCCCCTTTTAAGTGCCAAAAGGGCCACTTAGCTTAAGCTGCATCCATTTAACCATCCCATACATGATGAACTTGCATAGAGAAGTGATGATCATGACTAGGGTAAGACAAAATAAATTACTGCCCAGTGTTTTGTCAAAACTCTTCAAAGATCAGGCAAGAAGGACTTCTATCAGCAAGAGAGGATGTCTGCCGCATTACTGGGGAAGGCTTCTGTTGTGGCTTTACTTGTCCTGGAGAAAGCTTGAAGTCTACTTTTATTTTGATATTCCCAGCAGCGTTGGTGTGGTTTTTTTTCTTGGCGCTGACAGTCACAATATTGACAGCTCCAGCTCTGAGTCTGCCTCTTTTGCATGAGCAATTGCAGAATAAGTAGTGGAAGCCACACTTGCATAATATTTGCTTGGATTACAGTTTACATATTTATTCTGAGTTTAAAAATGCTTTAAAGTTTGGATTGAATTATGTTACTTCTGTAAGGGCACAGCCCTGAAGTGTCTAGGAAGACTGTGAAATTAGGGCAGTTTCTGTGCCAGGGGTGTGTAAATACTGTTATTCTACTACTGTTCTTCTGTAACTGTAGAAGCACCTGTAGCAATGTGGGTGGTGAAAAGGATTCCATCTCTGTAGTGGGATCCACACTGGCATTTATTTGAAGACTTAGGGGTATGTAGAATAAAGAGAAAGGTTTCTTCCATTGAAGAGACTGATATGTGAGTTGAAAGAATGTAAAGCTTGCTGAGCCTGGGTTATGCTCTGGAGAAAATAAAATAAACAGTAAAATATAATTGGTAATACTTTGTTGAGTTTCTAAGCAACCAACATCATGACTTAGTGAAATAAGAGATTTGTGACTTCTGCTAGATTTGATTAATGCTGGCTTCACAGAGCACAATCTGATGTGGCTTTGGAGAAAATAAGAATGACCTTGTGAATTCATGTCAATTTCTTTATTTTGAGTATTTGCCAACTCACTTCTGGTGAGCAAGTTTAGAGACGTATTTTCATAATTGGAAATTAGAAAACCAGCTACTTCATTGGAGTATTAGCCTTTTTCTTTTATGTTCTACACATTTCTTTCTTTAAAGACAATGGCTCTGGTAAAATTTTAGGGACCACCCAGGTCTACCCCAAATTTGGTGGCTTATTCAGTGAGTAAAATTCAGCTTACCCTTTAGTAGAGCAAAGTAAAGCAGCAAGCAGAGAAGACTGATACATCAAGTAGTAGTGCCCTATGGCACGAGCAATAGGGCCTAGATCCAGCAAACTATTTAGGATCTTGAGTATTTTTTAAACTTCACATTTTCTATTTTTTTTTAGGCATTGGAAGGCTTTGAACCAGAATCTAAGTGTTTTCTTTCTGAGGAAGGAAAAGGGGTCTGTTTGCTAATTAATGCTACAATGAAGTATGGAAATTCCTTTTGAAATTAGAAATCAGCATACTAATGCTGAAATATAGGTTAGCAAAGCTAATTTCTCAGGTACTGTGACTTACCTTACCTGACCTAATTTATTTGTTTTTAATACTCAGTTGCCTTTGCTGAATTAGGGCACTATAATTTGTATTGCTAGATAATTTAACTGCATTTTTTCAAGGATTCTTTGTTTGTTAAAATTACTGGAATAAAATATCTTTAAAGGAACAAAAAAGCAATTTGTTACCCTATTTGCCAATTATTTATGATTAATTTTTTCAGAGGCATAGGTATTGTAGGGTGAACTTATTAGGAGTGTCTGGTTTGTCAGCTGAGATAATAAAGCCTAAGGAAGTACTCTTTTTACTTCAGAAGACCACCAGCTTCTTAAATATTGACTTTGGGCTTTTAGAGGGTAGCCTTACTATAAATAGATTAGTGCCATGCTTCTGGTAGTGAATTCAGAAAGAGGAAGAGAGAAAGAAGATTATTCACCCTAGGCATGTTTTATTTATCTACATGATTTATTATAAGGTTTTAATGATTCAGAGTTAGTAATCTGTTTGTAATTGATCAATAATTCAAGTAGCATAGGCACAGGCTCTTCCAGTAAATGTCCATGCCTTTAAAGCAGTCACCTTGTATAGATGTGCAAATACATTCTGATAAGGGATGTTTGCATGGAGGTGGTGGTGCTTCATGTACAGTGGTGCTGCACTTGGCAATAACTCTGGTGATGCATATACAGGGCAAGTTGTTAGTGCTGTGAGCAAGCAGAGGAAGGCATCTATCTCGTTTCATAGAGAATTCAAGACTCACTGAACTACTTTCAGAAATATCAGTCTCTCTTCCATCCTGTTATTTCTTCAAGAAGCTGGTTTGAATATCCAGAGTGAGCTTTCTGTAATTGGTAGGGTATTTCTTTTGTGCTGAGCCAAGAGTGAGATTTTATAGAGAGACCCATCAATCATAGTCCAGCATTGCTTCAAGATAATTTACTTAGAATGGATTATTAAAGAAAGATTAAGGATGTGTTAAAATAGTTTATTTGATATTAATAGCACACCTGAAATATGTGTGGTCATTCCAAGGTGCTCCCATAGTCCATTTATATGAAACAAATGAACTCTCCGTAGTGCATCCATTACAATCGAACACATGGAGATACAGAGGTCACAGAGGGAATTCCTTGGACAAGAGATGGTGTGTTAGCTTGGGAGAAGAGATGGAGTTAGGAGAAAAAAGTGCATAAAATAAAATATTAAAATGGTGTGCAACAGAAACATCTGCAGTTATTTTGGTTCTTGCAATCAGTGGGTGGAAAAGAAAATCTTCATTATGAGGAACCTGAGAAGAGAAATTGTAATTTTTCAGCATGAGACAAAATACCAGCAGTCCTGCTCTGGGTGGATATTGCTGAGTGAGAGGGATTAAGAGCAGTGTTGTCCAAAAAGGTACTTGCTTTGCTGTTGATCCCAAACAGGATCTCAGCAGCAGCCTTCACAGTCTCCAGGAACCAAAGGAAATACTCCCTTTTCCATTGGTGGCATCAAGAACTAATTGATGAGTGAGTAGCCATTGAATGGTAAGTGTATCTAGATTAGCTGTCCTAGTTTACCCTACCAGAGCATCTATGTGTGAACATTTAAATGGGATGGTTTTCACTACCTAGAAACTGCTTTCTGTGATTTTTCTCCCAGATATATTTCTCCTTTACTGCTCTAAATCAACTCCTTAGGGCATAGTAAAGAGGACATGACTCCAGTCTGGAATCAGTGTTGCTCAGGGGCTGCTGAGACTGAACTCCCTCCTCATACACAAGTTTTCTGTGACCTTTGGGTCCACTTAATTCCCCTTGTGGTGCATGTGGTCTGAGAGAGATACACAGGAAGTGGTTACTAGCTCCAGGAATGCTTTTGTGAAACTTCTGGCAGTTTTTAATTTATCATGTGCTGTGTGTAATCAAAACAGAAATTGCTCAGATGCTGAAAGATTGGTAGATACCAATTTAATTTGTGACAGGAAATACTTCTAGCTCTGATCTGGTGTTTGCAATGTGTGAGGAAGAGAAATCTGTTCTTGTGGGGTCTTTTATTCATTTTGTTTTCAAGAGCTGGAACAATCTGTCTCTGTGCTGTTTTAATTAATGTGATGTCAACAGCAATAATGTGTTAAATAATATAGAATTAGTTGTAAACAAAGCAGGATTTGAATCTTCCAAATCAACCAAAAGTAATTGGCCAACCTCAGGGGATATTGTAGTGCTGAACCTTCTTCTAGAGCTTTGTTTCCTTTTGTATGATGAGTGAATTGGCTTCCGTTTTGAAGCATCCTGAAATAATACCAGTTTTGTTGTCTCACTTTGAAAAATAGCTCACACTCATTCTCAAAAAAGAAAAGGGGAAAGAAAAGAAAAAGAAAAACCCTTGTGACTGAGGCATAGAGCCAGATCCTGAGTTCAATATCTGTCTGAAGCGAGACTGGAAGTGGTCCTGTGTGAACAGTGACAGTATTTATATTAAGCCATTAAAACACTGATCTTAATTAGCAAGCATCTGCATTTAGTTAGCAAAAAAGACATGGAAGTAAGACTACATGAACGAAAACTTCTGGTGGATTGTTAGTTAAGCTATTTTTATTTAATTATACACTTGCTGGATTTTTAAATTTATATTTTCCTCTCCATGGAGGCTGATGCCCATTTGCTCACCAGATGAAATAGTAACTCATAGTAACTGAGATCAACAGTCAAGCTGTCAAGAAATGAGTGATGTTTGAATAAGATTCATCTTCCTTATTTCAACCATGTGTCTGGACTTGTGAAAAACAGGGTAAGAAACAAGCACTATGAGAGAGCAGCTAAGCTCTGCCTTAGCAGAGCTTAAATAGATCAGATGCATTGGCTTGAAGCTGCTCTCTTCCCCACAAACTTCAAAGGAAGCCTGCAGCCATTTAGACATATAGCTTCAGATATCTAAAAGGCAGGTGAGGTGGATGCTATCTTCTGGTTTTGTAGTAGTATAAGTCTGTAGTGGAATAAACCTGCCAGTCCTTCAGGCGGGAGGGACCCGGTGGCCTGAAGGAACCCTCTTTGCCCCCATGCCTTTCTTATGCTTATTTATTTGACCTAAACACTGTTATTGCCTTAATAATGAACACTGAGACCTGTACTCATGTTGAATTTTTCCCCTGCTTTGTGCCTGCATGGGCACATTTAGCCTCTGTTTATGCTGCCATGTTTCTGTTTTACTGCTCTGAAGCAACTGCAGACAAGAAATGAAGGAGAATGGGAAAAATTCTGTTTAATTTTACATTAATCTAGGGGTTCATCTATTCTGACTGTCATTGGAGAAGAAAATTCTGATCTTCTAGAACTCCTGAAACCTTCAGAGAAAGAAAGAAGGCACCCTTTGTTTTGATTTTTTTTCCTTTTACTGAGAAATAATAGTCAATCTGTAAGATTAGTCCAAAAGGTACAAAGGAAATATGAAAGCCATCTGTGAGCTGGGCCTTTTTGTGGGTTTTTTTTTCAAATTTCTACTGTATGACAGGCTTGCAAAAGAGTGCAGAAACCCTAACATCTCACTGTCTTAGGTAACAGTGGAGACAACAAAAAGACTCTTTTTCCTTTAGAGACCTTAGGTGCAATACATAGAACAGATGTATGACATGCTGTTCCCTTGTGCAAGTACTAAGAATATTAAAATAGTCCTATTATCAGTGCTTAGCCCCAAGCTTCCTTTAATGATCCTACCACATCTTGTAAGAACTAGAACTAAATTGAGTATGTGACTTCAGAAGGAAGCTACACAGTGACAATTAATGGTTCTTGTCAAAGTCCTGCACAATCAGTATCCATGAATTATGACATCTAACTACTAGCCCTTTTAATCTTGACTAAAGGTTTTCGTGTTCCTTATTAAAGTATCAATCTGTGGCTCTGATGTGTTCCCTCAAAAGGAAAAATAAACAACTAATCAAGTAGACAGTGTTCTTTGTGGTTTAATTCAAAGGCTGCTGTTGTACATATATTGCATTTATATGCTAATATCAGTTCATCAGACATTTAGGCATGTTTTCTTTTCATCTATATTTTGTGTCCTCATTATTATGTCAGTCTGCTGTTGAACTTTTCCCCCATTCTCCATTCAGGGAAAGTGGCTAATACAGTCAGCTAAGCAGATGAAAGAGTTACAGAGATAGGAGTTGGATCCTGCTGTTCTTGTTTTACTCACCAATAAAAATCGTGCAACTTAAAAAAAAAAATTAAATAACTCTTAACAAAGATGTGAATGCCAAAAAAAGACCTTGTAAGTGGTCCATAACAAGCGAGTGAACAAGCTTTGCCTTTCTCTACAGGGTTTCTTTTTTAATGTACTGTATCTGATCCTGGTGCCTTATCTAATTTAGAGAATAACTACAGATGTGCTTTAAACTTGTGAGACTTAAAAGCTGAAACACATTTATTCCTGGATTTCATTTGAAGAAGAAAACCTAAAAGTTTGCTTCCCATTGCTCTCCATTACCCTGCCTATGTACCAGCCAGGACATAGGCACCAGGGCAGGTGGTAGCAGGAGCTGGAATTCGATCTTGTAACGTGTGCTATGCCCTGCATTTTAAGTATTACTGTCTTGATCAAATCCCAGTCATGGCAGGTTTGAAGTTTGGGATACTTAGCCTGGTTTTTCAAGTGTTACTTATTGTAAAACTGATGCAGCAAATCCCTTGTCTTTTCTCTTTGACTAAAAAATGGGCTCACTATGGCCCTGAGGGACAGATAAAATTGACTTGAAACCTTTTCCCTGGTACAAGCCTGTCATGACATTGTAGCAGATGCTTTGGTTGTTTTCGTCTCTTTCCTTTCTGTTTCTCTTCACTCAAATCCTCCTTCAGCAGCATGATGGTACTTCTAGCCTTGACTCACACTACTGGATCTAATGGTGATTAATTCCGGATGATTTCAAGGCCTGGGTCTGCAGTTCATTATTTTAAAAACTTTTTTTTAGGAATAACAGAAGACTGATTATGCCCAGTAATTTCAATAGTGAACTACTGTCTTTGGCAGAGGACATCTCCTAAGTATGGGACACAAGCTTCTATGAGCAAGACTTCTGTACAATAACTGGTGCTAAAAAGTTAATGCTTCCTGAGCAGAAAATACGTAAAGTGTTTGATTTTCAGACATATCCTAAAAAGCTTTAAATTCCTTATAAGTTCTGGAAACTCAGTTCAGCTCTAAATCCAAAGAATGTTTGTGATGTGTTTGCTTTTCCAGTTTACCTGAGTGGGTATATTCCTAAATTAAGACAGGAAATTTCTCAAACTCAGGCATGCACATGTGATTTGCAGTCTTTGTCATATACCTGTGGAAAAAATGCATTGATATACCAGAATTGAAAAGATGAATAATTTCTTAAAAAGTAAAATATGGAAACTCTTCTGCATAGATAAGTGAAGATTAAAACAGTTCACCCTTCAATTCCTGATCTAATTTGAGCATCCTAATTAGAGGATTAATTAATTAATTAGAGGATTAATTATCTCTGTATACTTTGTTCAAGTTTTTCAGTTTTCTGTATTCTTAATTGGTGATGTGGTTTGACATTACCTTGTGCCAATGTAGTCAATATTATTTTAGAACTTGTTAAATCCAGCTTTAATTGATATTGTCCAGTAATAGCAACAGATTCTATTTTTTTTCCATTTCATTTACACAGAAACTTCATTTTTAGAGTCATAGAGAAACAGTATCTAATTTTTTTTCCATTTTAATAATGGATCCAATCTCCATCAATTAATACAAACAACTACTGTGATACCTTGTTCTGCAAATACAATAAAATCTGTTGTATAACTAGACCTGGAAAACAGGAAGCTCTGCATAGGAGATGGACAAATGTCAGTCATACCCCAAATCATGAACTAGATAGAGAAATCTGAGCATATTGTATTATTATCTCATCCTCTACATCTGACTGATGTAGCCCTTCACTGTTCCAACCTGCTGATTCCTTGTCCTTCTCTCTGGGCTCCTCCTCCTTGCTTACATCACCTCTTGCTCTACATGGGCTAACTACACTTTTGTTAGCCTTTGTATGATTAATACAGCTGTGTTTAAATCAGAGCAACTGCTCCAGTCCTCATTTCATTTAAAGCTGTTGTGCCTGTTTTGGATGAGCAGAAAGGCTTTCCTGGCTAAATTCCATGTATCTTCCCTTTCTCTCCTGGGCCGAAATTCAGTGATGCAGTAAATGCTGCTCCAAGGCTCATAAATACAAGTGTGAAAATTCTGTGACTGCATCTCACATACCATTAACTGTGTTAAAATTCATCTTTCAGTTTTGTGGAAAAAAAAGTTGATTGGCTAATTTCCTAACAGCAGGCTTATGCTTAATACCGAATCAGATATCATCTGTCTGCACCATGCTAAATTTATGCTGGTTCAACTTTTGTCTGTTCTCCCACAATGTCATGTAACTGGCACTGTACCATAAACTTGCTATCGTGCACGCTGGCAATACGTCAGAAATGTGATTATAATGCAGTATGATACAACTCTACATATATTTAGGATCAGCAAATTGTGGAAGTGCTGCATGACCTTTTCTTGTACAAGGTACATTATCACGTTCTATGTATTTTGCTCTGATGGCTTTAGATAATAGTAGCAATAACACCATGACTAGCACTGTGTTGGGTGTCACTGAAACAGAAAAATGCTCTATTATTAGATCATTTATTGAAAACAATAGAGATGAGATCAAGTACAACTTACTTTGTTACAGTAGAAATTAGACACTCCATATTCTGACCTACTGTGTATACACATTTTGTTTTGATTTTTTTTCTGATGTTCAGTTTGTTTTGATTTTTTTTCTAATGATCAGTTGTTCTTGTATCTTCTTAAAGCAGATCCTGAAGGTATGTATCAGCAAAAAGACCTATAAAGCAGCATTTTGATTAGTTTTGATCATCAGTCAGATTACCATTTTTACTGTCTTGATGCACTTGTATTTTTACTAAGACTTAGGTACAAAATTTACTCAGAGCAGAATAGATGAATGGTTTCTGCTGCAATAATGCCTATGAAAGCAAGAGCAATCCAATCTTTTTAATGGTTCCATTTATTAAGCACTCCTCTTTCCAGTCTCCTTCCCATGAAATATGCAGAGGGAAACAATTGTGTAAAGGAACAGAAGGCAATGCTCAAGGACATACATAGTGTTACAGACATGAAGCTTTCTATCATTTCAGGATGTGAAATGTTATTGGTGCCATGTGTAGCTGAACATACCGTCTCATCTGTCTTTATTGCTCTTCTTAAATGCACAGTTGTTGATCAATACAGCTAATTTTTACTACTCTCAAATATCATCTTTATTTTCTGATCAGTTCTAAGGTACTACAACTTGGCATAAGTGTCTTGCTCTGGAAGATTCACTGGTAGAAATGAAGGGTATTATACCTCAAATTCTGTGGTTATGATTGATTCTTCTTCAAGTTCTGTCTTTTCTACAAAGACATTTCTGGCCTTTACTGTTTATAGAACAAACTGCCAGAGTAAGGCTAACACATCCTTGGGGTGACATCTAAAAAGAGGGAGATGGAAAATACTAGGAAAGCCTGTCATCAAGATGGAGCCCAAATACTACTTGTTGTGCTTTTTTCTGCACATTCTTGGTGCAGAGAACAGACATATGCATTTATGTCTTTATTCCAAAGATATCCACTATCATATAATTGGACAATGTCTGGAAAAATAGTGATGATATGTTGGGCAATGGAAAGTGTCCCAAACGAAGTGCAGCTAGCAACACTGAGATCCAACAGAATGAAGAAACGTGGCTGGATACTGAGAATGGCTTGCTATTAGGAAATGATGGTTACAAGGTAAATATGACAGTAAGCTCCTTAGTAATTAGTTTGAAGAATCCTGTTCCAGAGATTGTTTTGCATGGACAAGAACAAAACTAATGAACTAGCTGATAATGACTAGGACTATTTGCATGGAAAAAAGGCCTAACTGTAAGTCTTGGAAGGCAATAAGAGCATTTCTCCTTGTGTGTTTCTACTTGTGCATTTCTAAATGTGTTTCACACTTTTACTGAAAAGTCATTTAAATGCTATACCTTTGCAATAGGTACTTCAGACAAAGTAAATCTGAGATGTAAACACTTTAGACAAAGTACTGCTGAGATGTAAAGATGACTTAAGAGATGTGTTTCAACTATTTGACTGCAGCACCAAAGTTTTTTGATGTATTGCTAGAAGAGCAGGCCATGAAGGTGAGGTTCTTGGGAAAGGCTTTCAAGAAGCTTTCTGCTGCCAACTCAACAACCTTAAATCTGTGCTACATGCTGGCAAAGACTGCACTTGCATCAGTGCTATCAGGAAGAGCAGGTTTTGATTCTTAGATAAGAAAGGGAGAGAATATACTTGTAATACACACAGAAAGTAGAAAAGAAGACAACAAAAGAGAACTGCAGCACTAGGTTTTGCCACAGGAAAGGCACTTACAGCTAGTGTCCCTATAACATCTCCCAAAATCTATGCAGATCAGCTGTACTGGCATGTGTTTATTGTAAAGCAAGGATCTATAAATTTATTGCAATTCAGTCCTAATGACCAGAGGTTGCAGTGTGTGCATATACACATAATATATATTATAAATGAAACATTCATTTTCATTTCAACACTAATTCCCAATAAGCAGGTATTCATCAATACATATTTGCTAGCAGATCAATACCTAATCTGTTTGCCAATTTAATTGTATCAGGAGGGTGCATCAGACCAATAATTTTCTAGTCAGTCTCTTGTGTTAACTGAAATAAAATGGTAAGAAAGTATTTTGACAACTACAAATGAATGAAATATTTCAATGCAGGAAAAATGTTTTGCATTCTGACCCATCTAAGAAAGCAGAGAGTCAAAGCTGTAATTTATTTTAAAACATTAGGTATTTTAGGAGCAGAAGATGCATCATGTTATATTAATGTAGCTATTTTATTTAAATTTGCATCTACCCAGTATAAAGGAGTGGATATAATTCAGTGCAGGACCACATGAAAAACATGTTACAGCAGCACAACTGGGAATTTGTGTCATATAAATGAAAGGAAGTCTCTAGTAGAAAAGATGCTGTAGCAGCTCTTGGCTGTCACTGTGTAAGTAGATGGATGAGTGTTTTTGTGACTTGCAAAGCTGGAAGGTTTATATTGTATTAATGGGGCTGTTTTCATCTGATTGCATGGATCAAATCCAGCATTTGGCCAGGCTGGCTAGAGCTGGAAATCTGCCAGCTATTATACTGTGCTATGTAGAAACAAAGTCAAAAAGGCTGTTTTTCAGGTTCTCTGTGCAACTGACATTTTAAAGGATGGTCTGTAAGATTCTATGAGTGCCTGGGAGGGTACATGGGGATGGGTTGCCAAAAGTAGCTGGCCTCATGTGAGGCCTCCCTCTGAACAGCATTTGCCACTGCCATTGCTGGAAGTGAGCTACGTTGGTGGCTGGTCTGAGCCAGTGGGACATTTCTTGCATTCTCTCCATGGTTCACTGGAAAAGTCAGCCTCATTCAAAATTACTGTCACTTTAGATTATTTTCCCTCTTCTGGAGGAACCCAAGGCACTTTGGGTCATCTTTTTTCAGAAATTGCTGTTAAGGCATAATATTTAAAGCTAATTTCAAAATAGTCTTACATATTTAAAAGGAAAGCAACCTGCTGTCTGAAGGTTGGGATTGCAATGATCTCTTTTTTGCATGGATCTTCTTTACATATGAAATTTTGCAAATTATGTATTCTGTTTCAGAATTACAGAATTACTCTATTTATTACCAGAGGAAAATAGATTTTTATTACAGCCAAAGGCTGCTTTGATTAAATATAAAATTATTAGCTATGCTAAGCCCATCCCAAAGCTCCCAATATTTTCAGCTGGATGGTTTTTCTAGAACTTTTTATTAAAATTGTTCTTAAAAGCCACAAGTTAGCTGCATGTGTACTTAAACTGAATTTAGCTCTTCAGTCTTGCTGGTTGCTGTATGCCATCTAATTAATCTGTAGTGATTAAATGTACATAAAATCATCTGAAATACAAGGTAATTTGTGCAGATATGGAACAGTGACGAGCTTTTACTAGTCCTTGACATAATTGTTTTATCTTTGGAAAATAATTTCGAAAGGCTGCAGATGATAATTGTTTTGATGAAGCAAATGTGGAAAACAGTGTAACAACCACACATGGTGAAAAAAACAGCAGCAGAGACTTACAGAGATGGAAGTGTTTGCTTTTCAGTTTGCATATCTTGCCTTTGTTTCTAGAGGTACAGGCTCTTGTTGACTGTCCTCAAAAGCTTGGGAATCTCTCTGTGCTGTCTGGCAGTTTGCATCCCACTCCTGCTTTGTTGAACTGACTGTTGTGTGGCTAGGAGGTGGCTTGGGGCTATGTTTTCTTTCATGATTTATGAAAAAAGTTAGGGCTGAGTTTTCCAATGCTACTGAGAAAGCAAAGAGCTCCTACAAAAATCCACAGGGTTTGTTTTTCTGTCTGCCATCAGTATTCTTGAAATTGCTCTTTCTCATTCCTGCTGAATTCTCAGCAAAAATCTTTGAGGGATTAATTTGTAGATGGTGAAGCATTCCTTTGAGGGGACAGCTTGTCCTTTAAAGTAGAAATGCCTGTGATTTTTGGCAATTCCATGCATTTACTTGGTCATGCATGGGGGTCACAGACCCTTTATGTCACAGTAGTGATAAGTTAAGCAAATGGAGCCTGGTGTTGGGTCAGGGCTGCATTGTCACTGGCTGGAGCACCTGTCATTCCAGAGACAGGAAAGGCAGCCCCACAGGTCATGGTGGTGAGCCAGGAGGGAATTAGAGCACACACATCCAAGGAGACTTTGCTCAGAGAGGTGTCTCTCACTTTGCTCATCTCATGTCACTCACCAACCATTTGTCCTTTCCTCAGGTGGCAGCAGAGCTACCCAGAGCACACTACCTCATGGCCCTGTGGTTAGAGCAAGGTCCCACAGAGGCTTGAGCCCTCCAGGGTCTGGAGGGTCTCATCAGGTTGTCTGTTTCCTGGTTGCCATTCCAGCCATTGTATCAGACCATGAGCCTCAGGTGGGTGTGCTCACTTTTCACAAGGTGTGTGAGCCACAGTTAACAGTCTTTTGCTTTGATGTTCATAGTTTATTTTAATTCTCAGTTGTTTGGGGTTTTTTTGTCTTTTTTTCCTGTGGCTTCCCACTAATGAGATGGGGCAAAGTTGCAAGTGATTTTTTAATACTGAAAATATGTATTATCAACAAGGTCAGAGACACATTACAAGGGAGGTAGGCAAAGTCAGCATGGAGGGAAATTTTATTTTGTAGCTGCAGGTGGAGAAAAACAGTGTAAAGACAATCTCCATGTTGTCTGACTAAAGTTGAGTTTATGATTCTGGAATATAAGCTTCTTTTCCGTCTTATTCCTTCTTTTTCCTTCTCTTTGGCTTCAAGATTCCTCCAATTCCTCTCTGTGGCTTCAAGAAGCTGCTACAAGGTTAGAAATACAAGATCTGTCTTAGGGAAGAGCTGTTCATCATAACAAAATGATATATACTGACTCCAGAAGTAGTGCTTCACCTCTCATTAGGCTCCATATCTTTTGTTCTTTTTACCCACTGTTAGTTCTTTTCACAAAAATGAAAGAGTATCTTGGCTTGGAGTAATATTAGTATTCAGAAGGCTCATCCTAAATATGCCACAGGAGAAGCAGCAAGTTGCTTTTCAAGATCCTAGCTGGATGCTGGATCATCCCTATCATATCTGCACAGTTAGTTTGTCATAACACAGTCTGTGTCCTAACCTCATGATTTTAATGTATATGAGCCTCTAGCTCTTAATGGTACATTAGCTTAATTTGTACTTGACAAAAACAATGTTCCAGTTTTGCACATTTTGGTCTGTAAATATCATTCTACTTCAGGCAACAATACTCTCGCCTCCTATCAAATACCCCTCTAGCTTTTTTTCACAAACCTTTTTTTTTTAAACTTAAGATTAATTTTGCATTCACAAGCCTTGTTAAATGTGCGTTCCAGGGGGCTAATCAGTGTATACAACTACATATATTCTAGTTTTTTCTATTTATCCTGAAGACTTCTCCACTTTATTATTTTGACACAGAAGGGAATTTCTGAATGTGTCAAACATCCTGTGAATGGTGGTTTAAAAGCCTCTCTCATGCCATCTGACAAAGAACAGACTCCAGGCACAAACAGGCATATGCTACATGTCACAAGTTAAAAGCAATCCAGTGTAGCAGTGTCCTGACCCAGCTGTGCACAGAGACCCAGTTTTGTGGTTAACTGTGCCTGTATCCACTGTGTTCCTGAAGCTGAGAGAAAGCTGAGGGCAGATCTGGTTTTGGTGCCAGCCTGCTGCCAAGCAATGTGCCAGAAGCAGAGCTGGAGGGAGCCAGGCACAGTGCTCACAGTGGGAGCTGTTCTTTGCAGTCATCACATTTTCCAGGAGCTCTACCTGCAAGCCTTTTACATCTGTGTCTGCCAACTAAAGTGCAGACCTTAAATGGAGTCTTCAGCTGTCATCCATCCATTTCCTGTCCATCAGGAAATCCAGATATTCTGGCACAAGGACTGTCCTATACTGTCCTCCTCATACTCCTGTGATTCCCCTCTTGGTACCAGTCTTAAACACTAGTGGCATTTGGAGATGAATGAATGAGGGTCAGATATCAGTCATGACTTTTGCCTGGTTTTGCTTTGTGCTGTTGCTGCAGCTGTTATCAAATTTTGACATCTGTCCTTATTACAATTTGCTTTGTGAATGTGCTCTTTTTTGAGGTTCAGAAGTGCTTTGCAAATATGAACTCAGTCACACTGCATTTCTGAGGTGTCATGCAAGAAGCATACATCATGTTTAGGAATGGTTGTCTGCAAATATAGAAAAAGAATTATATTCTAGATTAAGAAAAAAAAATAAACCATTTATTACTGAAGTCAGTGTAGAAGTCAACTATCTTCAGCATAACAGCAGGCAGGGAGAAATTTAAAATACAGCAAAGTATTAAAATACAGTTAAGCAAGGTTAAGTTACTGTACAACAGAGCTATGCCAGTGACAAAGGCAGAACTCAGACAATTCCAGTTCTGCCCCATTCAATTCACAGCTCTGCTTCCACCTTTTTTAACATAACTTTTAGATGAAAAAGCATTTATTGTCTGAGTGCAAGACCTGGCACAAGACATATCTCCACCGTAGCTGTTCCAAACTTCAGTATTCAGTACCTTACACCTTTACAGTCTGTTTCAAACCCAGTTCATTATGATCTTTTGTGTAAGTCTTTCTAAATTCACAGATAATTGACAAGACAGGCTCTAAGGGGGTTAGAGTGAACTATGTTAGTGAGGCTGCTTCAGGAAGTTCTAATGCAGAGAAGCCTAATATATTATGGGAGGAAAAAAAAATAATTGCCCATGCACAGCAACAGCTATAATAAATGAAATACCTCAATTGATTTCTATTTTATTTTTTCACAAAATACCCAAAGGCAATAATCCACTTTCTGGATTAACAGCCTGTAAAATATCACTCTAAAAAATAAAGCCATCTTTGAGCTAACTTACACCATCACAGAAGGCATCAAGAGGCAGCAGAGTCTCCGCTGTGTTGTACTTGTATAGCTTGAAACCATGCTGAGTGAAAGATTTTTTCTGTTTTTGTAAGACATGAGAAGAATAATTTCTGTCCAAGACTATAAATCAGACCTCATCCAGGGAAATAGGTTTACAACACCCTGAATATTGCTATCTACTAATAGAGGTGTTCTCCCTGGATTAACAAATGCCATAATAGTAAATCTTTATAATTTTTCTGCATTTTGAATTGTTCTCTCCCTGTCTTTCACTGATTTTATTTTCATATCTGATTTCTTTTTCTTTAAGAGACCTCCAAAACCGAGGTTATGTCATTTAGTAAATTGAAAGCATATTCACACAAATGTGAGGTATTTTGTACTAAAGAGCCATTCCTGTCCTCCTTTTCAACCTGAAGATCTGACTGGCTCTACTGCATATTCCCTGTGCCTTGTGTCCAGGAAAGCAGTCATTTTATCAGTCTGACCATTTTGAAGATTTTCTACCTTTTGGGAGTTACAATATGTGTCAAGCAGAAAGGTTTAAAACCTCTCAGAAAGATTTGCACAGGTACATGTTTTGAGTGTGTGGGAAAAACGCCTAAAGAGTGAAGGGGTAGGAGAGGGGATTTGAGGGAAACATGGATAATGTGGAAGGATAAGGCAATTGTCCATAGGGTAAATAACACTAACATTTTAATAGAGATGATTTTCGAAGCAGGATTTTCAGTGATCTAATTTTTAGGCTGTCTCAGTTTGGAAAGACAGGAGTCTGCTAAGGAAGGCAGGAGTCTCCCCTGAAATGGAGAATGTAAACCCTTCCCCACCCCTCCAAATCGCTATAAATTTTAAATTAAGGGGCTCTCAGGCAAAAAATATGGGAGCAGGAAATAACAGTTCTTTAATAGGGAAAGGGAAAAAAAATAAAAATAAAAGGATAAAATAAACAATGCAGTACACTAGAACAACACTGACAGAGTCAGAAACCCAACCTGACACCCTGTGGGTCAGGCTGTTGGTGGCAGTCCAATTGGAAATGGGGCTGCAGTCCTCCTGAAGTATCAGGTGTGGTTCTGTTGGAGCAAGGAGGACCTGTAGAGAAGGATGTATTCTTCCTCTGAAGATCCAGTGGAAGAAGAGGCAGCTGCTGTTCCTCTGGGGAGTCCCATGGAGAAAACTGTGCCGGTGTTTCAAAAACCTCTGGATTATATCTGGGTAGCAATGCTTGGCTCCTCCCTCTGGGCAGAGCATCTCCCAATGGGATGTTACAGTTCTTATCAGTCATGCAGTGACATTCAATAGTCTGTTATCAGTAGATGCTCCCTCCAGAGGGAGGTGTGAGTGTGGTCACTCAAAGAGCGAGATAAAGCAAACTGCCCACTTGACAAAGGTAATCTGCCATACAGATGGTAATGGAAAACAACTTGCATTGCAATCTTCAACATAGGGTAACCTCCAGAAGTAGTTATACTGGCAAAACTATGAGGCAAGAGATTCTCAAGTGTTGAGAGAGCAGTAGCGAGGACAAAAAGGAAGATTGGTTAATCTACTCTAGTGTGGAGGAGTTCATGGAATAAAATTAAATGGTATCCCTGTGCTTAGGATCATTATGGGATTTGCCAGTCTTTAGGTTCAGAATACACAGTGTGAAGGTGTTAAAGTACAATTTGAAGAAGAGGATGATTGCATTTAGGGAAGGCAAAGGGTAAGTGCAGCATAATGATCACAGACTAAGCAGGTTGCAAAGCCAGGCTAACATGGTAGTCTTTTTGATTAGCAAATGCCTTATCTTGATGAAGAGTCTGTGGTAGGTCCTCTTTATCTGGACTAAGATAAACAAAAATATCTGATCTGATACTATGAAGAAAAATACTACCTAAATTGGAAGAGAAGCACTTAGATCTAAGTGGGTGGAAGGAGGGCCTGGAGCTGACTCTGCAGGTATACCTAACTACATGTAGTGCTAAAAAGGAAATTGAAAGGCCGAGGAGAGGTTACTGCTGGAACTCCAGAAGAGTTTGTCTTTGCAGTGATCTTATTTAATACTTTTATTGGTGACATTTGTGGAAATATCAGCAAACTTTACCTGCCAATTCCTAATGACATGCTTAATGTCTTTTAAAATACAGATTGCTTCAGCAGGACTAGGAGGGTTACCGGGGAACCCTGGGGGGAAAAAGGAGGGGAGAGGGGAGAAGGCTAAATGGTGAAGCAAGAAGGTGGAGAAAAAAGGGGACATGCCATAATGAGGATGAGACATGCCATGTTTTATGGAAGTACGGTAATCAGAGTGCAGTAATGAGAATAAAGAGGCTCAGACTAGACCCATGATTTCTCCCATTTGTTCCACTACTGGCAGATTTCAAAACATAGCTATTGTACCTATTGGACTGGGATGGTGTAAGCATTTCAGAAGAGTAACCTCCATCTAACCACATACTTAACTCCTTAAATCCAGCCCTATTTGATTGGTGGTTAGATTATATTTTGTTACTTTAAATTAAAGCTTCAGAAAGCGGTGTGTAATTTCTTACATTTCAGAATGTTCAGGAACCTGATGGAAAGACTGCCTTGCAGAGTGAAAGGTGTGATTTCATACAGTTATGCTGAGTTCCTTTTTTCATTTTTTAGGCAAATAACTTATTTGTTAAGCTAGTGTGTCAATGTGCAGCTGTTACTGCTCCCTATCCATACTGTCCTCATTTTTTAAGGGAGAGGGAAAGTATTGTGTTCTATTAGTTGACTTAACTTTTTAAGGAGTCTGACTGTCCTGGGCCTGGAATAGAAGCATAGACCTAATGGGGAGACATGTCTGCTTAATTGCAAGGCCTTGATGGCAGCTCCAAAAGCACCTTTTGAGTTTGCTTCCAACCTGTTGGGCACAGTGGCTCTTGGCTTGCCCCATGGACCACATGCATCTCCTGCTGACAGATCTTGAGGGACCCTGTGCCTCCTCCTACCCAAATAATTCAGGGTGAAATGAGGACACTGATAACTTTTGGTACCTGTGCACCTTGGCTGCTGATCATGCATGAAGATGTCAGATGGGATGGCATTGCCCTCTGAGATCACAGTATCACAATCTGCTCCAGGTAATCCCTCTTGCTCAGTAGAGCTGTGTGATGTACAGGATGTGATGGCTGCCCTGCAGCTTATTCCCACTGACTGAGACATCAGTCTGGAGATTAAGATTGCATGGCTGGGTACCTGACCTCACAGTTTCTGGGTTGTTCTAAGGCTAGGGTTTGGAGGGGTAGGAGGGGGGAAAGAAAATGCATGTTCTGAATATCTGTGAGCACTGGCTACCTTAACTGTGTTTTGGTGAGACTTACGCACTAACAGCTCAAGAGTATGATGATATTTCTGTTTGGTATTAATGACGGCACTCAAGGCCAGTATGCAAATTCTTTCCCACAAAAATCTCTGAGAATCTCCATTAAGAGCAGATTTGTCTCCAATGTATGTAAATATTGAATTTTCACAAATTAGAAACCTGCAGTGCCTTTTCTCAGATGTTTTCTTTGTTGTCTAACAATATCAATAATTAACTGCAAAGTAGCCAGAGTGAGAAACAGAATCATGAATATTAACTTGACAGGTTTACTTTTAAACTGTCTGCCTGAAAAGCAACCTTACCATTCCAGTATTTCCCGTCTCTTATATGAACAGTGAACGAAGAATTTTCTTTATTGTGGCAGACCTGAAACACAGTGGACAAAACAGTTTATGCTTGGAACACAAAAGCGATAGAAGGGTTGGAGACCTGCAGTCGGGTGGTTCACTCTCAGATGTGGAGGCTGGCCAAATTTCCCTGGTGGCCTGGCCTTTCTGCCATGGTTCCACATCAGCAACCGAGCCCAACAAGTGTCAGGATGAATTCAAATAGCAGAATTGATTGCTGGGAATGGTTTATGCCTGTCTGCCTCTCCTTAGGTGGGGAAGGTTTGTTTAAATTTTGCCCTGCCATTTTGGCTTCAGACATTTCTCAATTTATTGGAAGTCTCTGCTTTGCAGATGTGGTTCTTTTCACCAATAACTTTATGCTATGACATTTTACTTTACTAGCTTGTAAAGCCAGCTTACCATGAAAGTTTAAAGAAACACGGCTTTCTTAAAGAATATATCAGCAGTAACAAGAAAGCTGCTCTCAAGTCCTACATGATGTGGGTTTTGAAATGGGAGCCCACTTGACTTTAAATTTAAGGGGGAAAATACACTTTTCATCAATGAGCCATTTTAAAACATAACCTTTTCAACAAATAGGCCAAGAAGAAGCCTTTGAATCCAAGTACATCTGAGCTGTTAGAACACACAGGACTTGGCTGAAATTTGCACTTCACTACAATTTATCGATCCAGTTGCAAGCTTATGCTGCTCCCCACCTGCCTCCTATTTAAGGAACAAAAATTTTACAAGCTGTGATGTTGCAACATCATTTTTTTGTTTCTGTGAGAATAGACTAGAATAGAATAAAATTTTTACAGTTGGAAGGGACCTACTATGATCATCTAGTCCAACTGCCTGACCGCTTCAGGGCTGACCAAAAGTTTAAACCTGTTGTTAAGGGCATTCCTCAAATGTTTCCTAAATGTGGACAGGCATGGGGCATGCCACACCTCTTTAGGAAGCCTGTTCCTGTGTCTGACCACCATCTCAGGAAAGAAGCCTCCTGTGGTGCAGCTTTGCACTATTGCCATGTGTCCTGCCACTGCATATGAGGGAGATGAGCACTGCCCTGTCCACTTCCCCTTCTCAGGAAGCTGTAGAGAGCAATGAGGTTGGCACTCATCCTCCTTTTCTCCAAAACTGCTTCTCATAGGACATTTCTTCCAGCACTTTCACCACCTTTGTTGCCATCCTGGAACACATGCAAGTACCTTCATGTCCTTTTCAAATGCTGGGTCCCGGAACTGCCCACAGGTACCCCAGGTGAGGCTGCACCAGCTCTGAATACAGCAGGATAATCACATCCCTTGACAGGCTGGTGGTGCTGTGCTTGAGGCACCCCAGGATGGAGTTTGCCCTCTCGGCACAATGCTGACTCACACTGAGCCTGCTGTCAGCCAGCATGCCCAGGTCCCCTTCAGCTGGGCTGCCCATCAGCCACTCCTCTCCTAGTCCATACTTGTGCACAGCATAGATATTTCTTCTTTTACCACAGTTCCTTGCCTCCTGCTGAAGAAAGTTGCCAAAGTTAGTGTAAACAAACACTTCAATGCAGAGGTCATGGTAAGATAACAAATATCCATGAGGTTTAGTTAAGAAGTTCAGCTGAGAAGCATTTCAATGTTGTTGATTTTGGTGAAATGTCTTCATTTGGTCAGGAATTTTGTTTTTACAAACACTTTTATAACTTACTAAAAGCATTCCTAGATAGTCTACTTGTAATAATTCTATTATAAGCACATACAGAATTTATATCTCCCTTTATAAATTATCCTCTGTATATAATCTGTATGTTGCTATCAGGAATTCATGTGCACCTAACACATCTTTTCTGATATATAATCTAAAACATAAGGGGCCTTATTTCTTCTTTCAGTGGTATCTATCTTTTTATGAAATGAAATGTCATATAAACTGCGAAAAGAAACCCTCATTTTTAAAAGGACTTTCTTCCTGAGACAAAACAAAGATGACACTGCCCTTGTCTTGATATCCCCCAGTGTGCCATGATTAAAGTGTTTACATTGTCTGGGCCATAAACTTTATTTTAAAGCATGTCTATTTTAATTCATGCCCCCTTATAATTCATTGTCTAAATTCTCAGCACAGATGTATAATCATTATTTTTACTACAGCAATATCTAGAAGGCCCTACTTACTCTGGGGCTCTGTGCTGCTTGATACTATACAACCAAATACAGTCCTCCCCTAGGCAGTTTTTTTTCAAATACATAAGTATAGTAGGTTGCCATATTCTTTTCGGTGTTTTAATTAAGTTGCTTGTGCTGCTTTTAAAATAATCAAAAGCCTGTCAGATAATTTCACTTCATATTAGAGTAAAATTCTGTTTCTCTGAGCAGAAAGAATTAGTCTGTTCCTGATAATTAAAGGTGCTTTCTGCTCTGTGTGCTAAACTTCACCATCTGATGTAGGTGCATGGCAATTGAAAGCAACAAGAACTGCTCAGATGTGTCCAAAGGTCAGCTTTTTTCCTGAAAAGTTAACACAAGAGATTCTTCAAAATCTGTTTGTATTTCAGTGATATTTGTGATATTGCAAGGCAATGGTGCAACGTATTCAGTGACCAGTCAGCAGCACAGCCTTGGCTACCAGCAGTGCATAAGCTCACTGATGTATTTTTCAGCCATCTGAGCCTTAACAGCCTTGATGTGCCTGGGAGAGCTGGAATGGCAGCTATGATATCCTTGCAATACACCTGGAATTGCCTGGGAAAAGAAAATTGATGAGCATTGCATGAAGTTCCTCAGAAAATGCTATGAGTCAGCTACTTCATTCCCTCCTAAAGCCTGTAGGAAGGGATTTCCTGTAGACTTCATTCAGGGAGAGATTCCCTTTGCAGGTGTTAAATACTAAAGCCATACAGGAGCAGTTGCCGCTGCTTCTAACACTGCAGAGACCAAATCCCAGAAAATAAAGAGAGTCAAAGGAGTGAGTGAAAGATACGGGAGGGAAGCCAAAGAGGCAACTGGAATAAAACACAGGAAGGAAGTGGTGAAGGAAGGCAGAGATAGGGAGACAGGAAGGAGCAGGGCTTCAGAAGGAAGTATAGAGTTGGAAACACAGGGACAGAAATAGCGGCTGTAATTGATTTTTAGCAAGAAAGGAGCTGTAGCTCTTAATACAGAAAATGTGTACACAGTCATGGTGCTGTCTAAATAAGATAGAATTAAGCTGGTACTAATATTCACATCCTTTACAACTTTTTCTTCTAAGAAGGAATGCAACAAATAAACTTTAGGAAGAAGCAACTTAAAATATTTCTCTGTCAGCACAGCAAGCCCTCATCACTCAGGAGAAAATTAAAGTAATCCTACATGAATAAATAGTCTTTAAAAGAGGATCAAAGTAGGAGAGAGAGAAACAAAAGGGAAGAAACAGTCACAATTATGTTTCATCAGATTCCTTTTCTATGCCTCTGCATGTAGTTTCTTTTGTGTTCAGTGTGTGTAGCTAGAAGTTTACAGCTGTTTTCTCTATGTTCAATAAAAATTGTTGCTAAGCCTTCCTATGGGGAAAGCTATGGGGAACTTTCTGGTACAAAAGCATCTGATTAACTTCTGAATAGCAGGTAAGGCCCCATTACTTGCATTGTTTTATCAAGTGAGTGGTTCCTCTGAATTCATTTTCATCTTTGAAAAAGAGCTCTAGGAAGTTGCCATGTTCTAGAGGCAGGATGAAGTTAATGTATCTGTTGTTTTGTCAGCCCATATGACTGAGAAAATCTAAATACATCTGAGCTCGTCAAAAGTATTTTTTAAATATTTAGTCCTGTAAAACACTGGAAATTAATTTTTGAAAGTACTATTATGCCCAAAAAATTTGCCAATATGCTTGTTCTGGAGTAAAGCCATGAAAATCAATGGAGAACAACAGTGTCAGATTAGTTTCAAGACAGCATGAGAGAAGAATGAGAAAATAATGTAAGAGACTCTGCAAGTTTTGCTTCCAAAGAGGAGGAACCTTTGCTGTTTCTTCAAGATAAAATTAAAACAAATGCTCAGTAAGAAATGAATATTAAAGCAGAGCTAGTCTGTTGTACCTTCATTAAAAAAGCAAGTGCAGGTGCGTTTAGGGGTCACTCTAACCTTAGCACTTCATGTGTGTGGCGCCCCAGTAGGGCATTGGGTTGTGCTAGATGTGTGGCGAAACCCAGGAGCTGACCAGGGTATCAGCCAGGGTCGAGACCAGGCTCAGGGCTGTGATGCTGGGTTTAATGTCTCTGCAGTTTTGCAGTGTGCAGTGCTGGCACTCAGAGCACCCTCCTGGCCAGGCCAAACGCAGCACACCAGGTTGGCTGGAGGCGGTGGGCTGCTCTTCCCTGCAGCGACACAGGAGCTGGCCCAGTGTACTGGTGCTTGCTGGTGAATGTGCTGGCAGGAAGGAGCTCCCTTGCTGGGGTGAGGAGTGCTGTGGCACATGGGATGCAGGCTCCTGGTGCCAGCAGTGCTGTCAGAAGCAGGGTGGTGAGACCCAGCCAGCTGCCTGCACTTCCAGAGCCATCTGTCCTGCTCCTGCACAGCTGGAACGGCCAGGAGTTAGTCCTCCACGCTGAGAGATACAGGTCTTGCTGTGCTACCTTAAATTGAATTTAAAAATTTTTAAAAAATAAAGTCTGCCTTGGGCTTAACTGCATGCCTTAAATGGGGAGTTTTAATAATGGGCCAACAGCAGCAGTTTGAAGTATCTTACTGAGGAAAAGGTCACTGTGCCCATAAGTTATCCCAGCATTTGATCAGCAGAGTCTTTTCCAAAGACTTTAAGTCTCATTATTCACTGCTTATAAAGTCACTTGAGATATAATAAGTCTTTTTATAGTAATGAAAGAACTCCCACAATTAGCCAGAAGGCAGCCATCTATCTTTTTAAACTACTCGGTTCAGAGGAGACCAGGAGTTTCAGTCGTCTGCGTGTGGATGAATTGTTATGACAGTGATAAGTGTAACATTCATGTGGCGATGCCAGCCGTGACTGAGGTTTTTTTTCTGTTAGTGAAATGTGGAATATGACTCCCTAAAAGGAAAGAAGTGACTACATGTTATTTAGAGAGTTAAAATCTGCCATTCAGCCTCCTCCATTATTCTTTGGGAACTGCAGATGATTAAAGAATGTCATTAATTTGGTCTTCTAAAACTTTAATGGCAATTACCTTTTGAAGAGCCTCTTCTCTGAGAAAAGTACATACCTTGTAAGAGAATTTGGAGAGTGAGCTTGTGGTGGAGCAGAGACACCATGAAGTTCACAGAAGACTATAGCATTCTGTGCAAAGGCTTAGAGATAAAAAATGTTCTTTCTGAGCACACATGCTGGCCTTTGATTGTATTTTTCCCCATCATCAAAGGATTACTGTATCTGGTAGATCTCTTGAGAGATTTATTTAATGCCCTATCCCCAAACAGAAAAAGTTTGCAATGATTAATGTAATGAATGATGTCCTAATTATATCAAGAAGTAACACACGTATTTTATGCATGCCACAGCTAGTTTAGTCTTTATTGCCCTCAGGCAGAATCTTAATATCATCAAAAAAACTGTTTGTCAATATTAAAAGCAATTTGCATAGTAAATATACCCCAGCCTTGCAACATTACCATCTGGGTTAGCTGAGCATTCGTTTCGGTACCAGGAGGTGCTGGTGACGGCAGACCACATGAGTGCTCAGCTTTCCAGCTGTCACCCTGGGAGGATGACAAGTTCCCAGCCTGTGGGGAGGGGACAGGTTCAGTGAGAGGGCAGTGGGAGGTCTTTGTAGAGAAGAGTTCAGGAAAGGAAAGATGGAAGGTTTGGGAATCAGCAGGCGTGAGAGTCCTAGGGAGTAAAGAAGGGCCTACACTGAAAGAAAAAGGCAGAGTGAGAAGAGCCAAGCAGACTAGGAGAGAGAACAGAGGCAGCAAAGCAAGGGAAGGAGGAATGAGGCTGGGAATACAAATTGGAAGAGCATGCAAGAAAGATGGTGATTGCAGCTAATCACAGGTCTGCTGGGTAGATTAAGGGAGTTGGAAAAAGACAACAGCAGTTGATCACAAATACTTGTCTACCAGCAGTTGTCTCCAGGCAGCTCACTCTGAAACTAATGCAGTAATTCTTTAATTTAATTTGGTGATTTCATTTCACTCACAAGGCAAATGCAGATAACACAAACCAAGAGAATTGCAGATAATTGTTATGTTCGCTCTTTCAACACTTAAGTGAATATTTTCTGAGCACTTGCTGTACTTTTTGAGCTGAACTTTCTGAGCTGTTTTGATGTTGTTGAACATCAGCATTAAAGTACTTGAAAGGATCTTTGTGAGATGTGCATTGTTCTAAAAGACAGTGATGATTTGGAGGAAATATTCTCCAGTTATACCAACTGCCAAGCCTCATGTTATGAAGTGCAGAAATTGAGTTTGCATTTTGGCTACAAATTAAAGCTGCTGAGTAATGATTTAAAACGTGTTGGAGCAGATAGATATCCTGGAGATGCGAATTGTAGCATCCAAGTAATTTTTAAGAGATGTCCCAAGCTGAGGGCCCAGAACCACCAAGAGTCTTTAGGGATGAAAATGTCCCTTACGGCATTAAGGAGATGGAAATGCTCAAAGGCATTTGTAGTGAATGATGACTGTACCTCACCCAGCCAGCTAGAAGCAGGCTGTAGGCACGCATCTAAAACACAATCCATTTCTTATACTCAATACCGTACATGCAATTAGGCAGTCGAGACATTTGGGATTTAAAAACCCAAACCTCCTCCCAAAGTTGGGGGGATCTTCAGTGATTGCTTTGCTTCCAACAGACTTAAATGTTTTTTTCCAAACATGGAGCATGATTCTGCACACAATTTTGGGAAATGCTTCTCGCAGTGGTTTTGTTTTATTTAGAGGTGACTGGGTAGAGAAGGCAAAATCACAAAGAAAAAAGATACTGAGGTTCTATTTGTTGGAGAACCAAAGTTTCACAAGCACAAGGTATTAGTTACCTTGCTTACTAGTTTGCTGTATTAACTACAGATGTGATGAGAACTATTTGTCCATTCTCTGTACATCTGCCTGGGACATTTTTTTCCATTCCAGTTTAAAAATCTTCTGAATTTCCTAGGACATCTTGTTGGGCAATACTTCCAGGCAGTGTCCAGCTTTTTGCTGGGGTCTTACCAAAATATGTCATGTCCTTCATAGAGAGAAATTCTAGCTGTCAGACCTGCCCACAGATGCACTGATCTCAGTAACAGCTCTGACAAAATGAAGCATCGTCTTGAGGTCAGTTGAAAGGAGGGTGCTTTTCTTCTGGCAATTGCTGTTTAAATTATCAAAATTGCCCAGTCATTGGGTTGTCTCGCTCTGAGAGGAAATTTTACAGAGTGAAAATAGGTATATTTTTATGTTTTTCCAGTTTTTGTAACCTTTATTTTGTCTTGCTCAGATAAAGACTTACCCACTGGCTTTTCAGCCACAGTAGATTTCTGCTAATTACTGGGAAATGGAGGTGATGTGCTGGTTACACACAGAGATGCACAGAAGGCTGCAGAACTGGGTGTTGCCTGAGCCTATCTGGTATCATTGAACCAACTATACAAAACAGCTATCCAACAGCACAAACCTCAGCTCTACAGGTAATAGAGATGTAATTCTTGTTATAAGCCTGTGGTTCAGCTTGAGGGAAGCAGCCAGAGCCTGCATGTTCAGCAGCTTGTGTAGCTTTTAGGAAAGATGACAAGATTTCACAGTCAGGGCAGCAAAGGATCAAATTGGAACAAGAGTCACTTAACTCATCTGGCCAAGGAAGAGAAAATGTCATTAACCAGCATAATAAAAGTTGTCCCTCTACTGAACTTGCATGAACCCTGACTGAGATAGTGGTATTGGATAATGGCTGAATTTGCTGTCTTTCAGATTAACTTGCTGAAGAAATGTGACTTAGTACTAAAGTGTAGCCTAAAATGTCAGTGTGTCAAATGCCCTTTCTGTAGATGAGCTATCACACGTGTGTTAGCAGGAGACTCACAGTGTCCTCCGCAGCATGGGTGTCACTGGGAGCAACTGACAGGTTGGCACTGTGTCACATGTGCAGTGCCAACCTCTTCTGCCCAGGGAGCCTCGCAGCTGTTGGCCCTCAGCAGTAGAAGTTTTCTAGAGTTTCTGTATGCCAAAAGCTGTAAATCTGGAAGGAAGCTGAGATGTTTTTGTTCTTTTTTCTCTGTTGCCTGCAGTTAGGAAGGGCTCAAATTCCTGTCCTAAAGAAGGACTGGTCAAACTTAAGGACAGTGTTTGATCTTTGTGCCAGTCTGCTGTCCAAGGATGCACCCAGGGAATGGTAGCCTGGGTGTATTTAGGGTGAGAGATTGAAGGTGAGGAGACTGCTGTGATGAGAGCAGATTTAGCACCTGTCAGGTCAGGGACATCTTCTGCATGGGTGTTGAAATCTCCTAGGACAGTGAGCCTTGTGTGAACTCCATCATCATGTCAGACAGCATCTCTGTCATTTAACTAGGAAAGCTGTGTGTCGAGACATCTCTGCTCTCGCAGAACACTTCAGTTATTCTTCCCATTGCCTCTTCTGAATAAATGAAGTGTCTCAAAGGAGTTCACTTCAGCAGAGGTAATCTTAAATTTAAACTTGCATATGCCAGATATTTGCTGAGGGTAGGAGGTTATCTAATGATTTTGTGATGATTGCGTTCACATGACTATACATACTTTTTCCTTTTTTCCCCTTTTTTCCCCTTTTTTCCCCTTTTTTCCCCTTTTTTCTGCTATTTTCCTTTTTCTCTTCATATGGAAAAAGTAAAGACTACAGGAAACATTAACATTTCTGGCTCTTTTGTTTCAAAAATTCTGCCCAGCATTAAATGATCAAGAGCAGAAAAGTGTTAGAAGACAGAAAAGGCAGTTTAAATTTTCAGTCACAGGCACTTAAATCCTAGAAGCAGTCTTCATTGAAGGACTGATTTTTCTTCACCTTGTCTTTAGCACTCATAACATGAAGATAACTTAACAACCATTTGTCTACATATTTTATAGTCACTGTTTTGTTATTTAGTCCTTACTTCTCTGCTGCCCACCTCTCTGTGTAGGAACACGCCTGTGTGCACTGGTGCTGGCATTAGCAGTGGCAGTTGGCCAATGTCCGTGTATGTTTGCATGAAAGACAAAGCCCATTTCCTTGTTTGTTTTCTGATGCTGATGAAGTTTTGCATGTGGCTGGGTTTAGAGCAAGAATCCAAAGGAGATGGCAAGGATCCAGGCGGTGGCCACTAGTCACTCTGGGGGAGATGTTGACAAGTGGCCCAGACTTTGCAGTGTGTCCAATAGCCAGGGACAGGGGGAGAGAGCTTTCATTAAACAAAAGCTTAATCAAAGAGGGCAGGGGGCTGGTTTACATGAGAAAAGATATATTCTTTACTTAACATTCACAACTAGCTTGTGGATTAATTAGCCCATCTGCTACAACAAATGTATTCCCTTGCCTTTGTGTTGACTGTTAAAAGTGACTGATTTCTCTATCCACTTAAAATAGTACCCTGGATTCCACTGAAAGTAACCTTTCAGAGGCGAGGAATTTATTTAATAATCCACTAAGAACCTGTAAATGGCTTGTTGTAAATAAGTGCTCAGCTGTCTTTAGTTCCCAGGGTAACTATATGTGAGTTAAGCTGGAGGATAATGCAGGAAGAAGATCCTTAAAGAACCTGTAGGGAAAGTGCTTCCAACCCCACGTGTAGTACTGTCTTTAGGTTTTTAAAATATTCTCCTCCACCCCAAGTGGGCAGGACAGCTGCCAGCATAGAGTAATTCAGTTATAGATTTTCTTCTGAGAAAGGAGGCATTTGTAAATTATGTGACCTCTGTGCAGATCGACAAAGTGTGTTGATGAACTTCAAGTGACAATTTAAACAAGTATTGGGTCCACTGTGCTTGTATTTCATAAGAAACCAAATAAAGGAGAGAATGTGTTTAAAGCCATCAAATTAAATAGGCATTTAAATGAAAATAGAGGTCAGACATAGGTTCCCAGGATAAATGAAAATGTGTATCTTTTGTGATTTTTCACATTCATGTGATTTTAAAATATTATTATTCTTTAGAAATAAAATTTGCATGTAAATGGCATTATTGTGAATTTATGTCTATTTCCTCAGAATAAGTGATAAGTGTTGACTGATGTGAATAGACAGAGCTTCTGATTTTCAAAAAAAAATGGGTTTTGTATGCTATCCAAATGTCTTTTAGATTGTTGATGTGTATCTGTGATAAAATGGTTATCTTGTGCCAAAATCCACGTGGTTCAGCTGGGATACAGAAGGACTGTGTGTTTTATACTTGAAATAGAGGAAAAAAATGATACATTGCTACGTGCTATTTATTCCCAAACATTTACTTTTAGGAGAAACACCATATAGTTGTCTGAAGCTGAAAAAGTATCGAAAGGGACTGGGGAGCCAGGAAAGTAATTTTGCTATTCTTAGGGCCCTAGGAATGAGAGTCCCTCAGACAGCCTATAGACCAGTCTTGTTACAAAAATCACAAAAAACTGTGTCGTTGATAGGATATGAGTTCGAAACAAGAATGAAGCAGATACTGAAGAGTGGTTGGAAGACCCAGGCTTGAAGCTTTATCTCGAATTGCCTCCATTAGATGGCGCTGAGTCTGATCACCCTGGCAGTGTCACTTGTGTCAGCAGGGAGGGTTTGCAGAAGTTCTCTTCTGGGGGAAATTTCTTTGGGTTTTCTTATAACTTAATTTTTTCTTAGACAGCTCTGGCTCTTCCTCTTAGATACAACTGATATTTTTTTCCCATGTAAATTAGATTATAATTAGTAATGATTTTATGGATGATAGTCTAAATGATAAAATTATAACATTAAATCTTTTTTTTTTTTGCTTCAGTTATCAGACAGACCAGAGATATGCATTGAGCTTAGGTCACCAACCTAGCTGCCTTTTGAATTACTTGGTCACAGTCTAGGCCGCAGTGGTGTGGTACTTTTGGCTGCCCCAGGCATTCAGCATAAAGAGTTTTGAGCTTTTATATCTACAGAAATGTGTTCAAAATTTGCAGGCTTCCCATCACTGCATCAGGTCCAGCTAGAAAGATCAGCTGGCCTTTACATTGGTAGCTACATCACAGTACAGTTATTTTGCATGTCCTTGTGAGTGACATGGGTGTGAAAGTGCTGATTCTTTGGAAATTAAGTCAGAGGAAAGATGATGCTACCTTGTACTTGTGCACATACTCTGGAAATGTATTGAATTTATATATACATGAAATTAATGGTCAGCAGTATCCTAGCCATGCACATAAATGTGATAGGACTATGGTTGCACAAGTTGCTTCAAAATGTTACTGAAGGCTGCTGAGTTACTGAGGCTCTTTTGAGTTTGCTGACATTGTTCCTGTTTGCCTTTGTCCTTTTTGACAAGAAATTTCCAAGAATTTCTTGAATGAAGGAGTGATGTGGCAAAGAAATTTTCATTTCCACCACTATTTGCAAACATTGGGGAAAAGTAATTTATGGGTCTGTCCCATTTCTGGGGAGGGTTCATTAAGTTTTATGAAGTTTTATGACACATTTTCTATACAAAGAAGATAATTTGAGCATGACCTTGCGGCAGAGTCCTATTTCTGATTTGCTGGCAGTGTAGAAGTTTTCCTGGGAATATAAATTTTAACCAGGTTTTGGTGCCTTCAGGTAGTCACATTTCTGAAAACCCTGCCTTTCTACCCCAGCACAGGATCATCTCATTTCCACAGTAGCTCACAACAGTTAGGTCCTGTGTAGCAGTCAACAGTGGTCCCACTGCTCTGGAACCAGTGAAATAGTATTTTCTCTGTAAGGATGTTGCACAGCCCTGTGTTCAAGGGCTTAGCTACTGACTGCCATTGACCAATTAGCCTTCACATTTGTAGTGGGCTGATGCTTGCAAATCTTGTCCCAAGCACATGAATTTGTATAAATTTAGCATAATCAAACCTTGCCGTTACATTATTTTAGTACCCTAAGGCCTCATGTAGACCAGGAGGAATTTGCTGCTTTGCCTGTAGCGGAGAGACGCCTTGGCACAGTCTTTTAGTTTTGCCAAGCTATGCTACATTTGCAATGTAATTTTCTCTGGTTGATTATTTGTCTGTTCATAGCAAATTATTTATTGAGTTAGTTCTCTTTCCTTGAAAGAACCAGCATCTGACTGTGCTAGTCCAATCTTCCTATCTGTGGTCTTAATGGTTGTATAATGGCCATAGCAGATAAGTGACAAAACATTGAAAATTGGCCTTGTTTCTTTTTAGACATCAGAGACATGTTTATTGATATCTGCATTAATAACAGTGCTATGCCAGAAATCCTTTAAAACTATTTCATGCCGCAGAAAATGCTGAAATTCAAAATTAGACGCACCCCTCCTATTTTAGCTGTGTTTTACAAAGTTAATAAAATAAGAGGAAATAATTTAAATTACTTTCTAAATATTGTATTTTCTTTGTTGTGTTTGGATTCCATTGGGTGGGACAGTTATGGAAGAGTTCAAACCATTTCTAATTTCTGGCAAAGATTAAAGAACTTATTTCTCCTCCCAGCTGTATATTCCCTCTTGCATGGATACCAAAATATGCTCGTCAATGTCATCAGGTGGCTTGATGTGCTGCACAAATAATTCATCCCTCTATATTTTACACCCATGTTTTTATGCTGCCTTTTCTCTCACCTTGGCTGTATTCCCTGTTTTCCTTAGGTCAATGGGAAGGACCTCTCCAAGGCCACTCACGAGGAAGCCGTGGAAGCTTTCCGCAATGCCAAGGAGCCCATTGTAGTTCAGGTTTTACGACGAGCCCCAGCTGCCAAAGCTCACAGCGGCTCTCAGGATGTTCGGCTTATGGATGCCAGCACTCAGACTGACATCACTTTTGAGCATATCATGGCTCTGGCCAAGCTAAGGCCTTCCACACCACCAGTTCCAGATATCTGCCCTTTTCTACTTTCAGATAGGTATGGTTTATCTTTTTCTGCTGTTTACCTGCAGCATTGAGGCATTGCAGGGAGGATCTTTTAGCCTTCTCCTGAAAAAGTCTCAGGAACACTTTAAATAAATAATAAATGTTGTTGACAAACACTATCCCATTCAGGCTTCAGTGACAGCTTTCCTAAACTCTGCTTGTAGGTTAAGGCTACAGGGAGGAATCTCAGACATGTTTACTTTGTGTTTATGTATCCGTTCATCCAAAGCTAAGCCCTGGTCAAGAAGAAAAACACTTCTGTGTTCCAGAGTACCAAAAAGGCTTCTTCAGACCTAGAAAGAGCTTGTCTTGTTTTCTTTTCTTCCAATTTTTTTACAAAAGCAAATCAAGGAAACAAGTGATTTAATATAAAGTTCCCCTTATCAAAAGCAAAACAATTCCAAAAATATAGATATCAAAAAGTACCATTTCATCTGTCATATGGCAAAATATATTAATTAAATTATCTCTCTTTGGAATTGAATTGGGTGCAAACACCAGCAGGTGGTGCTTATACATAAATAGGGTGTAGGGTTCTTCCTCTTTTAACTCCACCTCATAAATAACATCATGTTGTGGGTGATCTCAGATGACCCTACAGACCCTCTGTAGCCTGCCAAAAAATATTATAGCCCTAGAGCCTTTTCACTGATTTGCTGGCATGTTGTGTGGGTTTGCAGAATTGATGCTAATGCAGAACATGACACTTTTAACTTAGATGTAGGTCCGTTTTTAGAAATTCTGGGCTAGATGGATTTGGCTTACTGCTGACTGCTGCACAGCAAGGAACAGGATACATGTATTTCTGAGTTTTTACTGGGTTTTTCTAAACTCTGGGCTACTGTGATTGAAGTTCCAATGCCCTCAGCATGGGGAAGAGTTTTCAACCTCTGCTAAAATAGGATACTACATGGTTGGGATCCAGCCTTGGGTTTGAAGATGTTGTAAAGACCTCATTCTTTGTGTTCCAAACCCATTTAACAGTGCAGTTTACTAACGTTTGTAATTGTGCAGTTGCTCAAGTGCACTTCACCGTGTTGTTACCACTTTAACACAAGAAGATAATGCAAGATATTTTACATGAGTTCTCGAGCAGTTTGTGAGCCTGATACAGCCTGTAGACTGTTCAAGACTATGACCAGATAATTAGTGAGATGCCCTCAGCCATGACACAGCACCCAAATCTGGAGTTATGTACCTTTATGAGTGTAAGGAATCTAAAATGTCACAGTGAAGCTGTTGGGTTCAAACCAGACCCTTTTAAGAAATCACCCTGTGTAAATATGCCTAAAGATGAACCCAGCAAAATGAACTCAATCAGAGCATGAGCTTTTGCAGGGAAAACAGCTTGTACTGCTTCTTGGTACTGGCTCTTTCAGGTACTTGGTTCTTTCAGGCTGTCCAGCCATTCAGAGAAGCACTTCTGAGATGAGAAAACTATGAAGTGAGACTGGGTTGGCAGCAGGGGGAGGAGCTGACAGTGGAGGGGGGTGAGGTGGGACCTTTTAATTTAAAAAACCCATATTTTCTCATCTATTGTTATTGTACTGCTTTGTTCCACATAGCTGCCATTCTCTTCACCCAGTGGAGCATGAATTTTATGAAGGCAATGAGTATCTTTCCAGCCTGCCTGCTGATGCAGATAGACCAGAGGACTTTGAGTATGAGGTAAGATCATGGGCACACTTCACCGTCTCTTTCTGTTATTACAGATATGACATTTACACAGCTGATAGTAGGCTCCGCTGAGAAAAAGAGTGGGAATACTTCTTAAAAATCATCACAAAAGGCAGTTTTGTGTTATACCTGTGTGATGTCACAGGATTTACTGGAGATAGGCTAGGGTTGGGATAAAGATGTGAAATTTGAAAGCAGAATTCTGCTTTCAAATAGTGAGTGACTACATACAAGTCTAGGAGGCTTGTTTAACATGTTCTGTCTTTGTGTAGTGGAGACTGTAACTCAAATGCTTCTCTTTAGTAGTTTTAACACTTTAAAGCAGGCCTTTCCACAAATGGTTACTGGAAGTTTAATTGCTTTCCTCTTCCTGCCTCTAATTTTAAGAATCAATTGTCCTTGTATTTCATGCATTAGAAATCAGTCTTCTAGATATTTGGTTGTGTGCTTGATTGTTTTTAAGATCATGCTTAAAATTGGACAATGAATATAGTTTTTATTACTTGCTCTTTGATATTTGACCTTGTAAGTATTGCAATTATAAGAGATTGTGCTCTGTACCACAAATCTCCCTTTGCTGCTGATGTATTGCACTGTCTGGTGACAAGGGTGGATGTGTTTCTGAGTCACTGGAAAATCATTATGTGAAGCTTCCCAAAATGATAACATATGATTAGTGATGTTGCTCTTCATTAGATTTTCATTTCAGTATCTAAATAATCTACTTGTCAGTCAGTCATTAGCTTTTCATGTTTTCCACTGGCATCTAGTAACAAAATATTTATAGGAACAGGCATAAGAAGCAGATGGTTCTTTTTATTATTAAAGTGCTGAGTCTTTTCATAAGTTCAAGTTACTGTGTTTTAATGATTATAAACAACTTAAAATCTTTAATACAAGATTAAAAACATCCTAACTTCCTGTTTGCTCTACCTTAAGAAACCCTTTTAAAGGTTTCATATAACTGGATGGCATTTGGAAATTAAATGAAAGGCAAAAGCCTTGGCAAATACTCAGTGAGTTCAATTTTATTGTGCCTTTAGCATCTAAGATGCTCAACTGCACATTCAGCCCATTGCTCTTCTAGCAGACAGGGGAATCTGGAAAATCAAATCATGTCTACTCAGTGGATCTCATCAGAACAAGCAAACTTTTATTTGAACTCCTCAAAAAATCATTGCTATGGATAAGTGAAATGATTATTTCTTCCCAGTTGGATTTTGGTGTAGTGTCTCACAGCATCAGAGTCTCATACTTTAAGTTTTATTTTGACTCCCCCTGTGTAATACAATATTAAATTTCTCTGTCAGGTGTGTTTGTTCATGATACTTGTTCCTGAAATGTAATAGAAACTATTTTTTCTGATAATATTTAATTTAATTAGGAATGTAAGCATCTAGAAATATTTTTTAAAACGTTAAAATAGAAATAATTTTCACCATTTAATAAGAATATCAGTGACAATTTTTAAAGGGTCTACCTGGTGGAATCAAGTCCTCTTTGTGGCCATTATTTATCCCTAATAATGGCTGGCATAAATACTGTAAATGTTGACTACAGTAAATGTTTGGACAGGTTCTCAGTTGCCTGTATTCTCTGCTAATCACAACATCGTAGTCATTAATTTGCTGTTAGCTGTGATTCAGTTGCCCAAGGCATATACACTGAGTGACTGAAATGAAATGTTTGATGTGAAATTTAAATGGGAAAGAAACTGTCTAGACTCCTTTGAGAAGAATGTTTTCTACTAAATATGTGCGTTTTTAGGAGGAACAAGAATATCTCACAGCCTTTAATTAGCAGAGCTCTAAACATTAATGATATTCCCAAAGTTTAAGCCCATATGGTAATATTATGGTTTAGGTTACTCACTGGTTGTATTATCTGTTATTTCAGATCCCTGTAAGACCTTTTTAAGTTCCCTTGCCATAACCAGTGATCTGGAAAAACTGAGATCATTGTCCTCAGAGTTATATACCCCCATCCCAAAACAGAGTCTCAGAGTCAAAAAGAACTTCCCAGCTCCTGTTGATGGTCCTGGGAAGGAGCAGCAGGACAGTGGGTGGAGTGGAGGCTATGCTCCAATGCTAAACTTACAAAACCGTATTCGCCCTACGTGATGTGGGAATTTTTCCTCACTTTCCTTTGGAGATCTCCAATTAAAGACTAGCTTTTATATTACTTCCTGTATTAATATTGTCTCAAAAGTGTGTTGCTTTGTTTCTAGATTTTTAACACATCATATCCACCATCTTAGGGTGAAAGCAGCATGGAGAAGGGTGCAGAAGCCCTGCTCATGCCACCCCTCTGTCTGCAGGCTGGATGGAAGAACCACAGAGTGTTCTCTATCTCACACTGATTGATTTATCCTGTGTTTATTGTTTTTACTCTGCTTTATTTAGACGGAGGATTTTATCAATGTTCCTTACTTTTATAGTTGTTTTTTAATTTGTGACAACTTTTTGGTTGAACTTTAGCTAATCACACACAGTCAAAAACTTGTCTGCTGTCAAGAGCATGGTTCTGTTTCCAAAATGCACATTAATTTTCCCATTGTACGAAAGGATGGAGATAAGTTGCTCACAGGTCTCCATGGCAAAAATTTTAAATGGATTAAAATCCAAACCTGGAGATTTCAGAAAGGAATTGGAACAAGATAGTGGGCAGAAAAAGAACTAGAACAACACTTCATTATTTCCTAGAAATGGTTTGTAAATGAAGAATGCATCAGTTCCGAGACACAAACACAAAATCTACAGCCACATTAGGAAATAAGGAAATAAGATGATTAGCAAAGGGGGTGCTGGAAACAAAAATGTTTTTCAAGAGAGGGAATGACCTGAAAAACTCTGATCACTTTGGTTCTTGCTTACAAATATGTGCTGGTGTTTAAATACCTGAGCTACCACAAGAGACCAAGAGGAGGATCATATATGATAGCCAGCACTGGGGCTATGGACTTACACTTGCAGTGGTAGGATTAGACACTTGCAAGACTTTTCTACTCCAGTTGTAAGCTAGAAAAGCCCCATGGGCTGTGATCAGATTGTCACAATGCAATGAACTCAAGTATGAGCCAATTGTCTTGGAAGGATGCACTCCCAGGGAGGCTCATTAGGCTCCATACAGTACCATACTTTAAACAATTGGCCAGGAAGATGATGAAGCTGGGGGATTTTCATCTGCCAACTTGAGCATCCTTGTGTTGCTACTGCAAAAATTGTCCTAAAAGAAATATGAATTGCTGGTAGATGTTAAGGCAGAGCCCACATCAGTCAGTGTTGGCAGAAAGGCATCAAAAGATTTGCAATTCTTGCATAGCCAGATACTCATGAGGACTTTTAAGAAGCAGGAATGGACTGATGTGTAAGTGCTCCATTGGACTTGCAATCAATAACACTGAAAGAGAGCCAGAGATATTCAGAACAAACCCACCCAGCCTGACTATGAGTGGCTTTCAGCTGCTGGACAAGTGAGTTTAGATTATAGATCCCCCTTGCTGGTACTACTGAGGTGAGATGACTAAAAGCGTCACAGTCCCCAGTAAATATGTGTTAAACTTTGCTCTAAAATTTGTCCTTGTAAGAATAGAGGCTACAGGTACTCGGGAGGAATAAGTAAGCTAATGGTGCACTCTTGATAACATTTCTAAGCCTACTATCCAGGAGAGAGAAACTTTGTATACTTGTTTCGGAGCATTAATAGTAATAATACAGCAATCAAGGGGACAGAGTCATTGAAATGGTGGGACAGTTAAAAATAGGTACAAAAAAGATAACCAACAAAGGATGTTGTAAAGACAGAGGTGGTCAAAACAAATCAGTCCTACACAATCAGTCTAATGAGACAAGAAAATAAGATGTTACAAGCAGGCACAAGCTGGTAATGCTGTTTAGTCACCAGGTCCTTATCCACGGGCAGAGACCTTCATACCATGTATTTACTGAAGTAGCTTTTGAGCAAAAGCAGAATGGGAGGTGATTGCTTTCTGCTGGGGGATTACAGCTTTTAAAACCTCATATATCTCAGATAGGAAAAGATTCTCATTTCCAGCTGAATGCTTCTTCCAAACAGCAAAAGCAGGCATCCCTGAGAAGGAATAGAAGTGGTTTGCATTTTCTGTTGTTGCATATCTGAGGAAGACTATACTTAAATTTGCTGTCAACATTGAGAGGTTGTTTTTTGGAGGAAGGTTGGGTGTTAGTCAATGCGGATGCACAAAGGAAACCAGAATAATTGCCTAAAATACTTTCTAGCTCTGATTATTTTCATTTCTAGGCACAAGTGATTGTTTCAGCTTTCAGGAGCCTGGAAAATTATATCAACAGTCCATCATATCAGGAGGGAAACATCTCAGAGTGAAAAAGGGAGAATGGCAGCCATTGTGTTAGCCCACCTGTGTCTGATGACTTTAGTTCTAATACACACCAATGCTAGTCCTGATAAATTGGGATAGTTTTAAGACCAATACCTCTGAAAAGTTGCTTAGGATAGAGTTGACCTTATATGAAATTATGAGGTATTCTGATGCTCTTCACTTAGAAACCATTGAGCAGCTTTATGTTACCTTTTTTGCTCAGTTACTTTTTTGTGCATATCAGTAAGAGAGCCACATGAATCATGTGCAAGTAAAATCTTTCTGTGGTCGTGTTTTATGGAGCCTTTTGTGTCCAGGCAATGAAAGGATAAGAGTTCTTGGAGGAAAGAGCATGGTATTTTGAGAAAAAACCATGTGAGAAAAAAACCATTTTGAGAAAAAACCATGTGAGACTTTTCCCACTTGGAGCATGAGCTGAAAACTACGCACATGCTGTGTGGATTCTTCCTGTGCTATAGAAAATAGGACTTCTGGAAATTAGAATATTCATAGGCAAGTTGCTTTACTGCATCATCCTCCTCCTAAGCACAGCAGTGCATAGTGCTCTGAGGGTTGGCTAATACTTCAGGGCAAAAATTATTACTCTTAAGATCATGTTCTGATTTGTAGAACCAAGGGACAGATTTTTCCATCAGAATAAGGAAATAAATGTGTGTGTATGCATGTTGAATGCAAATGCTAATTTATGGTTATGCACAGCCATTCATTTAAATGTTTTGATAAGTATTTGCACTCATAAATCTGTTAACTGTAAACTTAGATTAGTCCATCAAATTTACTATTGGCCTGATCCAAACCTGATGAAATTCCTAAGGTTTCCTATTAACCTGAGCATTTCTGGATCAGATGCTGTCAGCTGTTTTCACAAACTAAAAATGGGCCTTGAATAGAGATGAACTAGAAACCTTTTGGAGTTGGCCATGACTAAGTCTTTGTGTAGACATCTTTCCACTGGACAAAGTTGCATAGGGGAAAATTTTACCCTGCTTTTCTTGTTTCTTCTACTGTATCTGAGCATTGCAGTAGATACAGTGCAGCAGTAACACACTGGTTCCCTCTTCCAGTAATACTCACCCCATTGTGATGAGGGAAGGTATTTCAGAAGCAAATTCAAATTTATCAGTTCTGTGACATTACACTTTTGAAGTGATTGATTTTTATTGGCGTTTTTTCCGTAGAAATAAAGGAGTAATTTCAGATTAGCAGTCTGAGTGAGGCTGTTTATCTGAATAAAGTTACTTGAACACCTATAAGTATTTATGGGTTGAGGCTCTCGTGGGCCACTGAAGAGTGGTCTCAGTGACATTCATTCTCAGTGAACAGCCCACCACTGCTGTGATAGTCCAGGAGAGACCTGCTTGCCTGGTGAATTCCTATTTAAGACGTTTTCAACACATGGATTACATAACCAATAAAACAAACAGGTCTGTCTATCTTGTGAATACATATTTAGGGCCTTTTTAACATGAGGATTACTGAGCTGATGGCCTGTAACAGCTCCCTCCAGAGCTCTGATAATCTGCAAGCACCCCTGTGTGAGCATTACAGGAGCTTGCAGCAGCACAACTGGAACTCCTCCTCAATTGCTAGCACCTGAACAAACAGGTTTTTATGGAAACGGCTTCTGTGCACACACTGCCAGCACTGCTGATTGCCGCTGTCAGGCTCTTTTGTTTTGTTACTTGATGAGTGTTTCTGCACAATGAAGCTAGATATCAGGCTGTGCTTGTTTTTTCACTATATTTTCTACTGTGATTGGAATCTTTATATTTTACCCTGAACGTCTTAAAATTGGAGATAAATCACAAAATGCACCTCTAGGAAATAAAAGGCAGTTTTTGAATTCAGCAACCACCAGACAATTTAAAAGAGAAGGCTTTGAGAAATATGGATCCTTATAGAGATAAGAGTGTTGCAGTTTAGAAGAGCTGAAGTGCTGGACAAGGTTGTGTCTTTCCATTGTTATCAGACCTGACTGGTGTGGTAGGAGAAATAGGAACAAACTTGCTGTGTTGTAGATTTTCAATGGAAAAAGCAGATGCTTCTCACCACATGCCTTAGCTTATGGAGCTGCTGTTGTGGTGAAGGGACTGAACTGACAGCTCAAAGTGGGCTTAGATAATTTGGGACTTCATCATAGAATCGTGGAATGGTTTGCATTGGAAGGGGCCTTAAAGGTAATGCAGTTCCAGCCCCTACCATTGGCAGGGACACCTCTCACTTGACCAGGTTTTTCAAAGTCTCATCCAGCACAGCCTTGAACACTGCCAGGGACAGAACATCCACAGTTTCTCTGGGTGTCTCACCACCCTCATAGTGAAGAACTCATTCCTAATATCTAATCTAAATGTGCCCTCTTTCATTTTAAAGCCCTTACCCCTTGTCCTATGTCATGACATGCCCATGTATAAAGTCCCTCTCCAGCTCCCTTGTAGCCCCCCTTAGGTGTGGAAGGCTGCTCTAAGTTCTTCCTGAGGCTTTCTCTTTTCCAGGCTGAACAACCCCAATTCTCTCAGTCTCTTATCATAGGAGGGACACTTGGTACACTGTTTCTTTTCTGACCATTGATTCAAACCTAGCAGTTACAGCTGAATCATGGTTGCCCCATGGTATAGAGGCATTTACTGACACCATTCTTCTCATTTTTTTTTGTGTCACTTTTTAATATTATATGGTACCTGCTGATAAGAAGTATTAGGAAGGAAGGGAAACAGGTATGTGTGTGCCTGTAGTTTGTGGTCTTGGCTGCTTAGGAAAGTCAGGTTTGTGGGAACTTGGGGTGACTGGCCTTTTTTTTTCCCCATTCCACCTGTTCTACCATACAAATATAAAGAGAAAAAATGGAATCTGGTTTAAAGCTATCTTGTAAGGAATTCTCCTGGATTAGTAAATAGATTATTAGAGTTGTTTCAGTTGGACCTGAGGAAGGACTTATCGTGATCAGGGCTTCTAAAACCTTTCCTTGTGATTTCTTCCTGTTAACTCAAAAGAGTTCTGGGTGGCAAATGCCCGGCCTGTGACCCATCTATTGACTAAAAATAGAAAAGGTCACAGTTGAAATAAAAAAGGGGAAAGTGGCGCTGGAATATTTTTTGCTTTATTTCTTTTAATAACACTGGATAATAATTAAAAGAAGACTGAGCATGCATTTGGCATAAAACAGCATAAGATTATGTATTTTTAAAATACCCTTGAATTTACATCAGTATAATTTACCCATAGACAATAATAAACATAGAATTTCTCCCTAACTGTGGCCCATTGTACACTGTAAATGAGCAAAGGATTGATAAAAGGAGCAGCCCTTTTCTTTTAGTTTTTCATTAGTCTTTTAAATACTGAGGTCACTTTTCAGGTATAAATAAATTAAACAAAACCATTCTATTGAGGTTCTGCAGTGTTATGATGTCCTGTATTGCTACATGAATTCACAAGAGGGTGAACTAAGGACAGTCGTATTGAGAGACTTGCCATGTCAATCGGTGGCAGAACTGGCAATAAAAACCAGAAGCCTTTAATTGTAAAGCATCTCTTTTCTGGCCATTAAATCACTCTTCTTCCTTGCTAGTCATTGGGTCATTTAGATAGAAGGCAATGTCAGGGTAATTTCTGCCACAGTTGTTCGCTGATTTTGAGTGTATTGCTGTATATCATCACAAAATCCTGACATTCAAAGTGAATGAATTTGCTGTCATCTCACTTCCTCTAAGTAACAAATAAGCCAATTTAGGGATTTGAATTGTGTCCACAACTGCAGAGGAGCATGAGAGAATGGGGAGAAAAAGACACAAAACTGGCATGGACAAATTTATCAAGGTTATTACCATTTATTGTGTTTTAAAACAGGAGAAAATATATATCAAGTCAGTGATATTCATTCTGTTTCATGATTTCATAAAACAAGCACAGGGTTACTCCTTATTTCACCTGGAAGCTAATAAAAATTCTTACTTGTTGTCAGAGCTTATGTTGTTCTAGGAAAATGAAGAAAAGTGACTTTAGTTCAGCAACACTTTATTGCTGGGCAACATTACAATGTATGGAATGTGCTTTTCAGTCAGTGAAGGAAGAGAAAGATGCTGGTAATATTTTCATATTTATGGAAATCTGTGGATTATAAATCTTCTGTTTTGGAGAAATTCTTTGTTTAGACAGTTCTTACATTCTTATCCCACATACTTCCATATATGCTTTACAGTCAAAATGTTTCTAAGGGTTTTATTAATGCTATTTTTCATATGCCTTCTACTTGAATGTTCATGTAGTTTGTCTTGGAAACATGAAATCTAGCTATACAGACAAAATATGAGAGGTAATAATTTATTTTACATATTCTTTTAAAAGTAGCCTCAGTCATGTTAACCAGTTTATTATAATGTTGCTTTTTTAAAGCTTAGATCCTAGGAAATCCTAGAGCACAGGAAACATGGGCTGAGTCACCCTAGGAAGAGGGAACCTTTTACAATAAACTGGGCTTAAAACAAGGTTTCAGTATTATTCATGCTGGGCTTTCAGAGGAGAAATCAAAAAAAAAGCAGGAGAGGCCTTTTCTCTGGGAGTTTGCTTTTTTATTTAATGAGGGATCTCTTCAAAGAGAATGTGATAGTCATTCCTAGAGGGCATGGTTTGGTGAGCAGGAATACAGGTGAAACTGTATTGTGCATCAAAAAGCAGAAGATGAGTTTGCTTTGTATTTCATCTCATGATTTTATCAATCTGCACAAGTGTATGTTAGGGGGTAGAGGGCATTCCATGTGCAACAGAAGTTTGAACAGCTGAAACTCAGCATGGATGTGGTGCCCATAGACTTCACTTTGGTGCCAGGAAAATCAAAATGTGTTTTGAAAGTAATTTCTTATTGCTTCATGTGCTTGATTTATAGGCAAATGTATGTGATTAAAATGTGCATATTTTAACTAAACATATTTTAATGTGTGTGTACCTCAAGGTAAACAAGACCATTGATGAGATGGAATTGTAATAGTGCTTTCTAAGAATTTCTAAGTTCAACTTTAAAATTAGCTTTTTCATAGTATTTTGCCTTTACTGTGTCTGACTGAATTACAGGAAGGTATATTTCTCACAAATGTAATTGAAAAACTACATTTTCACTTGATTTCATTTAATATCCCAAAATAGCCTTCACACAGTTGTAGATCTAGGCTGTCCATACACATGGAGTTGTAACTGGGTAAGAGTTTGAATCTGCAGCTATGTGTTCCACTGTCCAGATAAATGCTTGCTGCAGCAGATGTTGGCACATCTGTTATGCCTCCCCATTTCGATTGGCTGCCTGGGTGTTTAGAAAGTGCTGATGAGGCAGATAAATCTTCTGACACATTTCAGGCCCAAAGCAGGCAGGCAGCAGTAACAATGATGTTTATAGAGCCAAGTACTCAGCAGTAGTATTTTAAAATACAGCAAATATAAAGTATAATTTTACCTGCACTAGGTGAAATTTATTGTATTGTATTGGTTTAATTTATTATTTCATTTACTATATTGTGAAAGCTAATTATTCTAAGTGATTTTCAGCTGATCTGAACTGCAGCTATGACGCCCCTTAAATCTCTGGACTTTGTGCATCTAAGGTATATTGTCTAGAAAAAGGTGCTTGCTCCAGTTTAGAAAGAACTGTAAGCTGTGAAGAGGTTCTTTATTAGACTTAAGGGAATTGGGAACCAGAAACAGCTGAGGTAGATGGGTTTTTTGAAAGGGGAGCAGCTATCATCTGGGGACCTGAAGTTCCTGGCCTTATAATGTTGAAATTATTACTTTCAACAGGTTTACTTCTACCCAATGAAGTGTGACAGATTTGAATGTTTTTATACCATTAGGGCCAGGAAAACTCCAGAGTATCAAAGAGGACATTCGTGGACAGAGAAGCATATATCTGACAGTCTCAGGTGTGGAGACTGGTTTCCAAGTACAGAGAGCTTTTGCACTTCCTGGATCCCTTCCAGACCTTAATCTCCAACACAATGAAGGATAATCAGAAATGTAGAAGTCACTGTAAAGATTTTAGCACTGATGTCATGAGCTAATATTGTCTCATTCCCTTCCATAGACATTGTCACTAAATTTTCCAAGTGGCCTTCAATTACCCCTATTTGAGGCAAGTCCAGAAATTGCTGTGAACCTGTTGTAGAGGAGCAAAGAAATGGATGCTGATTATACAGCTGATATAGTTGTAGTCTATAACTTGTAGTTATAGTCTACAGCTTCTCAGGACAACTCTTCCAGTCTTTGATTACCCTCATAGTAAAGAAGCACTTCCCTAAATATCTAACTGGAATTTCCTGAGTAGCAACTGATGACTGTTGTCTCATGTGGCTGTCACAATGCATCTCAAAGAAGAGTCTGGTTCTGACTTCTCTGGACTCTTGCATTTGGTGTCTGAAGGAAGCAACAATATCTCCTTATTGAGTAGGTGAGTTCTCTTCAAAAGGCTAATCAAATGCAGTTCTCCCAGCTTTCCCTTTTTGGAGATGTACTCCAGCCCTCTAATTAGTTAATGAACTTCTTGTCAGATATGGAGTACTGTATTCCTACCTGAAAACCAAGAGAAGGTCCATTATAACATTCTGCATCAGAGCCATTTCCATTAGAAAACAGATGTGGGAGCAAATTCTGGAAAGCCCCAAAAGGAAAAAAAAAAATTGAACTGGTTTAAGTTTGTTGGGTTTGTTTTCCCCACCCTCAAGGAGCAAAAACCAATGTGACAGTTTAGCATGTTCACATACACTGCACAATAGAATAGTTACTACTCCAGTCTGCTTATCTCATTTTAACATAAGGTTCCGTTTCTGCCTTGTCTGTGCTATTCCACCTACTTTGTTTAATGAGAAAAAAGTGACAGTGTAGGATCTGAGATCAGTGAAAAAGAAACTTCACTGCGTATTATCAGTTAGCTCATTGTACTTTAACCTCCTCTTGTACCCTTGCAAATTCACATTTCTATTGAGGGAAACACCAATAGCAAGGACCAAAGTTGACTCCTGAAAAATACTACATATAAGCATTTCATCATGGATCTTTCTGCTCAGAAAGCAAGTATTCATGGTTTTCCCAGATAAACAATATACCAGAAGGAGTGCTGGGTCTCAAGCAGGAGAAAATATATATGCATACATATCATGGGATAATATAGGTATGTAGTTAAGTATCTCTAATAGATTAGTATTCATACTGCACCATGGGAAAAGAGCAGAAGTAAAGAGGACAAATAGGAAGGTGGAAGAATTAGGGAGAAAAGTAAGACCATGGCTTGTTTGAATGAAGACAGTGGATATTTTACTTTCCCGTAAGTGTGATCATCCAGACAATAGGGAAAAATTGTTTTTCAATTGCATTTAGAGTATTTTAGGTTTAATATTTCTCATAAGTGTTGATTTTTTGGATTTATCATTTTGACAGGAATCTGAAGATTTGGTATCATGCATGCCAGCTAAGCTTCAAGAGAAGTTTTGTGATTTCCTGGAGGATACACTGTCAGCTGTTGACCCTTTAGCAGCCAGGAAGCCTATAATTTGTAAAGAATTTTTTTTTCTTTCCTTGACTTCCATATGGCATACACTCACTCTAAAGTCCACCATGTGTCTTTAAGCTAGAATATCCTTTAAATGCAGAGCTGCAGGGTGAGAGTGAATTCCCACATCCATTGGAGCTTCTTTATTATCAAAAGATTCAGCAGCTACAGGGCCAAATTCTGCTCCCCCAGAACAATCATATTTAATTAATAGGTGCCTATATTTAAGCATATAGGCACTTATTAATTAAATATAGGTTTTTCTCCTTTTGTTTTCTTTTGTTTTGTTTTCTAACACTGGTATCATTGTCTACAGCATCCTGCCATCCCAGAGCTTTCTTTGTCTGGACACAAAAGAGCATGTGGCTCTAAGAGTAGCTATAAAGCAGGGATCAGTAGGAAAGTGGTTTTATTTTTAAGTATTTCTCATACTACATTGTGTTTGGGTTTGGATTATGCATTTGAAAAATGCTTGCTGATATTTCTACTTTCTGCTTTGATGTAAACAAATCTTGTGTCAGAGATTCTTAAATCTAAACCTGACTTTAAAAAATGAGGATTATATGAGACATCAGCCTATAAGGTAAAGCCCCCACCCCTTGGACTGAGCATTGTTTTTCCCCACCATGTGGAATGGAGATAACCCTCTGTTTCTTTGTGGTAAGCTACCAACCAAATCCATTCTGGCAAATCTGACACCCAATGTGATTTGTCCTTTTCGATGCTGTTTATGAGAAGTCAGGACAGTCTTCTGTCAAAATTGATAAGTGGGAAGACACCAGGGAATGCAATTTTATTTATAACAGCACAGCTGCCAGCAGTTCCAACTTGTTTACATCTAGGCTGGCTCTGTCTTGCTCCATAGCTTTTCTATTTCCATCCAAATAGCCCCCAAGTACATTGTGGATGTGCTGGTCTGTGTGAAATCTGAATAACAGAACATACTGGGACTGTTAAGGAGAGGAAAAATAACTTATTTCTTTAGGTTATTTTTACAACTTGAGAATGTCAGTGATTTTAAAAGTGAAACACTGAACTCGACCAAATCTCCATAGACATTTACAGAATGGGTTCTAAAACTGATCTATAATGTGCTAAAATCCTGCAGTGTTTGTAACCTTCCATGGTGAAGATAGCAGAGCAGTTAAAAGCTTTGTTTTTCTGATAGAAGAATTGTTTTTCTTGTAAAAGTAACTGGTGTTTGTAAATTAAATCCCCTGCAAGCTTTTAAATACAAGCTTATTCATTGTGAAAAGAATGTGATAGGACCCTGCAGTGACCTGTGAAGGGGAGGGCTGTTTCATTGCACCCTGTTTCACACTGAATACTTCTGTAAGATAGCCTTCAATTAGCCTGTGTTACAAAGACATTAATGTATTTCCTGGAAAATCCCTTTGACAGGAGAGCATAACTCTTGATGATGTTAGGATAGTTCTGAGGTCTAGGATGCCTTTGTTTGCCTGCAGTATTGCTTGCCTGCTGTCTGGAAGCCCCAGAATCCCAGGCGGTTTTGATCTTTTTTTATTGGCACACTTAAGAAAGCTGCAGTGATAGGCAGTTCCTTTGTACAGGCTCTCCTGTGAGCTGTTTCTTTACAGCAGCTCACCCTAAACACTCAGCTGTCATGGAGGTAAAGTGAGAGAAGGGCTTTATGTTGGACTGATCTATCTTAAGACAGAATAGCTTTTCTAGAAACTGAAAATTCTTGTTTCCTTTTGCCATTTCTTTTTTGCATTTATGAATAAATAGGTAGTCTATGTGGTTTGTCATTAAAAGTTAGTGAAATCCAGAGATGGCTGCAAATGTCATTACTCTGATTCTGTGGATTGTGGGGTGATCTGACATTTTCACTTTCTCATTATAAGCATATACCCTGTCACTGTGTTTTCAAGATTTGTAATCATGCTCTTAAATTAACTGTCAGATGATTGCCAGGAAAGATTTTCTGCAGTGTAACTGGCCTGCCTGGCATGCATTTGCATACAGATACATAAGCACTGCACGGATATATAAGTACTGCAGTGCCTATACAGTCATATACAAAAGTTTGTACACATAGACACATGCACGTGCAAGTAAAGAATTAAATATTCAACATCCACCCCAACCCTGAAAGTGAAATAGCTGCCTTAGTATGAAATTACTTTGTTAAATATACAGCAGAGGCATTACAGACTCTCTTCATCTAAACAAAGATAGGTAGTCCATAGAAAAAAGATCACAGTTGAAATGGATTGTTTTGATGAATTCTACCAATGCTAGGATTTACATCTCTTTCTTCTGAGTTTCTTCAGATTATTTCTGGTCACCATTAAAGATATAACCTCTAAAAAAAGCCATGCTCAGTGTTGCAAGCATGATTTGGGTTATGAGACACATGATACCTGTTTGAAACACTGTTTAAAGTGTGTACCTTACCCATTGTACACACCCTGATCATTTGTACATGACACTCACAACTCCTGCACAGTACAAATTCGAGGTGAAATAAACTCTGCTTTAAAATGAAGTCTAAAGAATTGCATTGATTCTGCTGCTGATGTTTGTTTTACTACAAACCCTCTGTTTTACACCCTCTCATTTGCAATGCATGATTTTATGTGACATGTAGTACCATTATCATCTCTTCTGAATTTGAGATGAATTTTTTCTATTTAGTAGTTCCACTGTTAGCCCTCCTAGGGCTTCATTAGGTTGAGCAGTTCCTGTACAAAGAGTTAAGGTTCTGTTTGTTTTATATTTATTTCATGAGCAGAATTACTTGCCAGTGATGATGAGTGTGTGGCATTATGAAAATTAAATATTATACAAAGTCGCAATGTAAACAAACGGTGATTTAGCAGCCTGGAAAAGGTAAATCCTTCAGGTTAGGTGGAGGAAAAGACCAAGAAAATGAATGATATTAGCAACATCTGCCAGGTGCTTGGCTCTTTGAAGCCCTGTCTGATAATGATCCCAATGCTTGCATCATTGAGATGCAAGATAAGCGATGAGACAAGAACTGCAGAGCTGGAATTACTAAACACTTTTATGAGACTTAGACTCATCTTTTCTTAGTTTCCATAGTTTACAGAAACTAACAAGAAGCTGAAAAAAATTGTCTTACTTACAGAAACTTCATATAGTAACTGTGACAGAAAGTGTGAAAAGCAGCCAAAATTCAGCTGGAGGTTGGTCTCACCCATAAAGGTGCAGAATCAAGATGATACTGCAGAATGAATCTTAATTTTAAGGTGTGTGTAATCCACATAGTCCCTTAGCTCTTCTGTTTGAGGCCTCAGAAGACTGGCACCAGCCCTGATAGATGAGGATTTTTTTTCAGTGTTACTAATTTATTAAAATAGGTCTGACTTTAATGTACTTTCTCAGTTAATTCCTTATTGAGCTATTCTGTAAGTACTCTGATCTCAGCCTTTTGTGCTTCCTTCATTCAATTACTCATTCTGTCAATTATGCCATTAGCAAGATGAACAGTAAAAGCAGCTTGTCAGCAATTGCTACAGGTAACAAGGAAAAACAAAGACAAAAGTAACTATTCTTTTCTTATTTTGCTTTATTAGTTTGGTGTTGTTTTTTCTTCAAATGTTCACTAAACACTATGCTTTTCCACTTTGGATCATCAGATATTGGGCCCCTTGTTCCATTCAATAAGCCTTGATTTCTGCGGAAAGGGCTGTGGCACAGAATAACTTGCCTGACACAAGACACTGCTTTACAGGTAAACAAGGACATAATCAAAAAACCTGTAAGCTGAACCTTTGTGTATTTTAACATTTCCAAACTCTTAGGTCATCTCACCATGAGGTAAATAGTGTAAAGAATTTGGAGCTCTGCCTGGTGGTGGACTGTTAAGGTGTAAAACATAAAGGTGGTTTATCTCATGGGGTTGTTTCAGAATCTGCACATGACCACTTACTTAGCTGTGGGCACTAACTCACTTATTAGTGGTAAGTGCATTGTTCTGGGTGGCTACAAGGACAACATTTTATTTGCTGAGTTTTGGGGGTTTTTTTGTCCCTTGGTATTGCAATAATATCAACTAGTAAGAATTATAATCTGGGTTTGGTCCAAAAGGTACTAGTAATCCTTCACTGGTACAGAAAAATTGCTGAACCCACAGACATGTCCATAGAGTGCATCTCTTGGAATCCTTTTGCCTTAAAACACCATTACATTACTGTGGGCTTTGTAAATAGAACTTGACAGCCATGGTTCAAACATTTTAGGATTAAGATACAGCATCACCAAACTACATTGTTTGTTTCACCACACAAGGAGTTTTTTCAGATTGGCAGCACTTTTTCTTTCTGCTGGTGGAGTAGGAATCCTTCTCCAGTATGCTGCGGTGATTTCCTTTTCTAAAACCTATGTATGTCCTGCTGTGTTGGCTCTTAATTTAAAACCTGTTGTTTCCATACTTGTAAACAGCAAAGCTTCCCTTCTCATTCCTGTCTTTTTTTCTTTCCCTCTATTTAGGAGTGTTGTTTGAACTGGAGAGGGAAGAAAGCAGAGTGTTTTGGTTTTACAGGCTAGACTATACTGATCTTTTCCTCTAAAGATAATGGAGCTAAATAGAATGAGTAGATTCTAGTTAATGCTTAGAAATTAAATAGTTGACTGTATCACAAACTGAAAATGTTTAGGATCTTCTGTCTTTCCATGTCACAAAAATACAAACTTTGAATTATGAATAACAAGTTCTGTTACGCTGGGGAGTAACACTAATTAAAATTAATTTGGTTTTTGACTATTAATTTGGTTTTTGTCTCAATGGCAAGATAATATTCTCATTGTAATGGGGAGTTTAATGTTAACTGATCACACAATTTAGGAAAAATACTGTTGTGTTTGGATTTGATGCTGCCCCTTCTAGTGGCAGAGTTCATTGGACCCATTACTCTGGATACTGTATGGGTGAGGAAAGCTCAGTAGCTGTGACAGTTTTGATAGTCTGTCTCGGTCTTTTGAGTGGGTTCAGCAATTGCTGTAAAGGCAGATGGGGATGTTTTTTGAAGGATGTAGAGTATTTATAGTATTCTTACAGTGCTTTTCAAATGCTCTGCAATCGTTTATTCTTTAATGTGCCACTACTCTGGTAGTGTTTTTCTGCTTATATATAAGGAAAACAAGTCACAAAAAGTTGTATGAGGTGACTATAGCAAAGCAGTTACAATCAAGCAGGGAATAGTGACTTAAAAGCAGAAAACTTCTGGAACTCTGCTAAAAAAATCTGTCCTATGAGGCAAGATATTCCTATTTTTTTTTTTTTTTTGTAAAGTACAATAAATTTGAGATCGTAGGGAAATTTCAATCCTACATGATCTGCATCTCTTTTCTGTCTTTTCTATGTCTGCAGAAATTGGCTACTTTGTAAGTTTGCATCCCAGTCTTTCAAGAAGGGATAGTCCTTATTCTGATTTCCATGTGCGTCTTTTAACCAAATAATTTATGGCAAAACACTTTAAAGTATTGTCTTTACTGTGAAAATGCACTGAATTTTTGTTCTGGCCACTCAGAGAAAAAAAGCAGCAAGTCAAAGATTTAGCCATTTGGCATTGATATCTGTCACTTGGCAGCAAAATACTCTTTAAAGTGTTGAGAGGTGCTGCCCCCAGTGTGCCCAGAAGAGGGGAAGGCTATCATCTCCTGAGCTCTTCCTGAGCTTCAGTCCCTCTCCTCCCACCATCTGTCTGTCAGCACTATTCATGAATGTCCAAATATTATTTCTCGTATATTTTGAAAATGCTGAGTCTTGAAGACTGGCAGTTCAGTCCCTACATGCACACAGAGAAAAGCCAAAGAGAAAGCGACTGTGTGTGTGTGTGTACACACACATGCATGCATATATCAAAAAATATTTCAGAGAAGGAAATTGTTTGCAAATTCATCACTGCTGCCAAACCTACTGTTTCTTCTGTTGAAGACCAGTTGTGAGGAGAAAAACTCCACAGCACTATAAAGCATCTGTTGCAAAATACTATGTCAAATGTTTTTGACTGTGATAGTTCAGGTTCTCTAGTGTTTCACTTGCTGCTCTTCCATTGAAATTGTTTCATATGTGCTTATTACACAGACTTAGCAGATTTGTGGGCTTTTGCTCTGAGAGATGATTTACTATTTCATGCAAAGTGGTTTTAAATTTTCCTAAAATATTTTTCAACTCTGGTCTGTTTGCTTGTGACCAGGGTGAATAGTGTTTCCTGTAAAAAAAAAGAGATGCCTGAGGTTAGTAATGCAGATGAGCCATGGGCAAAAGGAAGTTATCTGGAATGACTTCCAGTGCAAAGCAACAGACCTTACCCACCTTCTCCCTCATGCTGAATGAGATATCACTTGAGTGTGTACTTGCATCTACACTGAAAAACATGAAATGGTTGTTGGGGACTTTAATACTAAGTCCCAGGACCTCAGTTATAGGTATCTACAGCTTCTATATTTAAGAAAGAGATAGTCCAAGACTACCAAGTACTAACCTCAGCTTATAGCTCTGTTACTGGGCAGAGAAATGAAAGCTGTGGTAGCTCAAGCACTGTGTGCAGCCAGGGCTATTGCAGCCCAGCCAGAGGACATTAGTCACTGACACTTGTCATCAGCTGCTTCCCTGAGGTGGTTTTGGCAAATCTCTTGCACACACAGGATGATGCCTCTGAGCTCATCCTCATTTTCCTTTGCTCTTTCATGCCCTAAATGGTTAATTTTTTCTGCTCATTGAGCCAGCACACTAAGAGAATTCAGTTTGTTTGCAGCCTGAACTCAGTTTGTTTGCAGCCTGAAATGTTGGTACAATTTTGTAGTAGTATTTTGAGTCAAATCATCCGCAAGAATTTTAAGGTCATTCACATCTGAAGAAATTGTGTTCAGAGCAGTCCTTGGGGCCCCTGTCCACCCTCAGCTTGGGGATACAAGAGGTTGTGCCAGCAGGACAATGAAAGTTAATGGATTTCAGCTTGTGCACAGCTCCCTGTTTGCCTTGATTTAAAGGTCCCAGTTTCGGTCCTTTATGGTGTATTTAGGTTTCCTTATAGGCCTCCAAGGGACCACAAACCTCTTTATTCCTTAAAAGTATACCTTGTTGCTGTAATTGAAGCCATTTTGTTACTGTAATTTCTCCCTAATATTACAGTTCTAGTCAAGTGGTCTTTCCCTCTGGAGGCATCAATTACTCTGGGTTTTGAATAGGCCTCCCTCCAGTACACATCCTTTTGCTCCCAATGCCAAAATCAGGTCACTGTAATTCCCTTCCCTAATAAAACATGCTTCTGTGTTTCTTCTTTCAAACCCAATGTGTATTGTGTACTGGTGAATAATTCCACTCCTTACCACCCTATGTAGAACTCCTGCCATATGTAAGAAAAACTGAATACTACAGGTTTCATGAGTTTTTTCTACATTTTATTTGTTTTCATGAAGACACTGAATATCCAAAGTCCAGAGAGAAGCTTCTAGGATTTGTGCAGGTAGTAAACCTGTGTAGATTTGAATTCTTGTGAGGGAACAGGGGAGCAAGCCATAGCAGTGCACTTTGTGAAAGATCTTCAGCTGAAATGAAAACATCCTGAGGCTTGTTGGCTAACCCATGTGTGTGAAGTACAGGTTTTTCTGTAAGTTGTGCTTTTTTGACAACTGGGCCCTACAACTTGCTGGACTCAGTAGTGAGTCCTCACTGCTGTGCACCCAGTCCCTGTTTGTGGATTAGTCTGTATGACATCTCTGGGAATGGGTGGGGGGGAGCAGGCTTTGTATCACAGAGAACTCTGTATCTGAGAACTGAAGCAAAGGTTGGTCTCTCTCCTTTTATTGCATAGCCACAGAAGCAGAAGTTGTCAGGGTCCGAATGTGACCTGAAGACTCTCTTTACATACAAATACCAACCAAAGTTTCCTACTTGAAACCAAGCTAATACTCTGTGTTATTGGGTTCATCCTCCTTTATTACAACTATCTGTTTCACAGTGTTCAAACCAAGTGCCGCTTTGCCTTTTTGTGAATGGTTCCCCTATGAAACCCTAAAGATGCTTAACTCAGATTGGTGTATGTAGTAGTTATCACTCTGCCATCTGCCCAAAAACTTGCACTTTTCATGAGATGCCACTGCTGGGACATCTGGCACTAAAAATATGTTTTCTGCATCATCTCACAATTGAGGAAGATGCCACTGCTGTTTTATCTCCATAGGAGATTCCTTGAAGCATCTTTCTGTTATCTAACAGCTTCTGCAATGAAGCACCAGTACACTGCCCCGGGAAGGAATTATGCCATAAATGGAAGCCTGTACTTCTGCTTTATGGTTTGGATTGCTGTCAGAAGGGAGTGGCATTTGCGTGATGGATTGATTGATGGTATCCGGTCTGTCTTACATGCCATAAATCAGCTATTGTGATGCGACTAGAAGGACTATGTAATCTACTATAAGTCAGCTTCTATTACCCAAAAGTCAAAGACCTGCAAAATCAATGCACATCTATATTTCTCAAAGTTTGGCATGTCTTATGAAACAGTTTCTGTATAGCTTGAACTTGCATTGTACTGGGATTTCCTTCTTAATTCATGGAATAATTTCTCCCCTAAAGATCCACCCGTAACATTGTGTCTCAAGATTGAGCAGGATGAGTAGGTCATACCCCGTGAATATCTCAGCAGCTTGGTGCTCCCGTGTGCTGTGCACAGTTTTTTCCAACCTTGGCAAGAGCCACCACAAAAGCCTGTGAATTTTCTTGTAGGAGGTGGAGCTGTGCCGCATTGGCAGCCAGGAGAAGCTGGGGCTGACTGTCTGTTACAGAACCGATGATGAGGAGGACGCCGGAATCTATGTCAGTGAGGTAAGGACATAGCACTGGGGAGGAGCATGGGGAATGTTCATGGAGGGCTACACATGCCAAGGAATCAACATGAAAGTGCTCTTAGACAGGAGCACACAAGTGTTGGTCCTCAGCCAGCTCATGTCACTCTCAATTCATTTAGATTATCAGCTCAAATCATGTTGCCCAAGCAGAGTAATAATTACTAGTGGGCTTCTTTAGTGTAAGTGCCTTGAACTACAACATTGTAGTTAGTAAAGCAGTCTGAGAATGGTCTGAATTTTGAAAGAAATGTGCCCTTATGATGGAGATCAGGCAGAGCTTTTGAGGAGAAAAGTGCCTTCTCGACAACCCTGCTTGCATTCTCACAGCCTCAGTAATATTAACAGTAGTCAATCATTATTGTATTATTTTTGTGTTTGTTACAATTGTGCTACACACAGACATATCAGAGATGGGTAGAGGGAGTAGCTTGAGAGATTAATAATATGTTAGAAAACCAAAATATAGAATTCTAAATACTGAGGTGGGATGAATCCTCAGGTTTTCACTGGCTCCACTCAGAAAACTTGGCACCCAGCACAGATTGTTAGCATTTCACATGATCAGTCCACAAGACTTCCAAGAACACCATCTCTGTTTGAGTCTCCAGTCATCCAAAGATTTTTTTTCTCTGGGTAAAACAAAACTCTTCTGAGTCCAAGGTCACTGCTGATTATTCTGCATGAACTGTGATCCCAGTTGGTCACTTTTTTGACATGTTGAACCAAATTTCGACATTAAAGAAAGGTTCTTTACCAAAAGGGTAGTTTGTTCCTGGAATAAGGCTGTCCAAGGGTGTGGTCACAGCACCAAGCCTGTCAGAATTAAAGGAGCAACTAGACAAAGCTTTTAGTCATATGTTGGGCTTTTTTAGGTAGTCCTTTGAGGAGGAGGTTGTTGGACTTAATGGGGGCCATGTGGGTCGATTCCACCTTGAGACATTCTGTGGTTCTAAATTCTTAGTGGAGCTCATGGATGGAGAGGATCACAAAATACAGAATTCTCCTATGTATCAGTGAATGGGATGAAGGGAAGATTACACATAAAGAGGCTGGTAGCAATGTTAAATAAGCTGAAGAGCAAAGCCTTGGAACAAGAATGAGGAATTAATATAAATTACCTACGAATATATCTTCCACCAGTTGTATAAGCTGTCTGTTTGACCTTGTGAGGGCAAAGAAAGTTCAGGAATCTCTTAATACATTCCAGGATTATATCTGAAATGTTCTGTTTATCCTACATGATAAAATTTTCTCAGACCTTTGAAAGTGAATGTATTGATATTATCTTTTGTACTTGATTAAGGACTTCAGATTCATTGGTTTTTTATGACAATGCACAAGAAAATAATATCTAACACATAGAAGATGTATCCCGCAAACTCAATGCCCAACTCAAAATTTTGGTTTGAAAAAAGAACTTATATCACAATGAGGCAAAGTAAATGTTTTAAGACAACCATCAAGTGAAAGGTGATAGATTGAATTGTCCTGCAACAAACAGTAGGTAATTACTCAGGGGTGAGCTATAGTGTCTTTGATAAACTATCACTGGAGCCCTAAATATCTGTTTAGGTTAAATTAACTTAAATTTAACTGGTTCAGACTAGGCATGATTTACAGGACCTGTGAGTGATCCATACAATATGGATCCTTCGGGTTTTTTTGATGTTTCCTTGTGAACAGATTGATTACTAAGAAAATAATTTAATAGTAAATGTTTCCATGGAAGAAAAAGAATCGTGCCCAAAGACAGGCCCATTTGTATAGAGGTATCAACTGCTGCAGAAGCTTCTCAGTCCATAGTGAACTTCCAGAGAAAAGGGTGTCTCATTAATTTTTAATGCTCTGACAGCTGAAGGTTAATGCCTGACAGTGGTAAAGTATTAATTTGAAAATCATATGTTCCCAACCCTTTCTATCTTGAGGCTTTTTTCTGAAACAAGCTCATATATGATCATTTAAAGAACTCCTTCATTTCTGTTACTCTAAAGGAAACTTCAGCTTGCCTCTGTACTGTTTCAAAATTGTACTTTTTCAACTCTTGCAATTTTGCAGCTGTTAAAATTTCCCATAAAAGTCTTTTCATGTTCAGTTACTGGTTGTTGTCCTGTGCAGGTTGATCCAAACAGCATTGCTGCCAGAGATGGACGGATCCGTGAAGGAGACCGCATTTTGCAAGTATGTGATGAGAGACTCTTCCTTAAACTCTTTCTTCAGACAAACATGCAGTGCCATCTTCTCTGTGGACTATTAATGAGGGAAGATAGTTCTCTTTGTTACTGTGATCGATGAGAAAATCCATGTCTGTCTGTTTTTTAACACAATAGCTGGGAGCTAGAGTGTGTGTATTGAAAAATGAGACTGACAAACTCGTTCTGGCTCATGCACTTACATCCCATGTCTTTTTTTTCCCCATATTTATTAGAAAATCTCATTTCCACTATGTTCATCTCAGTGTCAAATTCTAAACAGGATCCTGCAGACATAAATATAAGTCAAAGACATGCTGATCATTAACCAATTGCATAAATTTGAGTAAAACTCTTTATGGTAAGCATAGATAATATGAGTTTTCACAGAAAAAAAGTGTTGGTTAGAGAAGGATGATCTTGAACGAACTTAAGGAGGGGGGTTCATTAGGTTTTTGTTAATATTTTATTTTCTTCCACAATAATACATTGCTTTTCTGAATTCTTTTCTAATCCACCACCTTGGCTTTTTTTTCTCCCTTTGTTTCTGTTGATCTACTTGCTTAAAGAGCTACCCCAAAGATAGGTATGTTACAGCATACGTTTGTGTGTTACAGTTATCAGTGGGTGGCTGGCTTCTTCTGCACAGGGCAGTGTATCTGTACAGTGAGGGAAGCAGTGAGAATGGCAGTGGGTTTCCATTTCCAGCCAGCAATGGGTAGTGCATTTTTCACCACTGTGCAAAATCATGAAACAGCTGCTAAAAATCACTTGGCGGGAAACTTTTTGCTGTATTGTAGCATTTTCATTCCAATTCCAAGTAGATTTGCCTTGTACTTTTGCCTTTTTTCACTGAAGCCCCAGAAGAAACTCCTGGTGATGACAGGTTGGTTTTCTGTAACATGTTCCATAATTGCCCTTCATTAATTTAAGCAGATGAGCTTTCAGGTTTTCACAAGATCAGTCGGTTCCTTCCTTCCAATCTTTTCATTTCTGCATGAAATATCTTTGCTGAAACTTTCCACTCCTTTCCTTTTTGTAAAATTCCTGGGTGGACAGCCAACAGCAGTTCAGGCAAATGTTCTCCAGTTCCCAATGAAATTCAATTCATTTCAATTTTGAGTAAAGACTCCAGGGGTGAGAGAAAACATAGATAATTCTGGCATCCTCTTGTGGACTGGAGCATTACTTTAATGTCAGTGCTGATATATTGCTATGAATTTTATCATTAAAGTTAACACCCAGAGACTTATATGAGGTTTACTTTCATATCTGAAAACACATTGACCCTCTATCTCCTCTTATTGATGAGATAGCTCAGAGAAATAGAAGGTGACGGTGCCATTAGGGGTGGATTACACTGGGACTGGGAGAGAAACAGATCCTTGAGCACAGGGGTTTTTTCTGTGGGTGGCAGGCAGCATTGGTTAAGGCTATGGGGGGAATGTTGTTATGTGTATTCCTCACAAAATGACAGCAGGTTTTGTCTTGTTTTTGAAGCTGTAACTGCACCCTTTTCATTCTCAGAAACCACCAGTCTTTACAGTCTAAGCATCTGAAAACTGCCTGAGTATTTTAAATAAAATGTTACAATGTCAAGGGAAAGTTTTAAGAGGGCAGTCCTCGTGGTAGTTGCCTAAACTTCTGATGTTTTTAGCTGTAAACCTGCAGGCTGAGCACAGTCCATGGGGGAGGCTGAAGTCCTCTCTTTCCCCATGATAGTGCAGCTGTGATGGGGTGGCCACCTTCAGGTGGTGTGGGGACAGCCCGGCTGCCTCCTCTGGGGCCATGGCGAGCAGTTACTCAGTTGATAGGAGTTATTGGAGGAGCCACCATGTCTGGGGATATTTTGTGCAGGCTGCAAATCTGCTCCCAAGCCTCTCTGTGGCTGCATCTCTGCTTTTTATCTTAGGGCAGCTCTGTGTTACCTGGTCTCCCACAGACCACAACTATCCCATCGTGTAAGCTTTGAAGAGTCTCAGACATTTTGCTCACTGCCAGTTAGGTATTCAGGGATTTTCTTTAATCTGAATTAAAGCTATGCTTTTGAATCAGGGCTTTCAGGCCAAACATATGTACAAAAATGCAACTTTCTCTTTGATTTTCAACTACAAGTTCAAATGGACTTGAAATGGAAATAAAATTACAACTGCTACTTTGAAATGGAACCATTAGATTTTTTCCCACCAAAAATATTCAGGTATTTCTACCATCCAGTTTTGTTTTCACTCTCTGTGAAATAGACCGAATTTTGGAGGTTTTGTTGCCACAATGAGAATAATTCACTTCTTGTGCTGTGAATTGGACAAAACTGAATTCTTAGGAGAAATAAGATTTCTATTTGATTCCTTCAGAAATGGTTTTTGGACAATGAAAATTGTGTTTGTTACCATATAGCCATGGATGTCATTGTTTTAATGGGGTTACAAAATAGGAGAAAGGTAGCAAGAAAAGACGAGTTTCATTGAAGAACCACTTTTATTTTGATTATCCCCTTGTAAGGGGGATACATATGTTTTGTGTGGTACCAGCTACTAAGCTGTCCGCACAAATATGAAATGATTAAATGGAGCAGCAACAAACAGTGGCCTGAAAGTATTGCCTGGTGAGAGATAATACTGTAGCTCTCTAATTGGCTCTCTACCAGCATTCAGTGACTGATTTCAGCTGTAGCATTACCAGTCTTCTTCCACCAGCACTATTATCTCAGAGTGACACTTCCATTACTCTGAACGGAGAAAGATGAACGTCACCTGTCAGGGGCTGGTTAATTGTGTTGCTAGATGTATGTTACCAGGGCGCAGGTTGGACATTTATGAACATAACTGCTTCCTCTGATGTCCACCATCCTTCAACGATCAATACAGCTCTTACAGTAAGCGCATAATTGAGTGAAGGCACTTACCACCGAGGGGCTGAAGATGAGCCCGTTGTGCAATTTTCATTGTCCATACATTCAGCACAAATGAGCTGATATCTGCCCTTTATTGTGTGTTGCTTTGTGGAAATAGAAACTAATGTGCCACTTTCATTTGTTTCCTAGATAAATGGCCAAGATGTCCAGAATAGGGAAGAGGCAGTGGCGTTGCTCTCCAGTGAAGAATGCAGGAAAATTGTGTTGCTGGTGGCGAGGCCAGAGATGCAGGTTAGACTAAACAGATGCACTGAGCCAGAACCTGGGTTATACCATGCATTCACTGTCACTGCAAGTAATGAGCTGCCAAGAAATAGGAATGCCAAAGTTACTGACAAAAGGCGCAAGCAGTTAATTGCAGAGCTTTGCTCTTTTTTTATCCAACAAAGAAAATAATATGATATTACTAGGGCATGTTTTCCCCAAACTAAACAAGTTTTATTCCAGCAGAGTGAGCAGGTATATAAATAAAGCTGGCAGCACCAATATGATATTAGTAAAATATGAAGTAGAACTTGAAAACTATGCATTACTCATTAGAGGATTCTGCTTTGTTCAGGGGATAAATTTCCCATACTTAACGTTTATCAATTTTATCTTTAATATGAAGTTTATAATTTATATGAACTTACACAAAGCGGTAGCTTGTCATTTCTGAGGGGTTGTTTTATGCTATGTGGTTATAACCAGACATGTAAACTATTAATGTATGTATAAATTATGGGACTTTCTCTACAGTCTCATTCAGCAAATGGAAATCTAATTGTTTTTAGAGCATCCTGGTCACAAAAACATGCCTGCATTTTGGGAGGTGCATTTTCAAAATCTTTTAGAAGCATTTTTATGATTTTAAAAATAAAATTATGCCAATACCAAGAATCTTGCTATTCCAAGAATTTTTAATATCATTGCAGGGAACAGATGTTAGGTTGATTATCAGATAAAGAAGAGGTAGAGTGGTAGAAGACTGCTGTTTTTGTATCCCTTTATATTCTATTTGCAGGCCTTTGCAAAGCAAAGGACGTTATATTGTCACTGTTCTATCTGCCAACAATTCAGTTGGTTAAGTTGCCATTTGTCTCTCATGCTATTGTTCTGATATTTTCAGTCTCACTAGCTGCATATTCTGTATAAATTAAATTAAGTAAGTGTGATTCTCTACTTAAATACCGTAGTTATAAAAGAGTCACAATGTCAGCATTCATATCATTTATGTTTTTCAGGAAGCTAAACAATTCTAATAAAACCAGTGACAAAGTACAGCAAAAATGGGTGTGCCTCACTTTATACTGCAAAATTATAGTTCTCAGTTGCTGAAATTTTGAAAGAGATTTTTAAATGTTATTCCAACTGTTTTTCATTAGGATTCTGTTTTTCTCTAGGGAACAGAAAATCACCCACTATAAAAAATACATGCCCAGAGAAAGTTCAGTCTCTGTATTTGTTTAGACTGGTCAACATGACATAAGGAGCCAATATGATAAGATTAGTATGAGATAAGGAGTTAATTATGTGTACCAATGTAGCTTCCCACATGAATACTCCTTAAAATAATAAAATAATAAGTGGGGGGTTGGTTTATGTTTGGGCCTTTAGTGCTGGATTTTTGTGTTCAGTTTATGTGTTTTAAGCACATACTCATACAAAACTGATGAAAAAGCCAGACTAGGTCAGAGATCAGGTCAGACTAGGTCAGATCTGTCAACTGATTTCTGCTAGTTGTGTTGCTTTGACTTGCCAAAAACCAGCAGGATTAAGCAGGCTTTCATTTCTAGATCAAAAATTGTAATGGCAGTATTGCAGCCTTGAAAGGGTAACTGCTGAGCACATTCCCTCAGTAACAGGGAAGAAAACCCCTCTGGCCTCATATATTTGCAGTGACTAATGAAGTTTTGAAACAGAGCATTAGAGGATCACACCGCACACATGCATTCTCATGTGTGAATGTGTACACAGTGTAAATAATGCACGTGTATGCTAAGGCACATATTCATTTTCTTTCAAAAGCTGTAACGTAACATGAGTGTTCTTATTAGTTATATAATGGGACTGCCACAATCAAATGAGCAGATTTGCCCAAGTGAGATTCATCTTTCATCCTCAAAATTTGTTAATCTCTGCAATTTTCTCACATGAGGTGAATTAAACTGTGTCCTTTACAGCGGAGGAAGGCTGTGCTCATGCTTTCCTTGGGGTGAAAAAAGTAAACAAGACAAGTAAACAAAGCTACCACATGTTTCACAGAACAGTTTGAAAGTCCCATTGAGGACAAACATAAAAATTATATGTCCTCAAGGAAAAAAGTCTCCTCCTAATCCCAAACCGTATGTGGCTGGCTTTACCAGGGGAAATGTTGAAGGCTTCTTTATAAGAGGACAGAATTTCTTGACATGGGCAAAACCACATCGGAGTTTATTAAGGAAACAGTGATGTTCTGCCAGTATTCCATTAGAAGTACTGCACAGCATCAGTCACTCCTTGTGTAGTTTTGAACTACTACTGCTACTACTGCTACTACTACTACTACTACCAGTTCAGTTTAACTTTTCGGACTTACATCTGTGACCAGACATATCCTGGCTTGGAGGCAGTGGTAATTCTGCTCTAGGAGTTGGCCTGTGCTACATCTCTCTTGCTATCTTGGGACATGAGTACTTGGTATTCTTGTAATTGTCTTATGCTGAGGCTTTTCCTTTCAGCAAGTTTTTGTCACCATTGGCAATCCCTGTGGTTCCCTCATCAATGACAAAACAACCAATGTTTCCTTCTCCTACAATCCTGTCATTATAGTCAAGAGTGCCACTGACCAGTGTTTTTCTTTTTGATGCACTGCGCCATCTGGCAAGGGATTGCAGGTACAAAGGATCATTATGTTCATGTGCACACATGAGCATAATGAACAAAATGGAAATAACAGCATTTTAGGCCAGGGTGCCTGTTTTATCAGTTTTGAAAGATGTGAAGGGTATGAAATAGGTTCAAGAAGAGATATATACTTGACAGAAAACATGGCATCCCCTCCTGTCCTTTTGCAACATTGTGTTCACCAAATGTCAATGTACTATTTTATACTTGGCAAGAAAAAACCAAGCAAACAGATAAACCTTGTTTCCAAACACACCAGGAGAACTAAAATTGCCTCCCTTCAAGTCACCTCATCTTTCTATCACTCTGTTCTGTTTATTTGTTTACCTGGAAGATCAATGGGAAGATAGTGACAGAAACGCAGCATAAGGTTTCCATTGAGGCGATGGCAGCAGGGCTGGAATGGAGGTTGTTAGAGAGAAGAGCCCAGTTGCCTCCTGGCCCTATTAGTAACACTGCCATTCTTGCAGTGCAGGGTCTCTCAGTAGTAATGAACATGACAGCTTCAGGATTGTGCGCTGTGCCTTTCATACCTTTTGAAAGGAAATAATGTCTGTGCTGTGCAGTCTCCTTCATTATGAGAGAAAATCAGTCATACTGTTTTACGAAAGGATAAAAGACACGAATCCCATCTTTTTATCCTTTTTCTTTTCTATTTTTTTTGAGACGTGAACTTGAACTCCTACCGCCTGACTTTCTGAAGAGAATCGTTAGAATAAAAAGAACTAGTCAAGCATTGCCATTTGGGTTTACTCTATTTTAGCATGTGTCCTTGCTAACATAAAATAACATACTGATGTATTCTTTGCAGCTGGAGGAAGGGTGGCTGGATGATGAAAGGAATGAATTCTTAGAAGAGTTAAACTTGGAAATGTTGGAAGAGCAGCATAATGAAGCGATGCAGTACACAGCCAATGAGGTGGAGCAGGTACGACCACTACTAAAAATATAATTTGAAATTTTTCTAGGTATACTTTTTTATTAATAGAGAATGAAACAGTGTGCTGTAAAATGGAGTCAAAGGCTTTGATAGAGTTCTCTCTCCAAATGCTGTGATCTCCGGCACACTATGTAAGGAAAAAGAGAACAATACATGCTTAGGCCCAGTATATCAATTAATAAACAATATAATAGGGTGTGAAAAGTGCACATTTCTCCTTTTCTCTGAACTCTCAGAATAATATTGCTTTCCTTCATTAATTCTGAAGCGTTTGGGATTTATGATGTTAAACTTCATGTCAGTTTTTTTAAACTGGTGCTAATAACACCGAGGTCATGGGTTCAATCCCCATATGCAGGATTTAACTTTAGAGCTGGACTTGATGATCCTTTTGGGATGCATGCAATGTATGAGCCAGCCTTGCACCAGAGCTTGCAAAACAAGATAGAAGACATGTTTAAATAAACAACAGGTGTTTTGTTAATGGGAGTGTATTTCTCTTACACCGACAGCGCACAGCTCAGCATTTGTTTTGTTAATGGAGACAAATAAGCTATTGTTAGCATAGTCTCAGCTTGCTCCTGTCCTGACTTTTACCTGCCCATATGTTCTGTAGGCTGTGTGACTGTGGCAAACATACCCTACAGTTTCATCAAGTGGTCTTCTCAGATGTACGTTGTTGTGAAAGGTGTAAGTACCCACTCCTGGATCAGATGATCTGCCACTGTGCACACCTGTGTGGAGCCAAAGAAATAAAATTCAACTTCTCCTGGCTTCTGGATTTATGCAGCTGGGAAGAAACTGTTTTTCCACCCACAGAACTTTGTGACTTACAATTTTTACCCCATTTTGAATTGCTCAAAAAGGACAGCCTGTGGCATTTTTCTTTGAAGAGAGGCAGAAAGACTATGAGAGCCTTCTCTTTTCTGGAAACCAGGGAGCTTCTTTGACTACAAATGCCTCAATGCTTGGTCCACATTGGGGGGCCTGAATGTGCATTTAGTCTGTTTCCTCCTGACCTCCCCTTCAGCCTTGATACTGGGTCAATGAGTAGGCAATAGCTCATAGTAAAGCTCTTCCCTGTATATCAATGAAATATTCATTGGGACACAGACACTGATGGAATAATTAAGTCAATTCTCTGAAAAATGACAGATCAGATTACAAATATTTGATCTTATAAGCATTTAATTATTTACACCAAGTGGAATAACTCCAGGCTTGGGGGGAAGGGAGCCTTGCAACAGGATTTTTACCAGCCTTTTAGATGTGACTCTCCTTTCCAGGCAGTGAGCCAAGCCTCAGTTTCCCAGGTTAAATGTGCTAAGTGCTGCAGTGCTAGCTACTTTCAGCTGATATATGGCATCTTGTTTATTGTTTTAGCCAAAATTTTATCTTGGATACCAAATATTTCCTGTCAGAAAAACCACTTGCTCTTTGCAAACCATTTCATTTGCATGGTGACATTTTCACTCAAACCTCCAGTTCTGGTAGAAATTCTTGAACAAGTCTATCTATCAACTCCTACTAGGCACTCACATTACAGGTTGGGACCTCTGCAATCACTTCACCATTGTGACTTTACACTGAAAACTTCATGTCAAACTTTGGCTTTGGATGAATTTGGGTTGTGGATAGTGTTAATGAGTAAACAGTGGTATTCTGTGATGTGCTTTCACAGAACCCATTGAATTTGTTTATTCCCTGTAGGAATCTTTTGCCAAGCATATTTTTTGCCAAACTGAGATTTTATATTGCTATAAAGAACAGTACACTAGGAAAAAAATTGTGGTCACTTGTGATCTGTCAGTATCTGACATTGCATTGCTTGAAGTAATTCTAGGACAGCCAGACATTTCTTTGCCCTTCTGATGAGTAATCGAATCAACCAAATGCAGCTTGGTGTGTAATGGGGCATCAGTAATTTGTGACAGCTGCTGTCTCTCTAGACTCTATGCAGTGACTCGTCAAGTCAGAAAACTGGTTCTTTACTCCTTGTTAGGCTGGGAAATCTAGAAGTTTCCTGAGGGGAATCACACCATCCATTGGAGCTATGAAACCACTCTCATTGCAGCTGCCAGTGGCCAATCTGTGTATCTCCAAGCTCCCCGGCTGGCCAAGGAGACCAGCCTTGATTTTTGTGAACTAAAACTTAGCCCTCTGGCTTCATAATCATCTGTCATCATGAAGCTCAAGAGCTGCAGGAATGAATACACTTTCTATCATAATATCCTTCCAAATACAAGTCTGTTTTACAGAATGCCGTTTTAGCATTTAATGTGAGCTGTCACAAAAAAATTTGGTACAGTTTGTAATAGAAGAGTCAAGTAGATAGTCATGTCATTTCTGTATGTTTTTGACCTACTCTGTAGAATTCAATCAAGAATTGTATCTTCTCTGTATGGAATAATCCAAAAAGCCTCAAGGAAAGATGTAATTCTCCATTTTTTATAACTCATTGTGTTCCTTTCCCTTTACGACATCATGGTTCATTGTGCAGCAGAGATAATTTTCAGAAGACTGCCTTTCATGTGCCATGCAGAAATTCTTATTGGTATAGTGTAATATATCAGAACCTATTAAGAAGAAGAAGAAAGAATTGGATAAAAAGAATTCTTCTAGTTCATTCAAAGCTGAAATACAGAGAAAATATCTGGGGAAAAATCCTTTTTTTGAAAGAAGCCTGTTTTAAAAGACCAGCATTGTTGGCAGAAGAGCATTTTCCCTTTTAGTGAACCACTGAAATAAATTCCAAATTTCCCTTATGGTTTGAGTACCTCTAGGTTAGCCTGCCACTGGAGATTCCTCTCCCTGTGACATGTCTCCCTCTCACTGTCAGAGACTGACCAGAGAGCCCAGCTGTGTTTGTTGGAGGCTTCAACTGAATCATACGGCATTCAGACTTTAGTAGCAGCCTGGGTTTTGAGTCCCAATATACATTATAAATTGTAAAAGAATAGAACAGTGTCTGAATTCCTGCAAGATTAGCCATTTTATAGGCAGGAATTCTTGCTGGAGCTGAAATGCAGAATCTTTTGAGGTTCATTTATTGCTTGATTGTACGCACTGCTGGGTTTACCTTCTCATTATCTGAGTTCTCACTGCAAAGATGAGGCCTAAGGAGCCCTTTGGTATTTCAAACAGAAATAAGTGTAGAAGAGATTGACAATGTATGTTTGAAAACAAACACTTTGTTTGAAACAGATATCAGATAACACTAGAAAAAGCAACACACTGAAAATTGTGGATTCTCTCTTGTTTTTCAGAAGGGGTGTAATGTGGAATTGGGCTTGTTATATTTTAAAATAAAATTAAAATTATCTCATACGGTTAAAGACTGCTCAGTCTGCACATGTTTAGGAGCTCTGGCAAGCATGAAATGTCCACGACAAAAATACCAGGGGCTACCTTACTTGAGTCACAATGGATTTTTTTAATAAAATGTATCTCAAAAACATGCAGTATAATAAATATCTGTATTACTTTCCATTTTCTTAATTGACTTAGCTGTAAGTATCCACATACTGGGGAAAAATTTAATGTGATATGGATGTGTGCTTTAGTTTGAGAAGAATCTGAATTTATAGTCACTTGTTTTCTCCTGAGGGAACCCAAAGTCACTATCTGACATTCAGATGTCTGTACTACAGCCACTTATATTTCATCAGATCAATCCCGCTCATCTGGTTTCTACTTGACTCAAAAGATGGACTTTGCTTTGTTTACACCTTTTGTGTGTGCGTGTTAATTCCAGATAGTGTAACTTAAGTAGATGGCAGAGTATTATATTCGGTCAGTATAAATCAGGTTGAAGAAGCAAAGCTTAAATTATTGATAAAAGTGGTGTGGAAAACAAGAGCTACCAGTTCTGAAAGTGTTGATTGCATGGGCCTCAACTGCAAAGTCTCTTCCCAACACCTATACAAATAGCCTCATTAAGTGGTTTCTTTCAGAAGTGCTCAAATATATGCTTAGGGTGGTGTAATACCATGCAGAAGACATCAGAGGAAGTATCATAAAGCTCTGCTCTTGTAAGCTGTCTAGCTGGGCTAACACATAAACCACCCTCTTTGGAGTTTTAGTCATATGGATGCAAATTGTGTAATTTCACTCATGCCCAGAGTCAAATAGCAGACCTGACCATCCTCCTTTGGTCATGTGAATGGAATAGGCACCCAGATTCCTGACTGCCCTGCAACACTGCCCTCCTGTTGTCTGGTGGAGCTGTTCTCCCTCCTGTCAGTAGTTAAATATTTTCCAGAGCAGTGAGAAATATGGATTGCACATTGCAGTGCCATGGCTGGGGTGAAGTGTAAGCTGCCCGGGTTGGAGTCGTTTCTCTGCTGAAAGGTTTGGGGGCAGAGGAGGTCAAGACAAACTGCAGCAGCTCCAAAGCAGGTGAGAGAAGGGAACAGAATAGCATTCACCAGGAGGAGGTGAACTAGAAGGATACTAAATTAAATCTCCTAAGGCATCTTTTCAGAAATTTTTAACTGGTTTGTCACAGACACCAAATTCTCCTGGTGGTGTGTTTCTTTCAATATTTGCTTTATTCCACTCTTACACTGAATTGGGAGTGGAGGTTATTTTTGTTTTTCTGACCCTAGGCCATTATTTTTTCATAACAGTTGAAGAAATGAAACCAGATGAAGGGCATGTGATCATGAGGTGCACATGAAGAGAGGAGAAGGAATGACATAGGAGACATATTTTCATCCTGTTTTACTGTTTGTCAAAGTAGATAAAACGGGAATTATGACAGTGGCCTCTTTAAGTTTGTTTCCTTTCACTGGGTGCACAGTACCTTTTTTCTCTCCTGATTATTACAGTCATTATACATAATTATCCAATTATACCTCCTAAAAGAGACATGGTGTTGGTACTCTGTGTAGTTAGGTACTTGGTCATACAAATTGCACTCTGCATGATTCTTTGCTTATCTGGTTTGAAAAATAAAGTGTCTGTCTCTTCAGAGAGATATTATCTCTGGATAATATTCTATGGAATATAAATAGGTTGAGAATATAAAAATAGGTGAGGTACAATGAATGGAGTGCTAATCAGCAGTCAAAAAGCTTGGCATTATATCCATGGCAAAGCATTCAGTGTTGTTCTGCACTTAATATTGAAAGACTGCTTTTAGTTTTTAGGAACAGAAACTCTAACAATGGAAATAAATGAGTTTTCAAAAAGAGTTTCCAGGAATGAAACAGACTGAGGTCCTTCTGAGCAGAATCCTAGAATCTGAAATGAACACTTTTTCAGAAAAAGGCTACTGGGCACAAGAAGTGTAGGAGAAGGCCATGGAGGGTGTAATGAAGCAAACAAAAGTTCACTGTTTAAACAAAGAAACAGTAGTTGTTTTGCATCCTTTAGGTTGTACTAGTAGTCATTGCTTCATTGGCTGCTTGCTCTGTTTGTTTGAAGTGATACCAGTACTGAAGCTTTATCTCAAGTTTGAGAAGATTTCAGCTCCACCAGTGGAGCCATAATCCAGAATCAAAATCAGCTCACCATCTGGTGATCATTATCTTTAAGCATTGCAAAGAGATGGCTTAGCTAGAGAGGGAAGTATTTCTTTACAGACCTAAGCAGCTATGTCACTAGTACTGTAATTCACTTACTTTGCTTAGTATGGAAACCACAGCATGGCTCTCAGAAATGTTTAAAAGCTATGAGCAGTAGGACTGCTGTTTAGTGATCTGTTTTAATTGAGCTTAAATCAGATCCCAGCTGTTTAAGCAAAAGAGAACCGGAAAATAATTCTTCGATATGATCTGTATTTGATAATCCTTTTGGTTTACTCATTTTTTTTAGCCAAAGAAACATGAAGAGGAAGATGGCACTACAGACACTGCAACCTCATCATCCAACAATCATGAGAAGGACAGTGGGGTGGGACCTACAGATGAAAGTCTTCGCAATGATGAGAGCTCAGAGCAAGAAAATGCAACTGAGGAGCAGAACGGTGCTACCCTGCAGAGCAAACGGGATCTGGGCCACAGCCAGGACACATTAGGCAGTGTTGAGCTCCAGTGCAATGAAAGCTTTGTGTCTGGGGAATACATTGAATCTGATTTCATAGGAAACCCAGAGGAGGAATGTGAAAGGTTTCGGCAGCTGTTGGAACTGAAGTGCAAGATTCGAAACCATGGGGAGTATGATCTTTATTACTCAAGCAGCATGATAGAATGCAACAGAAGAGACCAAGATGGAGTGGAGCATGAGCTGCAGCTACTCAATGAGGAACTGAGGAACATTGAACTTGAATGCCAGAATATTATGCAAGCTCACCGGCTCCAAAAGGTGAGAGACCAGTATGGAGACATTTGGTCTTTACATGATGAAAGTTTCAGGAATTATAACACCAGCACAGATGTACAAAGAGGCAAACTGGATGACATCATGGAGCACCCTGTGAAGTCTGACAAGGACAGCTCCAGTGCCTACAACACTGCTGAAAGCTGCAGGAGCACTCCGCTGACTGTGGAGCGATCCCCTGATAACTCTCTCCAGAGGGTAATCAGCATAACCAACAGGAAAAACCTGAGGACCACAATTGTTGCTAATCAGTCATCCTCAAGACAAAGCAACGGGGAGACAACCTCAGCCAAAACCAAACCCACCGAGCAAAACAGTGCTGCTGAGAATGCAGTGCTGGCATCAGAAAGCAGCAAATTCACAGACCAGGATAGGCAAGACAGCGAGCACATTCCCTATTTGTCTCCATATCACAGTTCTTCTTACAGGTATGGGAACATCCCTGCTCATGCAAAGCATTATCAAAGCTATATGCAGCTGATCCAGCAGAAGTCTGCTGTGGAGTATGCCCAGAGCCAGCTCAGCCTGGTGAGCATGTGCAAAGACTCGCAGAAGTGCATGGAGCCCAAGATGGAATGGAAAGTGAAAATAAGGAGTGATGGGACGAGGTACATCACAAAGAGACCAGTTCGAGACAGAATCCTGAAGGAACGTGCCTTAAAAATTAAAGAGGAGCGCAGTGGGATGACGACAGATGATGACACGATGAGTGAGATGAAGATGGGTCGCTACTGGAGCAAAGAGGAGCGGAAGCAGCATTTGGTGCGTGCTAAGGAGCAGAGGAGGCGGCGGGAGTTCATGATGAGGAGCAGGCTGGAGTGTCTAAAGGAAAGTCCACAGAGTGGCAGTGAGGGCAAAAAAGAAATCAACATTATTGAACTGAGTCACAAAAAAATGATGAAAAAGAGAAACAAGAAAATCTTGGACAACTGGATGACAATACAAGAACTGATGACACATGGTGCTAAATCCCCAGATGGCACAAGAGTGCACAATGCCTTTTTATCAGTTACTACTGTATGAACACAACTTCTAACAGAGAGTATACTACCAGTTTAGGTAGAGTACAATTGCCTCGTTCAATGTGGCATTTTTATATATTTTGTGACTGTTTATAGTTTGATCTTTTTGTAAGCAAAATGGCCTGGTATTTTTCATTTGTTTTTCATATAACAGTACCTTCTTTATCTGGCAGTCTTTCTTTATCCTGCAATATATTCATATTATTCATTTGTAAAAAAAAATATAGAAAAGTAAAGCAAAAAATTTCTTAACCTAACACATATCCTGTAACTTAAGATCTGGATTTATTTCTCTAATTTTGCTTTTTCTACTTTAGTAACAATACAATACCAAATCAAAACGCTTTATACTGTATCCTTGGCTTAACAAGTTTTAAAATTTTACATCTTAGATTGAATCTGTTCATAAAACATATGCCACATCCCATCATATAGATAAGAATGACATTTTTCCAACTGCATATTTTACAGTACATTTAATCTGTAAATTGTAATTGTACTTGTCCAAGTAAAGTGTAGGTGAGCAATTCTCCTGTGTTATGTAGTGGCGTTGGTCTTGTAGCTGCACAGTATGTGATAATTGTGAAGATGAAAGAGAAATAAATTATTGCTTATCTTTAAGAAATAAACAAAAGCCAAGCATTGTTTTATTTAGATTGAGAATTTTTCTTTAAATATAAGCCATTTCACTGTGCATGGTATTTACAGCATGTAGAGATTTCAAGAACAAAGGACACAATTCCATAGGATATTTCTTATGAATTAGCTTTTAATTTTGCAGAACACATAGAATGAGTGGGCCTTTCTGGCTTTTCCTTACCTGATATTATTAGTTAACTAAATGATTCATTGATGTATTTCTTTGTTGTAAGATGTTAGGTAACTGCCATGAGTCCTCTCCCTGGCTGAGCTTGCTGTTTGTTCTACACATACAAAACATGAGCACAGCATATGCCTAACTTTGAGCCAAATCTCATGCAAGAAAAACTAGCAGTGACACTTTCATAGAACATGAGTTAAGGAAAAACAGAGAATGAAACTCAACTAATTGAGTTACAGGTGTAAATTATTGTTGAGGAGCATCCAAGTCATTTAAAGCTCAGTGGGAGCTGGTTGGAGCTCAGGAGCAATGGCAATTTGCTGTCTGGGTGCTTGATGGGACTCCCTGACTCTCCATGCAGCAGAGGCCCCTCTGCTGCCACTGGGGAATCTTCTGAGCTGCTGCTGCTGGCAGCCCAGTGAGATAGAGCAAGCTGAAATGACTAGTCTTGGGCAGTCTGTGGGATTGAAGAAATGGCCTTATAGCTCCATTTTCATAGTCCCTGTGCTTGACTCACAGAAGTTCCTAACTGATTGTAGTGCTTCCCATAGCAGGATTAGGTTCTGAAGTCACCTGGCATCAGGCTTTAAAATATATGCTTAACATTGCAGAAAGGCACATAATAGTATTTCTAAACTACCAAATTCTGGGAATCATTCATTTGTTTTTAAACATTTTTGGCATTAGTTCACATTGGCAGTACTCTTTGCATCTCTAGGCATATAAATACTGTAAGAGCACTGCTCTCCAAGTGCTTAGGAAAATTATGCCACTGAGAGTTCACAGTCTGATAATCAGAAAATTCTCACTTCAAGACTCAGGGAGACATCACACTAAATCCTCAGCAAATATACAGCTGTTCAGGCTCATTGAAAAACACCTCCACTGTTTTCTTTTAAATTAATAAAAGTGTGGAATCCCTGACCAGAAAGGATCATAGGGTCACATAGTATTGCTTTCAAGGGGCTGATACCAGATTGTCTCTCCAGGTGAGCCTAGGAATTGTCTTTGCCCAACCTAAGTCATCTAGGAAGGTACACATTCTTCTGGAGGCATCTCAGCCCAGAGATTTGGCTGTTTCCCTTATTGCATTCCAGATATCACACTTAAACACAGGTCTCTCCTAATCTGAGTTCAGCTGCTATCAGCTCAAGAGAATGGCTGCTCTTATGTCTTTCCCTTAGACACAGTACTTACTGATTTTCTCCCATTACTAAATCATGACTCACAGTTCCCATCAAGCCAGTGTGACACTCATATTCAGAGAACAACATGAATCTTCAGAAAATGTAATATCATTATTTCATCGCTGAGAAATAAAAGTAGGAAAATCCATGTCTAATTAGAGAAAAGGGTGGTGGGGTGGGGGGTCCAAGTGGAGGGGAGGAGCTAAGCAATAGATAATAATTAGAGCAACAAATAAACAATATTTATAGTGTACTAATAGGCTGTAAGTGGAAATACTTCCAAATCTAGGGAAATCTGTCAAAATCTAGTCAGACAAAAGGGAAAACCAAGAGGTGATACAGAGATACTGTTGGTAGCACACGTGATGTGATTTCTAGCCTCGCACATGCCTGCCAGAGCCCAGCTACCTTCTCCTTTCTTCTTCCCCTGCTGAAATTCCCTGTTCCTACCTAATCCTTAATATGGGCAGTTTCCAGCAGCCCACAGTTTTCTCTCCTTTTTTCTAAACTACAGTTATTAAGTGTCATTTTCCTTTTTCTCTGGGCAGCTTTGGGGAGAAGCATTCATTTCTGCCTGATGAAATGCCTTGATCATTGCTGCTAGCATGAAAATAACCACGCAGCCCCAGAGTAAGGCCACCCAGGGTGGTGGTGTACAGGGGCTGAATGGCAGGTGAGTGTTTTACTGTTCACTGCCCTCAGCTGGTTTCTCTGCAGGGCAGGACTCAGCATTGCACTCCCTCATTCCAGCAATTTTGTGTCGGTGAAATCCAATGCTGACATCCCACATGTGGTTTATTCCTGCATATGTTTTTTTTCAAAATGTCGTTATTTTAACTGAGGACAATAACATTTTAGCACTAAGGCAAATTAAAAGAGAAGGAACAAAATGCCTTTTATGTTGTCATAAATCTTTAAAAACTTTGTCTGCTGAGAACTCTTTTCATATGAAGGAACATAAAACTGCTTTCCAACTGGAACAAGACCAGATCTTGTTTAGCAGGATTGCTCTGAGATAAAGTGCAAGTCAGGGAAGAGTAGCTGCATGGATATGTTACCATGGCCACATCACTGCTGGGAAAGGAGTTCATGTCCCACTCTTCTTTCCCCCAGCACTGGTACCCAGCTGAGACCAGTGGGAGGTAATTTTTCCTATGAAGCCAACAAAATGGCCTTGTAAAAAGCCTTGTTCCTCTTGACAACTGTATTGCCAACTGATTTAGGAGCAGTGCTCACCCTAAGTAAGGTTACAATCTGTGGGGTCCCTGAATCATCCTCTCAATGTAAGTATCCTAAAAGGGAAAAGGGTATTATCATGGCAATAAACTAAACCTGCATCTGTTTTGTTTTCTTTTTTTTAAGAAAGAGACTGGTAACATTATTTGAATTGAACACAAGCAATCAGAGATGAAATCTAGTCTGTGCTTGATACATTGCCCTGTGAGCCCAAACAAGGACCTTACAAGAGATGATAAAACAACTTTAGCATAACACTTTCTGGACTCACAAGGATTTAATTATTCATTACTACCATGATGCTTGACTTTTTCATTTGTTTCTGTTTAACTAATATTGATTTGTACCTCTTGGTACAAATTATAGAATAGCACCCTTTTTTTCATGGCGTGGCGTTGATGCTAAAATATTTCCTGGTTCAAAGCTGGAATTGCCCCAGGTTCTTAACCTTCAAACTGTTGATCACAAACATGTATGTGCTAAGTGCTCTATTAATATCTATTTTATGCATCCACTGCTTTTTCAGAGTATTAAATGCTCTTCAGGAATGAGGATCAAAAGAAGGTTATGGGAGCTTGTATTTGGCTACAGCAGCACAGAGCAGCTGTCAGAAACCTGGTGGTGTTACTCTCAGAGAGACCAGTTGGCTAATACCCGAAGGAGGAGAAAGAATATTGCAGAGGGATCATGAGCAGGTTTTATTATCTTTAAATGCCTCTGCTCTGAAACATGTCTCTGTTTATAGAAGAGCATTCCACATGCTTGGATGGCAATTGCTGCATTTATGAGACTTGTATAGATTTTCCCCAGGTTTTCAGATATTGTTAATCTTGCTGTAATGTCAGCTACTACATGAATGACAGAGCAGTTTTGATTATACCTCTAAGACAAGGTACAGCCTGGGATTTCGGATGCACCTGGCAAGGCAACAAGCTCAAGTATAAAGTCCCTGGGCCCTTCTTGGGAGTGAGCAGGTTCCTGTCCTTCCAGGAAAAGGATCCACCTCTCACTGTCAGAGCCTTCAGCCATGTCCAGCTTTTTCTCTTCCTGGCAACTAAGGATCTTGGCTTCCCTTGACCAATTCATCTGGTTCTGAGCCAGGAAAAAAATGTCTTTAGAGATGCTTCAGTACAGAGTGCATTTTTAAATGCTGGAGGAAAGGAAGAACTTTTAAAACATGCTCACTTTTTTGTGAGATACACACACAAAAATGCATATTAACCCAAATGCTTTCATAATGAAGAGATTAGCTACAAACAGTAAATTGTATTAATCTGTGGATATATATAAAAACAGGTATTTCACTTGCTGTTGAATTTTAAGGACCTCCAATGCCCAAAACTCAATTCGAGAAGGAAGATATTGATTCTATTCTTTAATGGATTTTAAACAATTCAGTCCCTATTTTTTCTGCACTTCAACTGATACTAAACCAGAATGATGCTAAAGTCTTTTTGGCCTAGGAACAAAACAGTAAACTTCAATTGGTGCAGTGTCTGTGTTAGCCATTTATCAAGACTGGGTGTTGGTCATCAAACCCCATAGCTTTAATACTGTGTCATCCCTTGGGAGCATCTGCACTGCAATAAGTATTAGATATACTGTGGTATTTGTTCTTCCAATACATTCCCAAAAGTGTCTAACTTATTCCAGAGCACTAGGAGCAAATCAAAGCCGATGTCTGGCTCCAGTGACAAAAAAAAAAAAAAAAAAAAGGAAGCACACAGAATTTTAAGTATGAAGTGAATATAGGAAACTCTCATCTTGACAGTGAAGAAGAAGCGAAAAGATTGAAATTAAAATTGCATGATGAAAGATGAAAAGGTTGAAGCCACTGTTTTGACTACTGGACTTTGCAAGAAAGATATTTGGAGAAAGACTGAAAGAAAAAGTTAAGTGGGTGAATAGCACATGAAATTTACCAGTGATGAAAATATTACTTTCTTTACACATCAAAGGCAATCCTCTTATTTTCATAAGTTATTTAACCCCATTGGCAATCCCTGCAATGTATAAATCTTTCTGATGGAATGAAAAGTATCTTCTTAATGGTGTATAGACACTATATGGAGAGCAGGTTGAACAGTATAAATATTCATATGATCAAAGATTCTGTCAAACTCCTGACTTGACATGATATCTAAAATGAAAATATAACAAAGATATTATGATTTTCATATTCTTTTTCTCCCCAAATTTGGGACCTGACTGCATAGTCAGGGTAAAGAAATGCACCTGGAAGATCTGTTTTGGTTAGGTACAGGGAATTCAAATGAAAGCTCCTCAAACTCGACAGTTTAATTTACTTCTCTTAAGCTCTTTAATACCAAACTTATCAGTTCTCTCTGTTAGGCATTAACTTGTTAAATGAGTCTTAATTATACATAAGCAGATGGAGATTTGAATTAAAATTACCTTACACTCGAGTGGCTTTAGTTCATTATAACATATCTTCCTCTTAATCATTTAGGCAGTCTCATCATCTTTCATATATGAAGTTATTAAAGTATTCCAATTTCCATATTTCTTCAGATACATCCACTATTAAATGGCACATAATACACATTAGTTGGTGACTTATACCATTCAATAGTTAGTGAATTATTCATGTCAGTAACACTTTTTACACTTTTATGTCATCTGTATTATTTTATTTTAAAGGGTTTATATTTACAGAATGTCTCATTTTTTACCTCATCTCAATTTTCAGTGCAAATTTGAATGCCTCTCTATTTCTACTGGTGTGAAAAGAACTAACATCCACTGCAGGTTTTGCACTCCCATTGTCTGAGGAATGGAAGTGGATCCAAAGGGGGTCCCCCTACCAAACAAGTGTGTGCTTCCTGGGAGGTTTTGGAGTGAGATAAAAGGAGTCAGCATTATTATTTTCTTTTTTCTTGCTTTTGCCCTATCATAGTCCCTGGATTCTCTAAAACCAAGATGTTCCTTAGAATGTGCCTGTCCTGCAAAACTAAAAGGGAGAAAGTGCCTAAAGAAAAAAAATTTGAAAGCTTTTGCAGGCTTTGGTGGGTATCACCTCACCTGAGTGTAATGACCTCAAAACTGGGATGCTAGTTAAATTTGCCATCTTGGTTGAGTTTAAGTTAGCTTCAGGAATACAGAAGAGACGCCTCCAAAAGACAGCTGATTTCCTTCTTTGGGAAGGATGTCCTGTGGAGGACATTTGTTCAACTAATTCATGCTGAACCTCTAACTTTTATATAGCTTTAGCAAAGTAAAACAAAGGTCTGTTCTAAAGTATGTTAATGCCTTTCAAAAAAAGGATACAAAGAAGTATAACATTTTATAACTGTGTATAAAATGCTCCTCTTTTACCAGTTTTAAAAGAATCCTAAATTCATATGCTGAGAGACTCATGTGTCTGTCTTAGACACAGAAAAGCACCAAGTGGTTTAATCAACTGGCTCTATGTACCTCGTGGGTAAAATCAAGAAAGAATTGGACAAAAAGTGTCATTTTAGTTCCAGTAAGCAATTTACAGCCATTCACAAAGGAAAGACCAGTGGGACTTTTCAAAGACAAAAGCATCCAATATTCCCTGCTAAAGGCAGCACACTATTCTCAGTATCCCTTTAGCTAATGTATTAACCAGGTATCCTCAGTGTCAAATAATGGGTCTGTAATACAGCAATCACTGTGTTAGCTGCATGATGGAGAATGACAGCTCAGTCAAAAGGCTGAGTTTGCAAACATTGCAGCCATCATCGAGCACAGGGATGGGCTATGAGAGGCTATTGCAAAAAGAGGATACCGACATTTACCTGAATGTTTTTAGAATGAAAGGAGACTCACTGCATCCTGGGAGCCTCAGCAGACACTTTGACCATAAGGCCATTTCACTCCACAGTTCCTCTGAAAACACTGATGCCCTATAAGATGTGGATTTTTTGTGGTTAATCTCAATGAATTCCAATTCTACTTCCTTGAGAGAGAGAGAATGCTGCTGCTTGCCTAGCAGGAGTTTTATGGAAAAAAAAAAATTAAAAAAAACCAAACAAACAAAAAAAAAAAAAACCAACACAGCATGTGAGGCCCTGAGGTGTTGGGGAGAAGAGATACTAGTCAGAAGGGACCTACAGCCATCTTCTAGTCCAGCTGACCAACCAATCCAGGGCTGGCCAAAAGTTAAAGCATACTATTTAGAGCATTATTCAAATGATTGAGGCACGGACCACATCTCTAGGAAGCCTAGTGTCTGACCATCCTCTCAGTAAATAATTGATCCCTGATGTCCAGTCTCAACCTACCCTGGTGGAGTGTTACACCATTCCCACATGTTCCATAACTGGATCCCAGGGAGATGAAATCACCACCTCCATCTCCACCTTCTCTACTCATGAAGCTGTAGAGAGCAAGGGGGTCACACCTCTGCCTCCTTTTCTCCAAACTAGACAAACCCAAAGCCTTTAGCCATGCCTCATAGTGCATTGCTTCTAGCCCTTTCACCTGCTTTGATGCTTTCTTTTGGACACATGTGAGTACCTTCACCTTATTCTTGAATTGTGGAGTCCAGCACACAGCGCTGCAGGTGAGGCCACACCAATGCTGAGTTCAGTGGGATAATCACGTCTTTTGACCAGCTGGTGATGCTGTGCTTGATGCACCACAAGGAAGGAGTTTGTCCTCCTGACTGCCAGAGCACTCTGCTGATTTACATCAAGCCTGTTGCCAAACAGCACACCCCAGATCCCTTTCTGCAGGGCTGCTCACCCCCCACATCCTCTCCTTCAGCAGGATACCACAGCACAGAGACGTTCAGTTGTGAACATGGCAGCGAAACAGAGCTGAAATACAAAGCTCCTTATGAACATGGCCTAAGAACTTTTAAATTAAAAAATCAGCTTAGCTTAGCTTAGCTTCCATGAACCGCTAAGGTCAGGGCATGAGGAGTAAGAAGGATGAGAAGGAGTAGCAGATGCTGTGGTGGTCTCTTTTCCTCATGGTAACACTGAAGAACAAACATTGTGCAATGTTCTGCAGCTGGAAGATGGAAGTGGTAATTTCAGCACTTAAGGATAAAGAAGGAAATTTCTTGTATCCTCTACCACATAGTTGGTGTGCACAGCTTAGTACCAAAGCACCAGCTTGCAAGAGGCTGTATTTGTACAGAAGCAACAGTGCTTACAGCCCCCTGCACAGACTCACATCCACATCAATTCCTCACCATGCCACAGTGAGGCCTACTGCAACTGCAGCAGGTTTTTGCTGGAACATGTTAAGATATAAAATGTGAAAGATAAACAAAACGTATCACATATCCTATAAATACACTGCTTTATGTCCACTGGCAAAAGTACCGTTCGAGGCAAAATGAGATTCTTTAACTAAACCCTTCTAAAATGTTACAGGTCAGTGTGTTACTGTGTTTATTTTTACTCATCTTGATGAGTGAGTCACCAAGGACACAATAATCCATGAAAGAGAAGAGGAAAAGCCTCCCTACCAGCAAGAGGATATTTTCATTATCCCATTCAGAGTGCAGGAGAGATGGACAAAAGGTCCCCTCTTGCTTGCAGAAAAAGACCAATGAAATTGCTCACTTTTCATCACCAGTCATACACCTACATGGGTTCATGGACCTGAAAAGTCCAGTGGATTGGCATTCAACAGAGAAGCATTCAGCATCCAGGCAGGGTGAGGTCAACTAGATTTGTGGCTTTGAAGAATATGGAGACAAAAGCCATAAAGTCATTTAGCAATTTCCCCCACCTCCTCTGCTTAACTCTTCATTCATGACCTGACCAGTGTGGCAGAGTGCACCCTCAGGAAGTTTAATAATATACAAAACTGGAAAGAGTTGCTGACAGGTGCTTGTGCTACCATCCAGAGGTACCTGGGCAGGCTAGAGAGATGGACCAACAGGCATATCCTGAAGGTCAATAAAGGGAAATGAAAAGCTGAACATGAGCCAGAAACATGCCCTGTCCATGTCGGTGGAGAGTGCCATATCCAGTCCTGGGTTCCCCCCACAAGACATACATGGACATGCTAAACTGGGTCAAGTTAAGACCCACACACATGATTAAGGGACTGGAGTACCTGTCAGAAAAGGACAGGCTGAGACAGCTTTGTCATTTCAGCCTGGGAAGAGAAGTCTCAGGAGGATCTAATCAATGTGTATAAATACTTGATGAGGGAAGACAATGGAGTCAGAATGCTCTCAATGGGGATCACCAAAAGAATAACAGGCAGTGAAAAAAACCTGAAATACTGAAAAATCTGATTAAGCAGGGAAAAAGCTTTACTTTGATGTGCATAGTCAAACACTGTCACAGGATATCCAGAGAGGCTGGAGAGTCTCCAGCCTTGGATATCTTCAAAACCTAATTAAACATACACATTCCTGATCAAACGACTCTAACTGACCCTGCTTTGAGGAGGGTGTTGGATGTGGAGATCTCCAGATGTGCAACCCAGCCTCAGTGGTTCTGTGGTCATCTAAGTTGCAAGCCCCAAGCTTTTGAATGCAGGGAAGGACAATGAAAGCTGATCAGTCACATGAGCTGTGTAAGTCATCAAGTGCTTTGCTTTCTGACTGAAGCCCGCAGAGAGTTCTAGGCACATTTTATACATAAAATCCAGCCCATTCCCTGCAAATGATGAAATTTGGCAATATCTTAAAGGACACCAGCAGAACCATTGCAGAGATGTGATCTCACAAACAAGCAAAGCCCACCAGTCCACATCTGCATGAGGGTTCCCAAACCCACATCCCTGGGTTTCTGGAACAAAACAATGTATTTTTACTAGCTAGGGTTTTCCCCCCAGTTATTGAAAATAGCTATCTGCAGGCAATCTGCAATCAGTATGTGAATGTAATGTTAAATTCTAATTGCATCATATTAGCAGTTTGACATTGCATCTTACTAATGCTTGTTTTTCCAGGATATAGTGGAGAAATATAATCATATTAACACTGTGAAAGCAAATACAGAGGGTAGTATAAATTGTTAATGCAATCTCCTTTCAAGCAGCTTGTTTGAACAGTGCACTGGTGTATGAGAAAATGCCAGCCTTTCAGTCTTCCCAAATAGTGCAGTGCTTGCAGTCCGCTGCAGAATAAACATATACATTCTGTTTAAGGTAACAGATGTTCGTTTGCTGTATGTTCCCATGAGCACCCAATCTTTCACCTGCATTCTGCTACCATTTGTCTGAGACCCACCTGTGAGCCAGCACAGCAGTTTCTTAGACACGAGGTTGCCTTACTGATATGTCATGTACGAAAATGGTGGGGTTTGTAGAAGGATATTCTTGTAAGTCTTTCTCTGGTTTTCCTTCCTATAAGTGGGATCGTTAATTCTTCTGACTTGCATCATCAGACTGAAAATGGTAGTCTCCATGCATAAATGCTGTAAACTGTTTGGATTCTTCAGACTCAGAAGATCAGCCTTTAAATCAACTAATTAAGTTTTCTGCTTGGTGCCATTGAAAGACTCAGTCAGATATAATTAAAACTGAGCAGCAGATGACAGCAGTGGCATTTGTTGGAATCATCCAGTGGTTCAAATACCACTTCTGACAGAAATGTCAGAATGATAACACTCCCATCTTCCCCATGCATGCCAGGAAAAGCAGGAAGAACTTTTATTATAAATGCCTTACTGATAACCTTTATGAATCCCAGAGCACCAAACGCAGCACACAAAATTTCATTATCCCAAGAGAGGGTGCTCATTTCCAGTGAAGTACATCCTGCAGCTCATTGGGCTTCCTTGCAGTGTCTGTGCCTATTGGGACACCCATTCAGAAATTTAAAGAGAAAAAAAGCCCTGATCCTGAAGTATGGGAGATTCCAGCCTTGCAGACAGCTAAGCTGGAAGAGATTCCTTAGAGAGCTAATGAGCCAAAACCAAATCAACATATTCCTCATCTGGAAAGGGCAAAGCCATAACATGGCTGTGTAAGCTATCCTTGAGCTGTACAGAAAGGTGAGAAGGCAGAGTCCTTTCTGCACAGAGTTTAAATGGAACTGTTATTGCTAAAGAACACAGAACAGCAGAGCAAACAGCAGCGACAGCCAAGAACAAATGAATAGGGGAAAATTACTTTTAGAAACATTTTGAGATTCCATTTGCTGCAGCTTCATACACAGGTTTTTCCTATTTTGTCTCATCAGTTTTGCCAACAGATTTATAACACACTTTTTCTTCTTCCCACTCTGTCTTCCTTGCTTGAGAGTTTGGGTGTTTTCTTCTTATTTCTTTTTCTGTTTAGCTTTGTTTTTAAATAAATGGAGAGTAGAAAGGAGAACATGTTAGAAAGGGAATCAGTGGCACTTTGAGACGACAATGACACCACTGCTGGTGCTTCAAAGTCTCTCAGCTCTACTCTTGCCTGTAGCAATTACGTGTCGCCTGCGTGCTGCCAGAAAGCTGCCGTCACAACAGCAAGCCCAAGGGGAGGGGACATGCTGGCTGTGACTTTTTGGCAGTCCCCGGGGGAAGACCCTGGCAGTGGGTGGCTCAGCTGGGCTCAAGGTGCTGAGCTGGGGCGGAGGGATGAGCAGGGAGCAGCAGTGTTGCTTATTATTCATCTTGGCTGCAGAGAAGGAATAGCATCAGAGCAGAGGTGCCTATTGCAAATGACTGAGTCGGGGTTATTATTTATTGTAACTGTGATGCAAAGACATGACCATTAAAAATAATAATAATTGGATGCTTCTACTGAGCAATAATTAGATCATGATCAAAAAAGAAACCACCAGCTCTAATATAATTTTTGAAGTGTTGTGTTTGTAGAGGTGAACTTGATCACTTACTTTTCCACTTTACTACTCTGTCTTATCATCAAGAAAAACATTTCTCCTGGGCATAGTCAGACCTGAGGCTGTGTTTTGCCCTAATTACCCCTACAGATTTTCCTGCTGGGGTTGAGCAAATATTTCTATTATATTGCTTTTTTGTATGGTTGAGGAGAAGAACACAAGTATCTCTTCTACCTGAAGGGGTACTTGTATTGCACTATTGCCCGAGCTCTGCAGTAGTTTAGATTTGCAGATGGTGGTGTGTGACCTGACCAGGAGCAGCATTACTCTTTTTCTCTCTAACTCAGCAGACCACATCACACTGTGTTGTGCACTGAATGCAAGAGCACTGTCTTCTGTCTGAGCTCTTTTCTTTTTAGTAAGAAATCAAAGGACATTTACACTTTCCTTTCTTTTGACCTTTATTAGATAAGTAAGCACCTTAATCAGGATGTTTTTAGGTGAGAATGAAGTCTGGAAGGATTGTATTCTGGGATGTAAAGGTCTCAGGGATCACTCTTAGTGTTTTTGGCAGAACTGCATTGAAATTAACATATTACAACAGATTGTGTCAGACTGAATTGCAAACCTTTCTGAAGCAGGGTGAACAGAAAGGTCACATTCCTCATCAGTTCATCTATCAGGCTGCATGAGGGTATTGGCAGAGGTTAAACTCTTTTTCCAGGAAATAAAATCAGAATTTCCCATTTTCGGGTCCCAACTGTGCCTCTGAATTTCCATTTACTTTGAACAAGAGCAGGCTTCATTACATGGGGGTATTGTTTTGGTTCCAGAAAGGATCCTTGTTTAAATTATAACATGCAATTAGCAAAGATCCTTTTGTAGTGACTGCAGTTAATACAGTGTTCTCTTCTGTCTTGCTTACCTCGGCATAAGTGCACATATTGTGCCCTTTGTAGTCTGTCAACTGAAGAACCTTCAGAATGATCTTCTGCTCCCAAAATTGATTTAACACCTTTTGCTATTATTCAAATAAAAGGCGAAAAATAGGTTCCTGATTCCTTTTGATGGGCTGAAGCTGGCAGCTTTGGACTGCTTACTCAGGTGGGAGTGGATAATGGGAAATACCTGCACGCCAGTGTCTGTCAGGCTGCACAATGGGAGAGCAGCCGAGCACTGCAGCACCCATCCCTGTTCAGAGCTGGGATAATGGCATTGCAGCTCAAGTGGAAGGATCAGCTTGCCCTGGCTTCATGCCTCAGCGTGCTATTGAAGTGACAGGCAATTTTCCATTGGTGGTTTGAAAGACTTTTTATTTTATTAATCCTTTTGTCAAGTAGCAAAACCAGAGTCTTTTCTTCTGTTAAACACTGCTGCAAAATCTCATAGCTCCCAGTGACTTCGGGCAAACCTGGTAAATAGATGGGTTCTGCTCCCCTCATGCCCACCTTTGCTCCACGTGCCTGGGCCAGTGAGCAGCGTCAGCCAGATGAAAATGTCAGGGCACTGCTTTGGAGATGCAGCCTGTTCTTATGGAAAGAGAGGTGACCAGCTTAACTCATGCAAGAGATGTGCACGAGCATCTGCCATGCTTCATGGCACTGTGAACAATGCATGGTTATCACCAAAAGCCAATGAATTCTTTTCAGAAGTTATCTTCTCCCTAGAACGTGTCCCATAGAACTGCAGCCCAATCCTAGATAAAATACCACATTTTAATATTTTTTCCTTTTCATTTCGTCTCTATCGCTTTTTTCTTTTTTTTCTTCCTTTTCCTTTTTTATAAAAGCATGCTGTCTTTCAATTAACATAGTAATGACCTATTGTCACCTGTTACCATGCTAATCCTGAGCTGGTGTGAAATTACTTTATAATAAACACTATGCAGTTCTGACTTTCAATTAATTTTTCCCATGCTGTGCTAAATCAGATTAACTGTACCCCACCCTTTTGACCACAGACATAATTCCTTCCTTATAATGAAATAGAGGATTAATTTATATGAAGCATATCTATACACATTTGCAAATAAATGTAAAGATAGACTTTGTACCATATTTGCACTGTTCACAGTGTCAGGTTTAATACAGACTCTGAGATTACTAATTTTTATGTTCACCAGGGTGGCAAAGGATATTGCTGGATTATTATTATTATTATTATTATTATTATTATTATTATTATTATTATTATTATTATTATTATTATTATTATTATTATTATTTTTCACTTAATGTCTACAACTAATAAGGGATAAACAAATTGAGTACTAAGGGAATGGTACCTTCCACAGGGAATTACACCTAATGCTGTACAGCATTATGATGATCTCAAAAAAAGTAAATACTGCAAAATGAACCCAATCACCATTAATTTACTAAATTGCCTGTCACCCTTCTTGGGTGAACATATTTACAATGTGGCCAAATATAATAAATGCAGCTGTGTTGTCTTTTTAATAGTCATTAACATTATGAAGATGGTTGATATCTTGGGTGAAGCCTTTCAAAACATTTATATTTGTATAGGGAAACTGTATAAGGCAAATTTTTAAAACAGCTTCATCTTCAGTGCAGAAAAAGCTTTCTAAAACTTTTTCTGGTGTCACTAACTTCCAGGATGCAGTACACTGCTGTGCCATTTCATAATCAAAAGTAATAGAAACACAGAGTTGACTCTTTTTTTATGTTGCATAATAATTTTCTCTCTCTTGCCTAATTTTGAAGTCCAAAGACAGAGAATTATTGCAGATATAAATCTTCTCCTTGGAAAAGTAAAAACAAAGATGAAAATGAAGTATTTCTACAAGCTTATGGAGGCCTATACTTCCTTCTGCTTGTTGCTCATTTGATTCAGTTCAGCATGCCTAGCTGGTCCAAAATCTGAAGGTTTTCATACAAATTTAGCTCTTGAGAACCATATTGGCGAATTCAGAGGCGAAACCCCAACTCAACCAGTTGCTTTTTATTTTCTTCTTCACTATCTGCATTGTACTAGACAGAGCTAGACTTCTAGACTTGAGCACCCTGCACCCAGCTCAACCACTCTGACTCCTGCATCCAACATCAGGAGCAGCATCAGGACTATGCCAGAGGTTCAGATTTACCTCTCATTCACAATTCCTCATTTCTGGAGCAGCCTGTCAACCACCTTTTGCTGATTCAGCAGCTAATCCAGAGGAAAAGTCAGGGGCACCCTTTGCATTAGTAAGGGTGAATGTGCTGTCCAGTGGTCTACCTTTGAGACTGTGAATGACTGACTTCAGGCAGACAAGACCAGGACTAGCTGAGATTAAATACAGTTTTCTTTTGTGTCTCCTATTGATTCTTTGAAACAGTACCACTGCTGTAGACAAGGAAAAATTCATCTCGTATTGTGTTTATTGGCTTAGTACTGAAATTTCAATGCACTCATCTGATTGCTTTTCTCATACTATTTGTGAAGTCCAAGTGAAAATAATAAAGCAGAAAACCATATGCATACCTGGAGGGATAAGAAACAGCAAAATTACCTACAGGATGCAAGAGCTGGGTATTCTTGCCAGTGTGGTGTGGATTATATAAATAAAGTGAACATACTGGCATTAGCATTTGGAGTAATACATTCCAGGAACAACAAAGTGAGCTAAACCTAGTTAGATCAGGTCAAACAAGCACAAGCTCCACAAGGGGATTAAGAAGGTTGGAAGACATCAAATTATTTTTTCATTTTTCTTAGAACTTTCTATTTCACATCAGTAATGAAAGGTCTTATCTCTGTTTTTTACTATGTAGCTTTTTAACTGTACAAATGATCTGACTTGGACTGATTCCAGCTTTGTTATTATTGAAAATCTGCTTTCAAATGCAAACACAAAAACACCAATGTAATGGCCATTACTCTGTTTACAATGACAGTACTAAATGAATGAGTCATTAATAGCTTTTTAATGTTATTACTTCAAATATTTTACCAAATATCCATAAAACTTCACCATTACCACTTCCACCCAGCTGCAACTACCATATCAGCACATGTATGAACTAGTTACAAGCCTTAGCCACATTAATATAATCTCTCACGCACACACATTTCTTTTAACTATCTTCTTTGCTTTGAAGAAAGCAAAGAGAGGAGAGACCACATAAAATTATCCTGCCATTATAGCTGAGAGAGGATAAATGCTTTCAGTTATGGTATTCCAGTCAGTAAAGTTCACTCCAGTTTTCCAGATGTTAAAGTATTGACAGCTTCTGCCTATTGAAGCACTGCAAATCACCATGTCCAAAAAACAAACTGGTATATAACAGTAGTCCTCTCACCCTAGTAAAGCAGGCCACCAGCTCTCTTCTCCCATGGTATTGCCTATCTGCTTTAGTAGACATAGTACATTAATTAAAGTGTCAGGGGGAAGTAAAAGCTATAGAGTTTCAGTTTGAAGGGGTTGGTAAGCACTGATGATCTTTCTTCTTATGCCTGCTTACTTTCTACGTCTTTGATCATATGAAGTGATGCAGAGGGCTGATGCTGAGCTGCTGTGCCCAGCACCAGGCAGAAGCACAGTGATAGGTAGTGAGTTCTACCATCCACCATGAGGTGTGGGGTGAGGGAGTGTTGCTGAACACATGCATGAGACCTCTTCACCAAATAAAAGTGTAAAAGTGTAAAAAAAAAAAGTGTCCTTCTCCAACGGAGCCTACTGCAGATTTATATTTGCTGTGAGATTTATATTTGTTGTGATTCCCATACCTGCCTGACTCTGGACTCTGCTCTGCCCTTTTGGAAAGCAGCTCCATGCAAAGAGGTGAGGGCACATAACAGAGGACCTGTCTTCCAGCCATGCAGCACTGAGAGGAGTAGATAATAAAGCCCAGCTCCTGTGGACAAAGAAGAAGAAAAAACAGTAGGGGGAACAAATCCTGGGCTGCAATAAAAGGCATTAAAATTAAAGAGACATGAGTAATTTATCTTGGAAAAAAGGGAAAAAATGTATTTTCGGAGAGAATAGGGTCATGAGTTTTACTGATGATGGGTAAAGAGAAGTCTCTGAGTTTCAAATGTTATGCAGTACTGCTCTGAGCAATAAGTTACTGTGAAGCATGACTGAAGCTCATGAAAAATATCCAAAAGTAACATGAAAATATTCTTCAGAAAGTAAGACAGAAGGAAGCATCTTCTTGAATAATATACAACAGCACTTTGCAAAATATATTAAAAAGGAGAAAGATACCATTGAACAGTCTTCTGGTGGGTGTTGTATTGTTGGAAAAAATCAATTTTTCACAGTGAATATTGAAATGAAGAAAAAACTGGCTGAGTACCAGCTCCTTTCTCAGGTATCCACGCATAAGTACATTGCTCATTAATGACATGTAGTGAATATAAAACCATCCTCCCAAACCAGGAGTTGCTGTCAGATGCTGTGCCTCAACAACAGAAGAAATAGTTCATTACAAGCTGTAGAAAATGAATGTGTTCTCTTCTATCCAGATCAACACCCGGGACAGACGTAATTCAACTGGGAACTTTTGTGCTCAGGATATTTGAATATAAAAGCAGCGATTCCACTGACACTGTCAATAAAGAAGAGAGCAAGGGAACAGGTATCTTGAATGAGTTTAAGAAGTCATTAACAGGAAGAATGATAATAGAATTAGTTTCTGCAACAACAGATGGAAGCACAGGTATAACTGGATCCAAAGCTTTGCTGCTTATAATCATCAGCAAGCACTCTGTTGAAATGTGAATGACTTTTAACATTATGGGAGCAGCAGTAAAAACAAAAAACCCCTCCACCTCCATTAACTCCATTTGAGTCAGAAGCCTTTGTATTTCAAAGGCTGCTTGATTAAGCTGTTGCAGCTTGTAATGATCTGATTTTACACACTGAGATGAATGAGCAAAGGTATGGTTTTGCTGTGGCTTTTCCACTGCTTAAAATTAGAAGCCTTTCAATCAGGAAATGAAAACTCTCTTATGATCCTTCTGAAAAGAAGAGTTTACTCTTCATTTCTCATTTCTGAATGACTTGGCTACAAGGCAAATGAACACAAAAGTTGCCAGAAAATGGGATAATATTATTGATGCTTTGTGTAGTGAGTAGATTCAAACCTGACTGAATGAAGAGCTCAGAAAGCAAATACTGCAGTGTTTCATGGCTGTGTGAGGAATCTCAGAGGACTGTGAAGGCCAAAGTAAGTGGAAATGCCTAGAGGAATTGCGACTCTCATCCATACTGCTAGGGCAGCTCCATCTTTGGCTGCCCTTGAGTGTGGCAGTGCAAGAGCAGAAGGACTAGAAAATAGAGAAACCTCATCCAATCCTACACACCAGGGCTTGTGCTTTGTAATGCCAGACCTGCACTGTTTCATGCAGAACTCAGATGGCAGGAGGTGGCCCTGGTCTGCAAGTCTATGTCATAGAAATCTAACTCAGGTCTACAAGACAGAATCAGCATTTAAGGGGAACAGACTTTGGAGAAAAGCTGCATCAGTTTTTTCCTGTGAGGTCAGGTAAGCCTGGCCTGGGAGTAAGGAGCTTCCCTGTTGTAGGAGATGCACTAGAAAAACCTTCAGTGGAGCCTGCACAAGGTGGGAGTGCTCCAGAGATTCTGCTGCACGGTGTTTTGCCAACGTTTCTAATCTCAGCTGGGGTCTCTGAGTGGTTGCAATAATTAATTGCACCTCCAAAAGCTAGGGAAGATTTTTCAGGACCAGTTCAGAAAGAGGATGATTTCCTTGCCTTTCAGGGATGAAAGTGCAGATAATCAACTGAGGTGGCTCCTGGCTCAATGCTATCATGTTCCATATTGGCAGGTTCTATCCCATGAAAAGTTCAAATGCTTGGATTTAGGTTCAATGGGGAATCAGGGTGGGGTGTTAGGATTTATGTGTCCAGGTATGATGTGGGTTAAAGAACAGACCTCTATAACTCATGGGCATCTTGTGGGTTTTGTTGCTGTATTCTCCCAGTGACACTGGTGCAGGATAAAAAGGTGGTGGGAGGTCACTTTGCCTGAGGTGCAGCTTTGCTACAAACAAATCTTTATGACAAGATAATCTGCTGCAGATGGAGACACAGCAACAAGCCCTTCTGCTCCAGCAGCATCTTCTACATTGATTTCCTGACTCCTGCTTTGTTCTCCCACACCGGAGAGCTGCCTTTCCACACAAATATCTTTCCCTGAGAAAACCTCTGGGGAATAACTCAGTATTTTTCAACCAAGTTGAGGTTATCCTTTTTCCATTGCTGTCTTTCTCCTGTAAATACTTTTCAGCTGCTCTTTTTGTTTTCTTACTTCCAGGAATGGTGAATTCTTACAACATGGATGCTCTGTATAGAAGTAATATTTGGAGCAGTTTACAAAAGACATCTAAAATACATTAGAATTTTAGAAGTTTAAACTTTTTTTTTTCCCTAGGAATTAAGCATGCAATTTTAAAGAACATTTTCTATCTCAGATGCTTTCATGTACCATAGCACACACAGTGGTCCAGGCAGAGAAGCTGTATTGATCCACTTCTACAACCCACAAATAGAGAAGAAAAGTTAGATCAGTTCTTTTATGTATGCTGTTCAAAACCAGAAAACTACTCATTTACTGCAACAAAAATTAATCTAACAAGCAAACTAACCAGTCCTAATTCAATGGAAGCATTTACATCTGCTAATGTGCCATTTAATGTGCTGTGTAATACAATTCTGCATTCCTGATTGAAGAAAATTTTACGTGTGCTATATCAAATGTCTCATTGGTTGCATTTCAAATCTCCCCAAGTCTAATTATGCACCTGCATCAGGGGGGGAAAAAAAGAAAAAATAAGGATATAAATTAATTATAACTAGTTCCTGTTGTCTAAAGTGAAACAACAACTACCATGGACATGATCTGAAATCCCCAGAACCTGAAAGAAAAACTCCTGCTGAGTTCAGTGGGCCTTGGCTCCAGTCTTGTGTTAACACTCTTGTGACCATACCTGAGCTCCACCAGCATTGTAAAAACAGGTGGAGGGAGCCCAAAGTATTTTGGAATGCACAGAGCAAAGGGCAATATTAAAAATGCCATAAACAGCTGATAATACCTCCATAGATTTCTCTCGCCTCACCACAAATGAACACAGCTTTTGAGCAAGCAGGGAGAAGAGACATAGACAACATGCTTACAAAATGCATTAGGACTGTTTTGATGAGAAACTCAAGTAACTGAGCTGTTTGTGGCTGTGAGAAAGATTATTAGATACTGTCAGCTTTAGTGAGATTTTTTCCTTATGGTTCTTACAGCATTCTCAGTGAAAGAGCTCTTGAGCAATGGGATTTTCAAAAGGCTTATGCTAAATACATTGTGATGCATTTTGACTATGAAAAAGGTTGTATCACTTTATAGACATTTACCTCTCGTGCACTGAGATACTCCAGTTGCCAGTAAAAAGTGGGTAGGAATCCTTTGTCTGCTACCCTCAGCTGTATTGCCTTACTGCTAACACCTTACAAGTCTCTATCATACTGAACATCAAAATAAATGCTAGGATGGTGTGAGTATCAACAAAACAAAGTTCAGTTTACCTTTATTATCAAGCATATAAACAAGTAGGCGAAGCTTGTGGAGATGCTTACTTCTCAAAAAGAGAGGCCCATGTGCAAGCTAACCTTGATTTCTTATAGTACATTCCCTTGCACGAGTTGTAACATGCAATCAGGAAATCCTGCCCTTGTGGGCAGTTTTACTGAAATAGAGAACCTACGAGTTCTGCAGTCTTCAAGCCCTCCTCCTCTTTCAGCCTTCAGTAGCAGAATGTTTGTCAGCTGTAGAAGATGTACTTAACTCCAAAAATAGTCAGTTTTAAGCATCTATTTTCCTAAACAATGTTCTTCTTTCTGAGTCCCAGCTTCTATATACTGCAAAAACAATGCATTGTGGCAGTAAAAATGTGAAACTGTTCACAAGCTGGTTTGATACATTCCTAGATAAAAGAAGAACCCATTGTCTTCTGCTGAAGAATGATTCGTGCTTTCTGTAAAAAAGAAGTTATACCAAAGAAGGAATGAAAATTAATGTGGTTACCTCTGAGAGGGAAGTTGTAACCTTCACAGAGACTTTCTTTCCAGCTGTGTTGAAAGGCACTGTAATGACTTCAGAGAACTGCAGTGACTCATTTTAGTTGATGACTACATAACTATTCATTTACCCTTAATGAGTTTATTCCATCAGGTATAGGACAAATTCTAAACAAATAATGCCACTGAATCATACACATCAATAAATTTGAGCACTAAACTGATTCTGGGCAACAAAGGTAATGATAGAGAGAGCGGAAGAAAAGCTGCTTCCAATTAATGAAAATGCCCTCTGTATTTTCTAATAGCTCAGACATTAATTTGAAAATGGCTTTCTTGGCAATAATTTACAGACAACCACTTCATAATGGGGAAACAATTCAAATTTATGTGCACTCAAATGGTGATGATCTGATTAACTTATTAAATTCTTGTTGATTCTACAGTCCAGATGAAGTGTACCATTCTTCATGGGTTTCATACCTTGCAGTTTTAAGTTCTCACATTATCAGACTTCAGGCTTCAGTTGCTAGTGAAGGTCTTTTCTCTGGGACATCTTCTGGTGCAGTGGACAGAACCAAGATCCCAGGGATTGATCTCATTTGTCTCTTTCCATTAATTCCAAAAATATATTCTCTTCCACATTGGAGGAGCATTTGATTAAATTTAGCACTAGAATTCACATAGTCCTCAGCTGCTGTGGAGTATAATTGAAACGGTGTGAAATATTAGATACACACAATTCAAGTCAAAGCTGATTCAGTCAGGGGATATCCACGCTGGATTTAAGTTCAAGAAGCTTAGCTTGAACCATGTCAAGCTTAATGTCCTTCAAAGGAAGCGAGTTAGCTTTTGAAGCAAGAGAAGATAAAAAATTATCCATGGGAAAAGACAAAAGAACAGCCAAATCAGTCTGCCAAATCTAGTGTCCAGTGGCTTTAAACAATGATCAGTAATACCAATTCATCTGTAATGTATTTGTCAGCTGGAGCTACCCCAGCTTTAATCACCATCCCCTTGGATTTTTTGTACACCCTAGATAATTCCAAGGACAGTACAAAGTTGTTCAGACCCTCAGATATTGTGTAGAAAAGACTACTGAGGCACCACACACTAGCATAAATTATTGTAAATAAATATGCAACTATCTCCAGCATCTGTTTCACAATAAAAGATGGCTACACTGGCTATGCAGTGTAGCACACGAAAAAGTTCTGCATATTGGTATTGAGTAAACACGAGCCATAAAACAACCAGCCCTTCATTTACCACTGGGCTTCATGGCTAACCTTGCCACTTATTCCTATCCTGGGTCATCCTTGGGCCATTCCAGCCTTGCACGGTGTTATCAGTGTAGTCCAACATTGTTCAGACAGAAGATGGACTTGAAGCATAACTTTATTTTCAGGCGTGACTTCTGTGTCATGATTCTCTCATGCACATCCCCCTGAAGCTGTAATTGCCTATATTCAAGAAAGAGAGAATCGTTTAAAAACATCCAAATATTTTAGTCAAAACTTAAACTTCTTTCTCCAAAATTGCCCTGAGTCTTGTCCAGTGTATGCAAATTCTGAATAAGCCTAGTTTGTTTATGGGATAAGAACACACAGTTTTTCTATTCATTGAACATTTATCTTGCTTTTTATGAGTACAAAATTCCAGCTTTGCCCATTTACTATATTTACCTGGTAACATTATCAACCCCAGTATTTAAGTGCATAATCTCACTTGTTACATCCAATTGTTCTTACACTGACTCTGGGAGTCCTTCCCATTCACCCAAAAGAACATCCTCTCTTTTTGGAGACCAGGATCTGAAGTCTGGATCAGTCATTCCTTAAAACTTCTTGGAAACTTAGAAAGTTTGATTCTTTATCTGAGTACAGTTTAAATAAAAAGAAGTGTCATCTTGACAGAAATTATCTGCAGAAATCCAGCTTAACTGGACAAAAGTCACTAGCTGTGTTCACTAGGGTTCCTCTGCACAAGGCCACCTTGAAGAGGTGAGATACATGACCTAAATATGTAAAGTCAGCATTCTTACATTGAGTGTCTTCTAGAAGTTATCCATAGCCAGTAAAGGACATTTTATTTCCAAGTGAAAGCAGCCACTAGTGGCTTAATGCTCTGTAGCTTACTCCTGTTGTCTTCCCATCTTTCCTTGTTCCACTTCACCTTCCATGACCTTTTCCCCTTTCTGTTTGTCCACAGGTTCTTTAAAATGCTGTGTTGTTGTGGCTGAAGCAAATGACGATTTTGTCTATCTTTATTAGAACTCTTGCCATAGCAAAAGTGAAATTCCTGACTGATACAGATGTCTATTCTATGTTTCAGGCAGGACAATTCTTTTAAGTGCACCACATAAAACACAGCTAGAAGCAGCACCAAATAAATGAAGTAAAACCAAGTCAAATTCCATGAGCACAGACTAATTCTACCTACATACAGGAGAGACCATAAAAACCTATATATAGGAAACACCATTTTTCTTGTAGCTAAATATGTCACCACCATTAACATTATTCCTGTCAGCCTGGGACGGGGTTAATCATGGCTCAGCTTTTTAGTCTAGTGCTCAGTGACAGTGTATTGTCAGGATGTTTGTATTGTGCTTTTTGTCTCTGGTTTCCTGGCATGAAAGAAAGGCAGACATAGCTGCATGCATGCTCCTCTGTATCCCCTGCACTGCTGGAACTCTTGCTGAAACGTAGTCCAACAAAATTTTATCCGAGTCACTAAGGTATGTTCATTCTTTGTACATGTAGAATTTTAAAAATCCAGGTATTTGAGATGGGAAGGCTTTCTTTGGTTAAATGACTCTGCTTATTGGCTCAAATCTCATAATAGAGGTTGCAGCCTAAAGCACATTTTTATGACCACATTACAGTGTTAAAAAAGATCCCATGGCCTCTTGAAAATACAGTATCTCTGACAGCATTGCTGCCACAGTCTTAACTAAAGCAGTATAAATGCATAAATAGAAGGGACAGGGTGAAGCCTTCAGGGCATTCCCCTAAAATAGTAACAGGTCTCTAACTAGGTATTTAAAGTGAATTTTCCCCTAATAGGAAAATATATAGCCAAAACTAGCTGTCATTTCAACCAGGTGACAAGAGAGCGCTATCGTCTTATCAGCTGACTGAAATTATCACACAGAAAAAGCCCATTTTTCTTCCTTAATTCAGGTTGCAAGCATATATCTATGTTTTTCCAGAAAACTCTCTACAGAGAGACCTCCATTCATTCTTTCTTTGGCAGAGCCTGGTGAGTTTTAATTCTGGTGGTTTGCACTGGGCTCTTGCTGAATATAACACAGCATCCACAGAGCCAGAGGTGAGCCTGGAACAGAGGTCAGTGGCAAATAAAGTCATGTAGCACTTGTGCATTGCTAAATGCAGATCACTAATTTTACCTATCCCATTAATTTTAATGGTCTGATCACATCAGAATGAGGTAGATTGCTAAACTTCCATTATCCAATAATGCCAAGTGTGAGGAGCTGCCCCTTGCAGGGTGGAGAGGGTCACTTTTACCTAGCTTAGGCATCACTGGGAGCTGAGGTTGTGTGTGCAGGCTATAAATTAACTGTTGCAGCAGCCTGAATCACTTATGTAGCACTTCAGGAGCCATATGTCAGTGTATATCAAAATCGCAATATATCAACAACTGTCTGAGGTGCAGGACATGAGATAAAAAGAAAATGGGGCAATTTAGAAAAAAAAAAGGATTGGCCAAATATGAGTTGCTGATGAACAGCTTCAGAAGTCATTGCTCATATGCCAGCATTTGCTAAAATCAGCTCTGGTAAGGCTGTGGGCAAGGAGAGGGAGAGGGACTGATGGACCTGGGTACAGCATGGAGACCCCTCAGCTCTAGCAGCTTGAGCTGGCCCTTGGTTTGGCCTTGTGCCATATCATTGAGAGGTAATTAGTTCAGGGTCATTTGAAATGTGCTCATTTGACCAAATGCAGCACATACCTTGACAAAATGAGAGGGATTTACATCAGTCTTACCATCTGTATTGAGGCTGATGCTAGCTGTAATGTGAGCTATATATTTATAGATGCCCCCAGAAAGATTTGCTCTGGCATGTACTGCCTGATAAACAAGAGAATGAGATTTTGAATCCACCTGAAACAAAAAAAAGGGGGAAAGGAGATGAGGAATGTCATTTGATGGACACTGATAGGCATTTATTCACCATGACCTAATTCACTGCTCGTTTCTGGAGCCCAGGGCAATGAATAACATATTAAGTAATATTAACGTGAAATATGGTTTCTGCTACAACAGCAATATTAGGAAAGAACCTGCCATTATATGTAAAAAACATACACAACCCTTCATTTTTTCCCAGAATCCTTTCCTCAGCTGTAGACTGTGGCAATATGGCTAGGTACATTAATTCTAAAATTATTACCGACTCCAAAGCCTGGGACTTTTCTAGTTGCTTCACAAAACAGCCTCATTCTTCTAATCCCATTTCTTTCTGTTCCTAAGTACCTTCCAACCCCTTTTTAATGTCTGAATGAAGCAGGAAGGCCACTTACATTTTTATGTCTCTCAGCACTTTTAAAGATAGTAACCAAAGCTGCTTATCCCTCACTCTGTAGAAAAGCAGAATCTTGGAAACAACTCTTTATTTTCTAAAATCCTGGAAACAGGAGTGCATGTTCACAGGTGTATTTGATGCAATATATTATATTACCATCCTCATTTCTTTCATGAGGAAAGCAGCAAGCAGATGAAACTGGGAAGCACTAGTAAGAAAAAGCAAAAAAACCCACGTGAAATATAATATAAAATTGCAGCAATAGTATTTATGTTCTTTTACATACATTCCCATGAAGTATAAATCAAGATAATGCTGAGATTATACTCCTTCCTCTCTTTAGTGGAAGAAGAAATGCAAATACTCTAGATATTACAATTCATTTCTTGCCTCTCTTAGAAACATATGTATCAGAGAGAGGAATTTTTTTTATTATGTGATTGACTTGTAGCTGAAAATAAAAATATCTTCACTAAAATAAGGAAAAATTTGTGCATTAACAAAGGGAAACCTCAAAATTAAGCAAACAAATAAATAAGTCCTTTAATGCCTGTTAAACATGGAGGCAATGCTCACTACATTTTTTCTAAGTGTGAGATATAAGTACCTGAAGTATAAAAAGGTTTCAAAACATTTTAAAGAAAATCTTACTATGTTTCTTAATGAATTTTTGATTTCTTTTAAACAGGCTTTGCTAATCTGACAAGCTGCGTTAAACCTGATTGTGTTTAGGTAATGTGTTTATTAGTTAGTTAGTGTATTTAGTTTATTAGTTAGTTAGTGTTATTTAGTTAGTTAGTTTATTAGAGTGTCAACCCACTAATAGGTGACAGTGTCAGCTTGCCTCAGATAAAGGTGGTCTAAACTGGTCTCCCCTTGCTGTAAGGTTTTGGCACGGGAGCCTGCTTGCCCCAAGGTCCCTGTACTCCCAGTGGAGAGAGAGGAGCCTCTCCAGGAGTGAATTGGGTCCTCTACATCGACAGGGCAGCCCATGCTGGTATCCTCGCCCTTCATGGCACAGCTGGGCTACTTCTCCACAGGCAGCTGAGGAGAAAAATGGGTGAATGAGTATGTCCTGGCTTTCTGTGGAGGAAAACCTGGATGCATGGTAAGGAAGAAAGCGACACCACGCTCACAGAGAGCTTGTGCGAATTGTGGGCTGTACCACACACCTCATCTGTATTGCCAGGTAGGGCCAGACTCGGGACAAGGCTGTGGGGTACAGTTTCTCTAAGTCAGAGCAAAGGTACCTAAGATCAGTTTTAGCTCCAGATGTAGGTCTAAGCTTCACCCATCTTCACCCATCTAGTTTTGGCTTACATATATTTGGCTAAACCCTCACCAGCAGCTCTGTTTGCAAAGCATGTCCTTGATCATCACTGTAAAGTCCTCAGGACACGGAACTGGAAGCTCCTTGCACTGACACCAGTGCAGGACACAGATCCATGGCTGTTCAGACAAAATGCAGTGGTGTGGCATTTGTCCCTTGCAAAGTGGCTTGCTGCGTAGAAAGACAAACTCAAACATCACTCCAAGCATCACTGCATCGGCTGTGATGGGGATTCAACCCAGGCTACAAAATTGTGCTCAGTATTATGAGATTAGGGGAAAAATAACCAAAGTGCTCAATACCCCATAAGAACAGGGAAACGAAATGATTTACTTTTGAGAGTTGAAAAACAACCATGCTAAAACAAACCAATTTAGAAAAGCAATTTTTACAGCACAGAATATATTGACAATCTTTGCAAATAATTAAGCAGTGTAATTGTAGATTATCTTTACTTAATAAAAAGAAAGGTTAGGCATCTCCAGAGCTTTAGAAGACTGTTCTGTTATTATGTCACAATTGATAGGAATTTAATTGTTCCACTTGAGGATTATTTGCCTCTCATCCTCATGATTACATCCTTTTGGCTCACAAATCAAAACTAGTTATCCATAAAAGTTATTAATTTGTCTTAAAGAGAGAGTTTTCTTTTAAGATCTTGTGCTGAGACACTAGTCCAGAATACCTTTCTTCTGTAATTTATAGAGAATGGCTGGTTTTCATCTCAAATTTACCCAATCGATGTATTCTTTACCACAGGCTAATGGTTTAATCCATCTCAGAGGAGCATAAAAGCTCTTAAATTTAAAAAGTAAAAGAATTTCCTTTCTCTGAAAAGGTAACTTGGTTGAAAAAATACAAGAGGTCTCAGTTTAGCAAAAAGTTGCAAATGAGATAGATGTCCCTAGATAGCTCTAAAAACCTTGAGCTTGGTGTTCTGATTGGGAATCACCTGCAATCTACATGCCACTGTAGCCTCAGGCACTGATGTTCATCATTCCTATTTCAATGGTCACAAAGGGATCAAGATATCAGCTGTATTGAATTGAAGCATATATGTGTGTACATGTAGCATGTACACTGTGGTTTTTTATTTGCATTAACTTTAATTGTATTTTAACACAAGATTCATTACATTCCAGACTTCAATGGAAAATACAAGACTCCTATAATCACACAGAAAGCAGCTAACTCTGTGCTTGCTCGAGAATAGGATTACCTTTGTTTTCATCCTCTTCATTTCTCCCCAACCTCTATTGTGCTTTTTAGCATAACACAAGCCTAAAATGATCCTGTGGTTGCCAATTGGTGGCCTGCCACGAGAGCCAATTTAGGCAGTTAGCAAAATCCCCCATCTGGTATCTGGACTTCCAATGTATGTCCTGCACATTAGCACAGCTGAACTTCCAGCTGAGACCCTCTGTGCATTTCTACCAGGTGAGCCAAAATACTAAGCCAGGAGGTGCTTTACTAAGCCTGTCTCAGCTGGAAGTTGGTCTCTGCAATATTTTTCAGTGTTATTAAATTAGTTCATTCCATTCACAGATTCAGATGGTATTTTAGAACAGTTTTACTCTTTTCCCTAGGCAACCTGTTTTTTTTATTACAAGCTATTTTTATATGAATCTTGTTCTGCAGATTTCTTGGAAGAAAGAAAAATGGTCTCTGAGCCTAAGGTGTGCTCAGTGCCTGCTGTTCTCTGATTTATCTTGTGAATTTGGCATGATACCTTTTTTTCTTTTGCTCAACTCTTATGTTGATCCCTGAAAGCTTTGTTAAAAAGACCAATACCCAGGAAACATAGTACCTGTGATTTTTATGGAATACATTGTGTAGTTAAAGATTTTTGAAGTATGCTGTTTTTTTCAGAAATGATCTTATTATTGGTTCTCAAGTATTTTCCCTGACTGAAGAGAGGTGGCAATAATATCCATCATGAACATATCTGAAATGACTCTTTGGGTCATATCACCATATCCAGTCTTATCTACTTTTATTTTCAATGCTTATGTTATTTGTAGGCCTAATTCTTCCCACCTTTGGACACAAAAAAGTATCTTCAGAGTCTAACTTAAGAGCATTGTCAATAGGAAAGAATAAGCACCTTCATTTAAGTTTGGGCACTCTGTTAGCACCTGTCAAAAGTTTTCGAAGCCACTGCCCGTTTTGAGAAGAGTGAAGGGACAATTGCATTGTCAGAGAGATCTTAAGTGATCATTGTGTGGAGGAAAGGAGCTTATCAAGACAATTACCAAGGGTAAACAGAGGGAGTTCAGCCCTGATGGTTTTATTTGGTTTGCCTAGCAGCCAAAAGGCTGCCAGCTGTTCATGCACATGGCCCATCACATCCTGGCCAAGGTCACAGCCTCTGCCTATCAGCAAGCAAAGCACATTTGGTAGAAGACATGGCAGATGACAACCTCTGTGTGGAGGTGCAAGATATGTAGCTTCAATGTTAAAAGCACTTTAAGCCGGTGAATGTGGTATGGCTCAGAGTTGGTCATGCTGGGGAATATATTGGGGTCAGTGAGGAAAGCTATTGCATGGTTAATTCCTCTTAAAAATAAGGAAAGCTGTTTTACTGTGAGGGTGGACACAGGCTGGCCAGAGAGATTGTGGAGTTCCACCCCTGGAAGTATTCAAACCCTAACCAGCCATGACCCTGAGCAACCTCTTCTACCTGACTCTGCTTGGGCAAGGTGGGTCAGACTGGAGACACCCAGAAGTTCTTCCAATCTCTGCAATTCTGTGATTTGATGAAGTATAAGGCACATGGAAGTGATGAGGACAGGCTATTAAGTGGGGATGCCAGAAACGTGGAACATGCTGAAGGGTGTTGTTGAAGGCCATAAGGGACATGGAATGGGGGTGGAGAAATGAGGCTGTTGTCATGGGGTACTGGTTGTTATGGTACTGTGGGGCTGTAAGAAATGGCTGGTTGTTAGGGTACTGTGGGGATGTAAGAAGGATGATAAGAGTCCCCACAGGACCATGGTTAGTAGTGTGGATGGAACTTGAAGTACTGAAGAGGGAACGTAACAGATGATGGAGATGGGATTCACAAGAACCAGATGGATATATTACCAGAGAAGATGAGGAATATAGAGAATCTCTAGGAAATCTCTAGAGAATCTCTTAGTCTTGATTAGCTCCATGGTCCTGAGAGACTTCCTATATTTCATCATATTTTCAGTTCTTCAGATGTTTTCTACACCTTTATGCAGAATCTTCACTACTAGTTTGGTTTTTCTCAGTTGTTGTTATTGGGCTTTGGGGGCTTCTTCCTCCTTAATTTTTGTTTTAATATCATACATCTCAGTGAGACCATTTCTCACTTTCTTGAGTGAATTGTAGGTAAGAGGTGGAACCAGCTTGCCATATGTTACTTTTTAATGAATTCTTTCTTTCTGCATGCTACTCTTTGATACGAATTACTTAGTTTGGCTCTTTTATTTTGGTTACAGGGTGCTAATGCACTTCTAGTATAGGAGTCATTTCTATCAGAAGGGTTTAGCTTTGATCATGCTTTTCCTGTTATCCGTGTTGATTACCACTATTTGCATATTACTTGATTCCCCAGGTTTGTGATCTGTCATTTGGTCTGGTTCCATCCTCTCCTGTCTCTCCAGGTTCCTTGTTTGCTTTGCTTTCCTGCTTTGCTCTGCTTTGGTGTAAGAGATATTTCAAAACTCATTAATTTCAAAGGCAAAGGTTTGTTTTACACATTTGCTTTTTTAACTTTTGGCAGTTTCAGTTTATTTCATTACAAATGAGTCTTTGATATTCATCAGAGATCCTGTGGTGAATTGTTTGCTATTAAGTACCTGGTTGAAATAGGAAGGTAAAATGACACTGCTTCAAAGAATCAGTGATGAGAAAATGAGGAAAGCAGTAACTTCAGTAGCAAGGTTTTGTCATGGCCAGGTGTGCTTCCACATTCATTTTCTGTACAGGTGTCATACTTCTGTCTGCATGAAAGTTTGCAGTCAGCTTCTAAACTCACACAGTGAGAAGTGCCTAGTTTTTATGGTGCTTGGGACAGTGAAGGTCATTTCAACTATTTACCTGTGTCTCCCCTGTAGAGCCATACATTCACCACTCTGTTTTGTAATTTCCAGGATGCTCCTCATTAGGTTAACTGCCTGTGAACCTGCTCATTGGGTAAATGAAGTATTGATAAATGGGAACTAAAGTTATAGCCAATTATGAATGATAGTCCAAGTTTCTTGTCTGTGCCTGTCATCTTCCTCTAGTGTTCTCCTAAGTGCTGAGTGGACTGATTAATTTGGCTTTATTTATAAATCTCAAATTTACTTTTTCTTCTCCTGCATATGCATGCCCTGAGGCTCCTGCCTCCTTCTCTTGGATGTTTCACTTTGGATTGGCTGCCACCCCATATCAAACCCACTATGTCCAGAGCTGATTTTTCATGACTGCCCTTGAAGTCATCTCTGCTTCCCTCACCTCCAGCACTGTCAGTGACATGACTTTCTCTCACCTCTCTGGGACATCATTTATTAACCTCTGCCACCTATTCTTCTGGATGACCCAAATTGTTGCTGTCACATTTTCCTGTTGCCTCACCTCTGAGTCTCTTCCTTGGGTCCCATCAGTATACAAAATTCAGAATCCTTGCTTTCAAGCCTCTATATGAAGAGAGACTATTTTTATTTTTATAGTTGTCCCAAAAACATTGTTCATACCCCCTTTCCTACTTCCAGGGGCATTTCTCAATGTGATTATTCATTTAAAATATAGTTGAATCTTCTTAATGACCGGGGATGGATTAGGTATTCTACAATTTATTTACTTTCTTTAAGCTCACTTACAGGAATGATTATTCAGTAGGATGAAGAGTAAGGTGGAACATAAGCACAGCACCAGCCATGACCTGCACCCTTTACCTTGTGAAAGGATATTTCAGCTGCTGCTCCAGATCAAATCATCCATAGTGTGAGAGGGTTGAGTTTAGTGAGACAGATCCATCTAACTGAGAAGTTCACAGTGCTCAAGCTCTGCCTTTCCAGAAAGTTGTAGGCTGCAATCCATATGATCCATATATGATTTTTATATATCCTGCGTAAGTGACAAGCAAATGAGGGTCATTTCAGCTTCCTCTTATTTTCCTCCAGTACCCTTTTCTTTCCAATACCTTTTTTTTCATGATCTTTCTAAAACTGGTCAGGCTGGTGCTGTTCCAGTACCTGACCACCCTCTTGGTGAAGAACCTTTTCCTATATCCAACCTAAACTTCCCCTGACTCACTTCAGGCCATTCCCTTGGGTCCTGTCACCCGTCATGAGAATGAATAGATCAGTGTCTGCCCCTCCTCTTCCTCTCATGAGAAAGTTGTAACTGCAATGAGGTCTCCCTTCAGTCTCCTCTTCTCCAGGCTGAACACACCAAGTGCCCTCAGCTGCTCCTCAATGGCTTTCCCTCAGGCCCTTCACATGCACAGAAACACAAACACACAGGCCAAGAATACATTCAGGAATCTTTAAATAATCCTGTATTATGGGTGCAAAGGAACACTTTGAAGTATAAAATGTGTTTTTTTGTTTGTAAGTATAAAATACACACATGGAAGAAAAGGTAGAGTCATAAATCTTATTATTAGAGAGTTTCACTCTGCTTTTGTTATTTTTGTAATTTTGGAGGCTTTCTCCTGAGCCAACAGGATTTAATTTTTTAATGATACAATAATGTCATTCTTCAAGCATGAAGTATTCTGTGTTCATTTTTGCAACCTTAGTTCTGCTGGAATCAAGTATAATGAGGAACCCAGAGCCTTTCTCTTTAGAAGATGCTTACAGTGCACACAGGAAGATTATCATTTTTGTAAGCAATGAGAAATCTTTCAAGTAATCTATGTAGATGTTATCTTTCCTGATATGGTAGTTTTCACATTTTTGTGGAAAACAAAGTTAGCTTTTTTTATGGAGCCAGCGACTAGGCTTGAGAGTATAATCTCAGTACAAAGACAAACTGAAAAAATTATTTACACTTTTGGCTCACTGACACCTGAATAAAACATTCTTAATTATTTCTGAAAGTCTGCCTGTAAATTTGTCACTGTTTGGATGACTCCTACGTATTATTATCAAGTATTTGAAAATTATTTTTTTAACATGCTAAAGGTTTTATATCAGTTGGTTGTTATAATTGAGATGTGGTCATAAAATCAAAAAAAAATTATCAAAATAATGTACTGGTTTACAGAATACTGGTTTACAGAATAATACTGGTTTACAAAACTGCAAGGAATGTTTACTATTAATATGAGCTGAGAATACTCGGTGCATAATGAATGTAATTCCTTTTCAGAGGAGTTTAGAGAGATACATTTTCAATTTGCAAATATCAAACGTGCTAACATGAGCCCACATCTTTTTGATGAGAAATAAATGCACAGATTTCTTTGAGAAACAGGGTCTTTATTTTCTTTTCTGGAGAACATTGTTTTAACAAGTAGATCCCTGGAGAAAGTGAAATATCTTGGAGGAATCATGAGAAAATGGGGGAAAAAAGAAAAATGGGAGAAGACAAGAAATAGGGAAAAAAAAAGATAAAAAGAAATTGGTGTTGGGCACAAGGAAGATTAAGGACAGCATTCTGACTAGGGGCTTCAATTTGCAATGCAAAGTCTGTATTCCAGAGAAAACATATTAGGCTTATCCCCAGACTGAACCAGATTGAAAAACTGTGTTTTCTGGTCCTGAGTGTTTCCCATAAAGTAGTATTGTGCAACTGAAACTGCCACAGTCTTCCTGTTTATCATCCCAGGATTTTTGTGAAAACTGCAGCATCAGCCCTTTGTAAGATAGGGTCATGAGATAGGAAAATTGTTATTTCATTTCAACAATTTTACTACTTTTCTTTATATAATCTAATAGTGTGTTATAGCCATAGCCTTCTCTGCCAACAAAGCACAAAAGATTGCCCTTTGCCTACTTTCTGTATTTTTCTGTACCTGGCAAGCAAGAAAAATCCATGCATTTTACTAGTTCTTAATAAATACTCAACAGTGATATGAAGCAGCAGGGGAGATGCAAAAGGAATAATAATTCTATTAAATGAAAAGGAGTCTGATTAAGTCAGTTCATTTATGTTCAGGAAGGAGAAGGAATATGCTTACATACGATAAAAATAAACTGATGAAATTTCTAATATTTATAGAATATTGCTCAAAAATAATTTCAATGTGAGTAATGCGTTGCCTTTAATCTTCACATCTGAGCCAGGCTTACCTTCAAGTCCGCACTGTTACCCCATTTCTTTTGTGGGAACTCCTCCCAGTTTCTGCAGGGGGGAGAAGACAGGGCATTAGGGGATGTCACACTCTTGGGGCTGGAAAGGCATCAATACAAATTACTTACTCCCCAGTCTAATTCATTGTCTTTCTGGTGCTGTAATAGGGAAACATCTCTAATCAGAATGCCACCTTAAGGGAGCAGCAAAAAACTGCTCTCAGGAGATTGATGCAGCTGTGCATGCTCCTCAGGTAAGCAAAGATCCACTAGACACAGTGAAAATATTTACATTTCATCCACAGTTTACAATAAAGAATAACGTCCCACTCCCTGCCAAGCAGAACCAGACATCAGTTGTTTTGGTACCAGCATCACTGTTGGGTCATTTTTGGGAAACCAGAAGAAAATAGTTTGCTACAGAGTGGTACAATTCACAGCTCTTGCTAGTGGTGCAGTGCTGCAGCAAACTTCTAAGAGCTGGGATTTTCTGGATGCACAGCTCACGTCATAGCTCTCCTCCTCTCTTTGCCACTATTTCGGATTCTGACGGTTGGATCATACTTAACTGTGTCTGAAGCCAGCATAGAAACTTGTCATTTTGTACTGTTTCCCTCCAAAATGTCCATCTGCTGTTCCACTCATCAACACACAGTTGTTATTCCAGCAGGAAAAAGGCTACTTTTAGACACTTGGCCACACTTCAGCTCCAGTTTCGTCATTTGGCTTTGGCTGAAACACATTTCAGTGCTGCCTGAAAGGTGAATGCTCAGAATGGGATAGCTGCTTTCTGAGCTGGCACCAGCTGGCCTGGCCACACCATCTCCTCTTCACCACAGCCAGTTCATGCCTGCTCAGCACTGATGCCTGTGCACACCCATTTCACCAACTTTCCTTTGTCTTTTACATGGTAACAGCCTGAAGCACACAAAACCTGATCTGCCTAGTCTTATTTGATATAGTCAGAGTGTTTAATCCTTGTTATAACACTTTTTTTACAGGCAGACTTTCAGAAATAATTAAGTGTTTACGTGTTGGATTGTAGTTGAGGCCAAGAGCATGAAACAACATCATCACAGGTCCCAGTTAAACCCAGGTACTGTTAACTTGGTGATCAGAGCTGTTATTTCCTCACCGATGCATACACAAAGCTGGGATGGGTTGAAGGCAAATGTACGTGGGGGAGCAGCCATTACCACAGGAATAGAAAAAAAAGGAAAGGAATGAGTTGGACACAGGAATGGAGGAGGAGGAACAGAAGACTGTAGGGCTACAGTTTGGATTGATGCAGCTTATAAGGCATTTGGTACCCACAGAGCGTCTCAGCTAAACCTTCCCATTGCACAATGTACCTGTGGGTGGTGAAAGAGCATTCCTACTCTCAGATTAACCTTGTCCATGGATTTTCAGGGAGGCCACCTTCCAACCTCCATCTTTCTAAAAATTCTTCAACAACTCAGAAGAAATCTGGGCAATGTTTTTGTATGATTATGTCACAGATCATAAAATAAAAATACTTTTTGACTTCCAGAAAATCATACATAATCCTCTGGTGTAACACCTGCTCTAAACAGGGACTGTCCTCTGCAGCTGACTATTCAAGCAAAACAGCACTGTCCTCACAGGGGAGATACTGATATGCCCAGCTAAGGTACATGGAAATGGAGTCCACTACAAATTGAGGCAGTCTGTTAAACTGGTCTTTTGGCATTGTGCTAATAGACTCCTGAGCAGTGATGTCAGTGATGTCATTTTCCTGCACTATAGCAGCTGCTGTGGAATCTGCTTTCCATATCCTAGTGCCTCACTTCAGCTTCCTTAGTGTCACAACACTACTGGTCTCTTGGAGGAGCAAAAAGATGAGAATTCTTCACTTTTCTGTTAAATTACCCTAAGACTGAAAGAGTAATATCTGTGAAAAAACCTGAAAATTGTCTATTCATACACACTTATGTTCAGGACCTATCACTGGTTATGTTCTGATGTTTACATCTCTCCTCTAATTTCACTTTTTTAATTACTTCACCTTCTGTCATTAGTCTCTCATGGATCATCATCATTTGCACGTTTCCATGCTGCATTCCCATGGTCTGCAAACAGCTTGCTAAACGGAGGGGTGTGGGCCCAGCACCCTGCTGGGCTCTTTCCCTGCCAACGCCTGAAGTTGCCAGGGCTGAACTCCTGGGAGGCTGAGCAACTACCTGCCTGCTCTGCCTTCAAGTGGGCAGGAGTTGCATCAAACAGGCAGAAGATCCCCCTGGACTGTGCTTGCCAGCTGTCCAAAGCTCCTTCCAGTCGGGGTGTGTTGCTAACTTACAGGGCAGAGTAAGGTGTGGGAATAGATGGGTGACCCATGGCAAGGGCAGTTCGCTCTTTCATTCAGAGATGAGGGAGACAAAATGCAGAACACAGCATGATGTCTGTATTCACTCCTAGAATGTATAATTTGTCAAAATAATGCTTTTTTAATACCCAATTAGACTTTCTCATCAGCCTGAGGCACTGGTACTTCTTATGGTTAATCAAGACCCCTGTTGCCAGGGTAAGTTCTCCTGTACAGCAGCCACGTTCTCCCACTTCAATGAGGTAGGGAAAAAAGAGCTTGATTTTGAGTCAGTTATTTTTACAGAATAACCCTGGTACCTTCTGGAAGAAATTTGTGAAATACTGAGTAAGTTATGTTATGATTTTAGAGATTATTCAAACACCCTATGGAAAAGCTTTGCAGAAAAACCTGTGTCAGTAGCTAAATAAATAATGTGTAGGGAGCAGATATAAATTTGGGCTGTAGTGAGGAAGGAAAAGTTGGAAAAGAGGGTGAGGCAATGCAGCACCACTTTAGTTCAATCTTCTGCAGTCAAACAAAAGCAGTTTTTAGATTCACATTCAGTAATTTAAATCTGCTGACCTTTAATTCTCACTTAGAATCTATAAAGCAGTGTGAAATCCATATTTCAGGTAAATATGTGACCTTGTTCCAGAGGAAGCTTGGTAAGCTAGAGACTGAGGGGATGTGGCAAGGAATAGTCCATTAAATAAAGCTGTGGTATGAAGGACATTCCCTTTAATACAAATATTTCACCTCTTGATATTTACTGTGCAGGTAGTGGCTGTGAAATCTTTCCCTTTGTGCATGGACATTTTTTTGCAGTCCCCATTTTCATTTTTTCTGTATGCTCTTATTAAAATTCACATCACACCACAGTTCAGTTCTATTGAAAAAAAAAAGCCCCACTGCATTCTTTCTCTGATACATTCCTGTGTGCAGTTTGGGTAGCACTTACCTCCATTGATATTGTTAAAGTTTCATAGCAAGCCTTCACACTGCTCTGCTTTTGTGTAATCTTTATAGTAATAGGGCTAATTCAATAATATTCACACTGCCAAGTGAAGAAGCCCGTAACGTAAAACTCAATTACCTTTTCCATTCCTTTTCTCAGTTGCTCTTCTGCTGTGCTTAGTCTTTTATCTTCTTCACTGTAAACAGGTAGCTTATTTAAATTTAATAGACACCACTGCCTTCCTCGTTTCGGTTTTTTCCTTTGAACCTTCTAGACACTCTCATGAGATGTTCATTCACCTTTGTGTAACACCACAGTAATAGTAATACAGGGGAAAAAATGTAATAATTGCATAAAAGCTACAGTAAATGCCTAATGAACAATTTGTTTATGGAGAATTTTGCTTGGTTTCCTAACTGCACTTTGGTAAATTATGCAAATTAAATATTCATTACTTTGTACTTCATTAGTTCACATTTGGAACATTTTTTTCTTCTTTATAGTAGCCTGGGGTAAAAGTTTTTTTAATATGGTTTATTCTGATATTTTTTCAGAAAATCTTTAGTTAAAATGTTAGAGGAAAGTTGTATTTATTCCACAACAGCCCAGAATATCCATATATTCCAGAGACAGTATTTTCTCCCATAAGAATATTATGCATGTTCAAAAATTGTTCAGAGTTCTTATTTCAATAATCAAAGTAACTTAATATTTAAACTGATTTTTGCAGTAAGTGTGCTTGCTGATCATATCCCCGTTCAGAGAGACTTACAGTTCCATTAGCACGAGCAGTATCTGACAAATGGGGAAGCACAAGGCGTGTGTTCTGCACTGTTGCCTTGCATTGCTCACAGTCAGCCCTGGCTGTGACCCTTCAAGCAGGTTTATTGGTGCAGGAGGCAGGTGCTGCTCACCAGCCTTGAGAAAGTGGAAGGAGTCACAAGGAAGGTGGAAGCTGGGGGTCCAGTAGCCCTGGTTGCCCCCTGAAGGAAGATGGCCATGGGATTATGCCTGCCCACATGACCCTGGCCAACACACTGGATTTGCTCTTGCTGCTACTTGAAATGTTGGAAGGATGTTAACTGAATGAAAACTCTTGAAAGGTTTAGTGCCTCTGATTTGTTTTCCTCACATATTCCTTCATCCTCAGATGTGGTATCTGGGGATACAGTCCATCTCCAGAAAGTCTCCTCACAAGCTGTGCAATGCTTTAAAGAAGAAAAGCATTTTCTAAATGTTTATGGGCAGCAAGCCATGTCAAACTTTGTGGTTCAGACTTGAAACTAGGGAGGCTGGCAATTCCAGCTGAATTTCAGATGCGCTGCAGGGAGGGGATTCATTAAAATAAAATCTTAAAAGATCTTGGGTTTAGTGTGTTGACCACACAGTGAATAGATGTACAGGAGAGATCCCTGATCTGGTGATTAGTAACAACACAGAGAGAAACAATTTGTTCTGTAAGTCAGCTGTTATATTGCTCCTTGTCAGTAGAAATATTATTTTAATTCTCTTTCCAAGTAGTCCTAGGCAATAGGATGTGTTTGCATGGGTGATGGGATGAGGTGAGTGTGTTGGCCTATCCATACTCAATCACTAAGGCTGCAGAATGCTGAGCTGCATATTGGATGCTCAAGACCCAGTGTAGGGTCAAGGGTAAAACCAAGCCACTGGTGGTTTGGGGAGAATATGAATCCAGGGTTGCAAACCATGCTTCATGTGATTTCACTGAGGTTACACAGAGAACCCATGGAAGAACCATGAAGAATTAGTGTTCTATGATTACTTGTCTTCTCCTTCAATAACAATTTTTGTCTGTTCTCCTGAGACTCTGTGTTGAAATAAAATGTGATGCTTTTAGTTGCTGCTAAAGGATGCAGTAATAACAGAGTAAACCTGTGTTTAAATGAGATTGTGACTACTTGAGGGCCTTATCCTTCCCCAGCCAGCAGGCACTGTGTACATTTTGGCAAGCCAGCTGTTCTTGCTGTGCCTCTGGCAGTGCAAGTGGAAAACTGGGGAGAAAACAGGACATTGCTGAAAAGAAATAGTTGCATCTGTACTGGGTTAATAAATCAGAAACAGGCAAACATTAAATCTGAACAGTGTCCAGCTCTCTGTGTGCCTGCATTTTACTGCATACTAATTTTCTCATTTTTTGTGAGAACTACATCAAACACAGATCGAGTTTTGCCTCAGAGGCTGCATGAAAATCAAATCACATGTGGATCTTGTTTTATTTGCTGGGAGCAGGCATCTCCAGACTATGTTTAGAGCTTCTAGGGGATGCAGCAGAAGAGATACAAATCAAGGTAAGATGCCTTATTGCTAGTCACTTTCTTAACAGGTAGTTGTTTTAACAGCAATAAATAAGCATCACATGAAAATATAAGGCAATAGGCAAGATTGGATCAGAAGAGCTGATCCTTGGTCTTTGTTTTATTGAGCATGATCCACCAAATAGTTATTTCCAGTTTAGCTGGACAGTTTGTTATGTTAGTAGCCAGCCCATTAGAGCCCTGTAGCCCAGAGTTTCTTTACTTCTTGCAAAAGGCTTCTTTTAAAATATGTGCTGCTGTGTTGTTGGCATCCTGTCACATTGTACACACACATGGAGATCTGAAGCCTAGGCAGAGAGCTCCCTCACCAGTCAGAGGATCCAGTTCTCCTTCCCTGTGTCCTCTGCTTTAATAGACTGTAGCACTGGTTTGTTACTGGTTGCCTTTCCCTACACTTTTCATCCTCACAACCAATGTCTATTTTCTTATTCACCAACTAACTTCAGTGCAACTCTCTCCAAAATATGCCCATATTGGTCTCCATTTAAGTCTTTTCTATTAGTTTTCATTTCCACACATCTGTGTGTGCTTATTGGGGTGAGGACTCTGGCACACATTGTCCTCCGATCTGTGTCCAGGTTTGCATCTCAACAGACCCACCTTGTTTGTTCAGATTCAGCAGTGCTGGATTAATTTCCAGGCATGCAGTGCAATATCTGAGGGATTCTGGGCTCTTCAGTGGAGTCAACAAGGCTGACCATATGGTAGTTCTCTGGAATTACAGTTTTCTACTTCAAGAAGGAAGACAAAAGCAGCTTAGGCACAGGAGCACATATATACACCAGGGTTTTAAAACATGCTTCTTCACTGAGCTCTTCTTCTTCTAACTGCTCCTGAGGAGTCCTGGCCAAGCTCTCTTGAGGGTGTTTGATGAAGACATTCACCTGAAATGAGAAGATGTCTCACTTTACATCCATTGGTGCCACAGGAATCATCAACATGAACACAGACAGATTTCCCCAACAAAGCAGTGACTAGTTATGAAATAGTCAACTTTGTTGAAATAAAAGTGACCAAACACCACTTATGGAGATGGCTTCTCTAGTAGAAGTAAGATGATTGCATATTTAATGCAAGAAACACACAGAAATATACTTCTAAACATAGTGAGCAAATTAAAATGATCCCAATCTATAAATAAAAACATGACACAAACATAAACATACAAAATTAATATCTTCTTCAAGGCTCTTACAGAGCTTGAAACACAACTCAGGATGGTTAATGAACCCCCTTGTGAATATTATCCAACAAGAAGACCTTTGTCATCAAATATTTTCATTGTTAGTTGAGACTGCCTACACTCTATAATGCAGCTGCAACTGAACTGAGAGCTCAGTTTGTGATTCCTATTGCATTTTCTCCAAGTAAAACAAAATCCTAATCTAATACTGCACTTATATCTAATCCAAATCATGCAGAGCCATATGAATTCTGTGCTTGGTTCACTATGCTTTTAACATGCTTGAAATTATGTGGTTAGGATAGATCTTGTACTTCATGACTGTTCAAGGAAGATGGGAATAATGACATGGCACCATGAGCTGGAAGGGTTTCACTGTATTTGTTCTTGAGTGTCCCTGCATTGCTAATCATCAAACAAACAAACAAACAAAGAAATAAATATAATCGGAAATTCAGACCCATTTCAGAAACATAAAAAGAATGAGATAGATTATAGCTATCTCATTGGTGACAGAGACATCAAATGCAGAAAATATTCAGCATTAATTCAGAGTCCATTTTGATTCATTGCAGTTGGACAGAAATGAGGTTTGAGTGACAACTTTATTTACTAAGGCAAGCTGCTGAAAATTTGAAACATCCATGCAAAACAGTGGAGCTTTCCATTAAGAAGGCTTGATAAAGTGAAAATATGAGTAATTTTCATTAGCTATTTTTCAATAAAAAGCGTGGAAAATAAATTATATTAAAACCCTGCTCTGCATAATTTTGTGTCTGCAGAAGAAACCTTATCACAACACCTTTTAATAATATGGAACAACTATTGCAGAATTTGTTGCTTTATCCATTTTTTCCAGAGATACTAATGGTTCTCTTCATTTTGTCTTCAGCCAAAGCTCCCATTTGTGATTTAGAGCCATAGCTTCCTCAGTATTCTTACATCAGTGGTGCCTATGAAATATTTGGCAGTTTAATTGCTGTGGACACTAGTTTAACCAAAGGTGCATTTTCAGACGCAGTCTCTTAAATGCTTTCAGAAAAGCTGGTGTGTGTGCAGTGGCTTGTGTGCCCTGCAAGGACATTCATATTGTACCTAATGCTGAATTAAAACAAGCAGAAAAAGTCAGAGATAAAAAAGGTGAGGAGAGTGCACAGCCCCAGGGCACTGTAATGAATATCATTCTCGTGGAAGATGTCATTATTGCTGGCATTTGAGATTGAAAATAGGAGAAGTTACAATAAACCTCTCATAATGATAGTAATAACAATGCTTTAGAATAATTTTTAAATTAACCTTATTAGTAAACTCATTTAGGTTTAGTCTTTCCCTGGTTCCCAGCAGAGGAATTCTTTAGAGGGCTAACATAAGCTATGTGTTTCCTCCTTTTCTGACAGCTTTCCTTGAACTCTACACAGAAATCAATTTACCTCCTCAATATTCATACAGGTGGCAGCTTCTTCATAGAAATATTCCTTTAAACAAAAGCCAATTAAAGGTCTGGCAACCTGTTTGCAGAAAAGAAAGCTGCAGGTTCCAAAGTGCTGAAAACCAGAGCCAGCTACAGAGGGAAAAAAACAAACTATTTTCTTTTTCCAATTTAAAAGCAGACCTATCCTGGTGCAGGATTTTTCTAAGTGAGATGGGACTAAAGGAACACACCGTAGTTAAATCTAGAAGAATCATAATTTTCCTTTGCTTTCTGAAGTAGCACACAAATATCTGTGAGTAATGCCACAGTGAGCAGGACACTTTATAAAACCCAAACAACTGTCACATATAGGTTATAAGGTCTTTTCTCATACTTAAGATAAGCTGGAAATCCATCCCATGGATGGAATCTGAGAAAATGTTATGAAGTTTCCCACAAAATAAAAAATGAGTTTCACATGTTATTTTATTTCTCAAAGGCATTTTGCTAAACATATGCACACACTCTCACAGCTTACCCTCAGAAAAAAAAGAAAGAAATCAGTATCACAGGGATTTAAAAGATGAAGTGTTCTTTAATTGCATGATACTTTATTTTTTATTATATATACAATGAAAATGTATGATTATACACTAATGCAGCTCATGGTGTATTTCACTGCTTTTTCCTGATTGTATTCAAGACATTGTAGGTAAATTTTATTATTTCCTCATGGAGGATAAAACTGAAACATGGAGTTCATGGTCAAAGGCCATAAGATTTATCTCTTTCTTCCTAAATGAAGCATCCAAATCCAAGCTGCAATGAGTGTGTAGCTGGGCTTCAAGTAAAATATTCTTCTGCAGCCCAGCATGTGGCTGCTGCCATCTTTGTCTTTTGAGCTCAGCAGAGGCTGTAGGTATTCAGCATCTCTGAAAACCAAAATTTCCTCATTCACTTTTTAGGCATTCAAATTCAAGCCTCCTGTTTTAAATTAGGTTCTTAAAATTTTCAGGGGGAGTGACTGAACAAGGCCATTTCTTTAGCCACTGACCAAGGGCATGCACAGCTGCCTGTGAGGCAAAGGGTCCCTTGGTACCAGTTTTTCCAGGGGATGCCCTCACTTCCAGAGACCTACATCATAATGGCACTGCCCTGCTGGTAGCTGCACCCATCCAGCTGAACATACAAAGTCAAGTTTTCACCAAAAACATTGGCTTCCTATCTACACTTGACTCCCATGCCAACTGGGGCCTCTAATCATGATAAAGGAAAATGTACCCTGGGGCCTGAATGTCTTGGATTCCACCTTCCACCTCATGCTCATTCCTGGCAACTGGAGCCATGCAGAGTGCTGGCACTAATAAATCCTCATATTTCAGTGGCTCCTCTGCAAAAGAACCCCTTGCATTTAGAGGCAACCTCAATTCAGATGCCTTTCCAGGACATGGGATGTGGGATAATTCTGTTCTCTGAGATGGGGAGGAGGAGTTGGCAGGGATCTCCATTCCAATCATCTTTCTGTCTTTTGCAATTGAAAGGAGACAGATCTTAGTGCATTTTATTAAATTGCACTGAAGGAAGTCAATAGAGCATCTTTAGTTGATCTAAAAATAAATAAAGTAAAACTTGCTTTGAAGAGGCTGTCAGAACTCCAGCCAAGCATAGATCTGATCCCAAATAGTATTTGGCTTGAAGTTTTGCAGCACTGATTTGAATCTTCAGAGAGGTGAGAGAGGAGAAACCCCCTTAACACACAGCACTTGTTTGGCAGCCAGAGCAGCCAGGCTGCCCCTGGTGCAGCTCTGCTGGTCTCTCCTCCCCGTGTTCCCCACGGAGGGTCACTGAGAGCCCTGCTGCCACATCATCCCTTGCTGTAGCATTGTCCTGACTTTGCAGTGCAGGATTCAATAAAGGAAAATGTCCTGTGGACAAAGAACAACAGACAGAGCAGACACCCTAAAAAGGGTAACTGACTGCAGGAGGGACAAGCCCTCAGCTCCACTGCCCATAAGCTCTGGGTCATGCAGCTGCAGGTCCATGGGAAACCCAATTTCCTTGTAGGATGAGAAAATATAATGTGACACAACTTATCAAGCATTCTGTCAGTGTGCCATGTCTATCTTTAGGAGTGCAAGCAATAGTAGAAGAGGGGGGCAAAAGGGCTTTAAAGCATGAAGGGACAGAGCCCCATGTCTGTAATTCCCTTGGCCCCACACCTTGCCATAGCTGCTCTGGGCTCCAGACCATTGATACCTGTAAAACCCTGGAGTGGAAACCAAAGCATGAGTAATAGGACTTTTTCAGCACTATACTGTTTCAGACACCCACATAAAACACACATCATGAATGACTGCCAGGATCAGTGAACAGATCTTGCCATGGTCTCCATGACCAATAGGGCAGAGCAGGAACTTCCTGTGCCCTTGGGCGCTCCCATTTTGATTAAACATCTGAGAAATTTCCCACAAGACTATTACACTCAATCAATATGACATTGCTTCAACTAATGAAATTCTTTTAACATCCAACATCCTTTGAATTGTGGATTAGAGAGGGCAGGTTGGTTCAGATACTGAACTACATTTTAAATTACATAATTATCTAGTAATATCACTGTATATATTAGAACACCTATTTTCAATGAAAAACCCCAATGTTCTTGAAATTCTGTTTTAAAAACTGTAAGAACTGATTATTTTAGTATTTTGAAATATTTTGAAATCTTAAACAAGCTTTCAGGCTTGTTAATGTCATTCAAAGTAAATTGCATATTCTTTAACCTAGGAAAATAAATGAATACACCATGTAATTATTACTAAGATCTAAAACTCTTGAAGATAAGGCAGTCAAAAGCATAACTACTTATGTGACTGTATTTATTGCTGGATTGCGGATATTTTATTGTAAGTAAAATATTTGTCTATCCTGTGAAACATGTATATTTCATTATATAACACACTTTTCTAAAGGAAATTTTATGAAGGCAAATAATTAATAAATTATCCAGTCTTGATTTTCCTTGTTTAGATTGCCATAAAGCTTACCTTGGGTTTTGTTACTGTATTAACTGTTCACATATTTAATGTTTTATTTTATTTTATTTTTCTTGTGTGTCAATTAAAATGTTGTGGCTTACTGCAATGGGGTAGATATTATACTGATAAGACAGTGCCAAATATTTTCACAAAAAGATTCATGCAAAACTCTTTTCATGTAAAATTCTTTTTATATTGTAGCCTATCACAGTTACATTTACAAATGCACTTTAGTCCAAGTCCTTCACAACTAGTCTTACATTTGAAATTAGTAGGTTATGTCATTGAGGTGCTGTTTTTCTGTGAGACTGAAATAGGTCAGCCTTTTTTGGAGTAAAATCTTAAAAGATCTCAGGATTATGGGATTAGGTTTGGGCTAGGTTTTTGTTTGCTTGTTTGTTTGTTTGGGAGTGGGGTGTTCTAAAATAAAGAAAACAAGCAGACACAAGACAATGAAGCTGAGCTCAGTTTTTGCAGGTGCAGTGATTATGGACATAAGGGGACATTTCCCATCCCATTTATATTACAGAATCACTGAATGGATAAAGCTGGAAGGGCCCAGAGTGGATCATCTGGTCTGACCTCCCTGCTGAAGCAGGGTCATCCCCGAGCACATGGCACAGGGCTGTGTCCAGGCAGTTCTTGAATATCTTCAGTGTGGGAGACTCTACGGCTTCTCTGGGCAATCTGTTCACGTGCACAGTAAAGAAGTTCTTCCTCACATTTAGGGGGAAATTCCTGTGCATCAGTTTCTGCCTGTTGCCTAATAAGTATAATAAGACTGCCACAGGCAAAAAAAAAGTGAGTTTTATAATAAAAATATTATATGTGCATTCAAATTTCAATAATTTTTAGGATGAGATTGAGATGAGATGAGATGAGATGAGATGAGATGAGATGAGATGAGATGAAATGAGATGAGATGAAATGAGATAGAAGAATATTTGGGGCTATGCCTTATTTTTCAGCTGTGTCAATTCAGAGGAAATGTAGAGAAAAGGCTAGGAATTGAATGGCAGATCTGACAACTCTTTTGGAGAAGCTCCCTGAAGAGGTGAAGGAAAAGGAAGAGGAAAACTCTTAGATGTTCAAATCAAAGAGATTTTTCTGCCTGAAAAAAAAGTCAATGTGAGCATACAGATTATTTTCATGAATTAAAATGCAAGCAGACCTGATTTGATGAGATCATTGAATTCAAACCCTTTTGACCCTTACATTAAATGAACCACAAAGAAAAAGCAGTACCTTTTCCCTAATTACAGTTCCAGCATAAGTCGATCACAATTTTTTGTAGGACAGTGTCAGTTATAACTTGCCACATACAAAAAATATTCTTTAAAAAAAAATAATGCAAGCCTGTATCAGGGAGCTGTACAGATCACAACTTGGCTGTCAGCCTAGACCTAATCTATAGATAGATATATCCAATTCTTCTCATGGGAAAGTATTTTATGTCATGTCAAATTTTGTCTGGCCTTGTACAAGGATAAATGTACAATGCAAGAAGCACTGTACCTCAAATTTAATTTCTTTCATGGAGCTAGGTGAAAGACTACTTCACCAATAAACAGCACTTCCCAGCTCTCTTGGACCACGTAAGACAACCTCATGCACTAGATTCTTGCTGCACTTTCAGTCAGAGCACTGTCTCTCCAAGTCCCTGAAGACTGCAGTGAACATGAACCATGAATGTTTATTTTAACAATGAATACTCTAAAAATCTTGGCTCGAGGAAATAGAGGAGTGAAGAACAAAAGGGTCATCAGAACAATAAGGTGATGAAGACATGATAAAATAGATAGAAACATGTAAATAGGAACCAGGCAAAATGTCATATTAAACTTCTTCAGCAAAGTCAGTAGCAGGATGATCTGTTCATCACATATGAAGCCTTTGTTGAACACTCACCAGCTGAAATTCAAGGGGCATCTCATCATTGGTTTAGCTCCACCACATGGAATTTGCTAGCATTGTGTAGGACATCTGTTCTATGAATACATTTTCTGCTTTCCTCCATCCAAATTGCCTGTGTCCAAAGCCAAAGTCACTTCATTGTGGACTGTGACTGAGAGGTGTTTGAGAAACCTCTTCTGCAGGTTGCACTTGGCACAGCAGAAACACAAAACCTCACAGGTCTCAGAACTTTTGCAGCTCTTTCTTCTAAAAAGCTTTATCACATTAGTTCTGATATTTTCCCTTTCTAACATATTCAAATGCCTCAGATCAGTGTCTTTTCCTCCATTGGCAGAGACAGAAACTGTGAGGACTAGGAAAAGTGGGTCCTTTAGGACTAGGATACTAAGCATGACCAAGAACATCTATTTCTCACTATTGGCTGATGCAGAAGACTGTAGGCATGAACCAATATGCTTTAATGCAGGTGGTAAAAGGCATGAAGGAAACTGCACAAGAATATGAGGGAAAAACATCTGTTTTTTCTGGGCAGCTGAGTAATCAGTCTCCTGTTTAAAACAAGTTTTTCCTCATAACACTACAGTTTTCCATTATAAAACATTCTTCAGTGACTCAGTTTTCCCAGATGTCACATGAGGAATTTCAGTTTGCATGGGAAGCATGGCTGGTAAATACACCTGTAAAAAAAAGCATCCCTGGAACACTAAATGGGTTATCAGGTCACTGTTATGTTTAATTCTCATTTGTTCTTTCCCTTTTTAAAATTTCACTTAGAAGTTTCTATCAGCTGACCAGATTTTTTTTTTCAGTATAATGACTTAATTTATTTAACATTTATAGTTCTAAGGCTTTTAGTGGAATAACTTTAAAATGTGCTTTCAGGGTCACTTTTTCTCTATTAAGCTTTTAAAATAGATTACGTCCAGGGCCTTTGCTTTCTGAGCACAAAAGCAGATTTTGCCTCTGAAGCCAAAAACAATTTAAAACATATGAAATGCAGTAGAATTAATGTTTCCAGAACCAAAAGAAATACTGTATTTATAGCAGCTGATTTATTTGTTTGATATACAGTGTGTGCTCTGGTTTATAATTTTTAAGCTGTGTGAAAGGGTCACATTATATATTACAAAAATAGTAAGACAATGATTTACAAGACTTCACATTGTGCCTATTGACCCTCTCAATAAGAGAGGCTGGTGATTGTAACAGCACTGAAAAATTAAACCCATGGGAGTCAATTTAATGTAGTATAAACTCTTTAACAACCAGGAAAATAGCCATATCAGCTGGTTTCATCCTTAGATAATGTTTCAGTTGTAAAGTGCAGTTTTTAATAAAAAGTGCACAAGCTTTCTTTATTCTACAAAGCTCCTGTTTCCTCCTCCATGGAAACAGCTGCTCCCTACTTTTCTTGTGGCAAAAAAGGAAGTATTGTGTTATCACTGGTCCCCTCAGTGGGAGAAGAAAGAAAACACAGAAAGAAATTGCTTAACAGCAGTGCAAATCATTTTGTCTAGTTCCTTTCTGAAAATTAATCTCTGAGCTCTGAAGAAAAGATGTACATCTGTTTGTCCTTTGTTGTGGACAAATACATTAGTCTGTCCACAAGGAAAACAATATTAGTCCATGTACAGCTTGAAATAATCAATACCTAGACTTAACAATTGGGTAATGCTTCATGTTAACACACTCACTGTGAAAATGAGCAGTTAAGGGCAAGAAATCTCTTTTAATTATCAGAGCTGTGTTTGTGGACATTCCAGAAATAATGGTATCTAAACACATCTAAGGCATTGTCAGGTAAAGGAAAGACAAAAAACCATTAAAATTGTGATGTTCTTCATGACTGACCTCATTTTTTGCAGAATTATCTGGCTGCCTTATAATTTGCACAAATGAAAGCTGGAAAGGAAGAGTCTTTTCCTATCTCTGGTTTATCATCCCTAGGATGTTCACCTCATCCAGTTTTTGCAAAGAATCAAACAAAAATCATCTTAGAGGTACACAGAGATTGCCAAAGCTATGTGTTAGTAGCCACTGTCTTCTATAACAAAATGAAAGCTATCAGCAAAATAATGTAGCTAACACACCAGGTATTCTGATTCTGGCTTATACCTTAGGAGGAGCCTTCCAGAGTGAAAGTTAATGGCAGACACACAATATTGGAGATAGAGCTAGCACCTTTGGGCTGTACGAAGAGTGTAGTTTTAGTCTTTTAAGGAAAGACAGCCTTTTTCACAGCTGCTATTATGATTTTGTGAAATGTGGAAGCTCACTGAAGGTTCGTGCATTACACTAGAATTTATCTTACTGACTAGGGTGGCAAATAGCAAGACAGTTGAGGCCAAGAAGACTGGTGTTTGTGCAGAAGCATATGACAGACATGAATAAGGCAATCTGCATAATGCATGCTGGTGGGAGTTTTTTTTTCAATTTAAGTCATCTGTGTGGGAAGTTCAATATGGTATTTCCTTTAAAACTTATTTTTCTTACAGAGTAGCAGAATAAAACAGTTGATGGTGTAGCAGTAGTCATCTTTTTTTCATCTTCTTGTGAAAGATCAATAAACATTCTGCCTCTAATTCTCATTCCAGTTCCATATTACATATGAAAAGGAGAGATCTCTTCAGAGTATGTTTTAAGTCATAGTGTGATGTGCTCTGCACTGTGGCAATCTGCACACATACATTTTAAGTCCCACTTGATCTGTTGATTATAACACCCTGGAGAAACAAAATGGATTAATATTTCAGCACTGTGCCTATTAATGGTTAACAATTTCATTGGAACATGATATTCCCATCCTGATAGTAGATGAGCTAAAGTAGCAGGTCGATTGTATTAGCTTGTCAAAAAAGATAGAGGCATAGTTAGTGAAGCTTTGATAATAGATAAAATTAAGGAAGTACCATAAAGTAATAGATGTCTCTTTGTGCTTTTCCTGATTGTAAGATATTTGTCAGCTCTGAGAAAAACCCATAAAAGACAGGTGAAAATATCTGTTACAACCAGACAGTGTTAGCAACAGTAGAGCAGATTGCTGGGACATCAGGAAAGCTGGGACATGAGGAAAGCAAATAAAGATTTAAAAATTTCAGATTACTAAGGGTGTTTTCCTAAAATACACAAAATATGTTTTTCCTCCAAGGCTCCTGTTTTGTTTTGTTATGGAAACCCAAATGAAACAAAACTGAGTTAAATGCTAGCGAGGTGGACAGTGGTTTCAGCACCAGCTTTGAAAGAAGTGCACATGACCATCTCAAAGAAAAGATGAGTGGAAGTAGATTCTCAAGTTCCTTACCACAATGTTAAATACTATTTTAAGACATGGAAAGAAGCATTTTCCCTTCCTCTTCTTTGTTGTTTGCTCAGAATTTTCAAAGTGTTCAGTGGGTATCTGAACCTTTAGAAAGTGGAGTCAGCCACTATATCAGTAGCATTGTCTGGAGTCAAGGCGCCAATGAAAGAGATCACATTTCTCCTTTGGTTTGAAAGGGCTTTCTGAAGAGGTAGGTTTCTAACCTTCTGTATCTGAGATCCCTAGATTGCACACACCTGAATATAACTCCCCACAACCTATGAGAAAGGCATCCCAAGCATTCAACCTGAACTGCTTGGGTCAAAAATTAAAGAGAAAAAACAGGGTAAAAGCAACAGCAAATAGTTGTATTAAATGTCTTTGTATAGCTGACCATATGGCTGGTGGAGATAGAGGATTTCTAATCATTTACTGTCCTGTCACCACAGGATGCTCCTGCTGGGCCCTCTGAAGTTTCACAAATCACTGCAAACTAATAATCATGTGGAAGGTCACGTAAGAAATGTTCAATAATGAAGCAACTGGGACAGTATCTTGACATTTGTGATAATAAATATTATCAATAACATCAGCTAGAGTTCAGAGAAACACCTGAATTTCACATGTCAAAACTGCTAGTGAGAAGTATTGGAAAACCTTTTAGACTGACATTTTCCTGGGAGAGGTGATCAGCTCCAGGAATCCTTGTGCCTCAGGCATAATTCAATTCCTTCTCTAGCCTTCATCTCCTTGATCACAGAAATTAGAGCTGGAGGAGACTCCCAGGTCACCAGATTGCTATATTTTTTCAAGCCTTTCCCAGTGCTCATTTAATGAGAGAAAGTCCATTCAATAAAACTTGTACCATTTCTTTCAGGAGACCATTTCACATCTTTACAGGAGGGAAATAACCCCTCTGGTAGATTCTTCAGTGGCCCCTAACAGCAGTATCTGGTAAAGTGTTGCTGTACTGTGAGCTGGAAGCAAATTACATCTGCTTTGCAATTTCCAGTGGTGTAACTGAAGTGCACACAATGTGGAGTGACATAGAATCTGGCCCTTAGGATTTCACTTAAGAAAATTGCTGTAGTAGTTGAATGTCTCCACTCTTTTGCTTTTTCCTTTCACTTCTTTTATAGATCCTGTCCATTTGTGAAGCCTTAAAGTCCTTGCAGTAGATGTAGTCATATACCACATCAGCCATTGTGCAGAGGGAGAAGTCTCAAGACTGTTTTGACTAATATTTCCAAGCACTGGTTTATTAAAGGACTTAGCAAACAAATACATTAAAGTGATAAATATACAGGAGTGGAAAATCAAATAACAAAATCACTTTAGATCTACTAATAACCATCTATAAGCCTATAGTAGCAAACCTCCTAGGCTCAGATAAGGCCAAGATAAAGAACTCCAAACAGAGGGGGGGAAAAGCTGATGCTCGACATTGTAGCTTATGAGAATGATCTTAATAAATGACCTCATGTTTGTGTTCTCCAGTCTCTGTTGTATTGCCTGTGTCCCTGAATCCATAAACAATTCCGTTTATGGACATGGAAATCCTATTCAAATTTTCAAATTACTTCAGTTCTCCTAATTTCAAAGCCTACCTCTTTCTTGTGACTTTTGACACAAAAAGCTGAACCAAATATCAGATATGAGAAGACACCCAAGCTATAGAGGCTCAAGCAGCTGAGTCTCTATAGTTAATTTCCATAGGTTTCCACTTGTCATTGAGCTGGAATGGCTTGATTTATGTGTATATGTCACCTAATCCATAGCATAAAACATTCCAAAGGTCACAGTTGCTATTGTGTAAGTATCATTGAGATGAGGGTTGATGAAATAAAGTATTTCTTTCTAGTACAAACCACCTCCATTATTTTAGCTAACACATTTTACTTCTCACTTGTAGCAGACAAGGAACATTTATGCAAATAGATAGCACAGCTCATCTGCCAGCTGGTAACTCCTTACGTCTCAGTGATTTGGTTGCTAGCAATAGTCCTTGTATAGCCATGGTTTGGAAGAAGCAGGAGGCAGGCTTCCCAGAAAATAAATGCTATGAAATCTTTCCAAAAAGAGAGAATGGGCATGGAGCATTTCTTGTTCTTCTTTAATGTGACACATCTTTCCAGGCCAGTGCTCTCACATAAGGGAATGAATCACATGCCAAGCAAGAGGGGTCAGCCAGCACCAACACGGTTTGATCACATGTAGCTTAATGGCATGAACACAAAAGTATGTCTGGTTTCTTTATTTATACATCAGGGAAGGTATGCTAGGTGCCAAATAAAGCCAAATAAAGCTTCAGAGCCAAATAAAACCTGCTGGGTTTATAGACTGTCATTACTGGCTGAAGCTTTCTCATTTTACTTTGAAACACTGAAGCAAGATAGCTTTAGTGATGACTTTCATGCTACAGTGCAAACTAAGATCTGTTATAGGCAGCAGTTGAAAAAATACACATTCTGCATTAAATAATTGTTATAAAAGCCTTGAGGCTTCAAAATATTTTTTGAGATGTTGCAAATAATTTGGCAGGATTTAAATGCAGTTTGATATGTCTGTTCTACTGGGGTTTTTTGCATGTAGCGTGGCCCCAGGTCTCTTTGCAGGTCTGCTCTTCAGTCAATGTTAGCCACAAAAGCAACAGTACCTGCATGTACAATATACAAACATCTGGGTCAACCTCAGGTCAAAGCTCAACTAAAGGAGGCAGCATGCAATAAATATAAATGGAGTATATTACTATGATAAATAAAAGCGGGCTACACTAATGCAAACAAGCTTGACTGATAGCGAGTACATTTCCAAGACACAGGGTCAAGCTTGGTGCATCAGTGAGGCTGAGGAGCTGAACGAGATGTATTGCTGCAAGCAACTTAGAGATAAAAATCCCCACATAGTCTATAATAGAGTCATCCTGTCAGTAGATGTTCTGTTCCTATTTTCAAATCTTTGCTGTCATTGTCAAAGAAAGTGCTATTTTTTTCCTGCTACAACTTTTTTTCCACAAGCATCTGGAATTGGTACGTTTTGTTAGGTTTCGTCATCGGGGCTTGCTCTTCTATTTCATTCTTTCTTCTCGGGAATACTTCCTACCAGGCAAATGACCTTTAAAAAAACCATTTCTTTAGCTATGGTATACCAATATTTGATGTTTTTATTTAGAAGACACATACTTTGGAAAAATATAGCAAGAGTCATTTCTGATGGAACCTGGACGTTTTGAAATTTTGTGTGTAGTTTGTATCCAGTGGTGGGCTGATAAGAGCTAAGTCCATATAGTGTAACTCTGGGCAGACAGGGAGCAGTTCATTCATGAACCTACCTGCTGGGTAGGTTTTCAATGAGGGTCCCTGGAGTACTGTGAAAACAGAGCCACTGCGCAAAATGTGGACAAACTTTGTGCTTGAGCACTTAGGATACTGCTGAAGGACTCAACACTAAGCTGAGTATCCAGAATTGCCCTCTGGGGAATTGTGGTGCAGAGAAGCACAGTGGGCAAAGCTTGGACCAGACTAGACAAAAGAAAACAAACAAATAAACAAACTCAACAACCACTGCAAAAGGGGGGAAAAAACCCCAAAAGGGACAAGTCAAAAGATTACGGACAAAGTCCTAGAGAAAGGAGTGGGAGGCACAGTTTGTACCATATCTGATTTCTTTTCCCGTCATTTAATGGAGGTCTGGAGAATGAGGTAAGTGGGATGAAATGGTAAGCAGCAACACACAAGTCTTCTGTATTTGGAGTGCAAATGACTAGTGACATAGGATGTTCTGTTAAATGAAGTCCATGAAAAGCAAGCACATGGTGAATAATTTATCCACTCAGGTTTGCAAAAAGACTGTTGCAGAACTCATCTCTGGGCTGATATCACTGCTATTTAATGTAGTTTCTAGCAAGACATTTATCATATTTATGGCTACATCTAATCCTTTTCACTGTGTTCTTTTTTCAAAAGTTCTCCTGGAGAAAGGCTGTTCCACAGCTTTATGAAGCTATGAACTGGAGAATAACACATGACCTAAAGCAAATGGAAGTGAACGATGCCCACATTATACTGAGTATCCAGACCTGTCAAAGAATGCCAGTGCATCAAGCACTATTGACCACCTTTGTCATGCCTACAGATTTTAGAATAAGTAATAAAATGCAATTGAAGGTGTGTGGACAACATTCCCTTCATGTTATCCTGCATAAATATTCTCAGCAAATATATATACTTGCATCACTTTTTGAAAACAGTCTCATCCTCATCTGTGCAGGAGTTCTTGGCTTTTCAACAGCAGAAAAAGACCACTACCTAACCCTTCTGAATAACCATTTCCTCAGAGACTACTCTTTAAAAAATTATTCAGAGCTTGTGAAGAATGTAGCTGGCTTTCAGAATTCTAAGTGTCTTTCAATAATTTGGATTGTTGAATAAAATCCAAACACTGAGTAACAGCTGTTGGACCACACACCACATGAAAGAAAGAAAGAAAAAATGTTTTTGTTGAGAGATTTCTCAGGAATTTCATACCATGCAAATCCTTCTGCTTCAGCTAAATCCCTGGAGTATGTAATCTTGATATAGTTAAACTGTTCTTGGATGGTTTACTTCCCAAGAAGCTGACTTTGCTGCATGCTTGGTGTGCTATTAGTTATGTAGAAAGCCCTGTCCCTTTGCAAAGCAGAAAACAGCTTGTGGTATCTCAGCTGACACCTGATCTGCATTTCTTTTATTAGAAGTAAAATTCATTGAAATATTACATAGATACTCTGAGGAGATAGGAAACATAACAAGAACTTCAGATTGCTTCTATTAGATTACACTGAGTGTTCATTTCCCCCTGTATCTTGGAAAAGCTGGAATATAACAGTAAGGAAAGAGTCCAGTGATGCTTCTTCAGTTTCTATTTGAAATAGATATAGATATATTTATATTCTATTCTATTCAGTTTGAATTTCCTGAGCCTCAACAGCAGAGACAGGTCTGTGGTTAATTAATGGTCTCTTTCATTAATGTTTTCAGTTGCTTTGAAAACCCACTGATATTTTGGCATCTGCTACATTTTGTGGCAATTAATTTTAGCCAAGAAATGAAGCTCTTCAGTTCTCTTTAATGACTGCAAACTTAGAGAAAATTCAAACTTTTCTGGATTGGATCCTTAGGCTTCATGTGGTTTTTGTTTTCCTCTTCCTCAAAATTTATATATTGACACTCACTCATCTGTCTCACTGGTATGAGTCATTCTACAGTTAATTTTATTAACATTTGTTTGTGAGACCTGTTGATTCAATAGCATGTGTTAATCTGAACTGATGACATTTAGGTAAGGTGTTACTCATTTCTTGATTTTCTTTTTAATTAGAACTTGTTCATGACAGCTATAGTTGTATGAGCTTTTATACATGTTACTACATGCAAAACATTTCCTCTTGCTGGCCAGTTTCTAAAAGTCATTGATGAATTCCACATATTAGTGGAGAGGGAGAGTTAGTGAAAGATTATTGCTTTAAATTTTTACATAAACTTTATTTTTTTATTAGAAGTTAAGCTTGTGGAAATACTACGCTACCACCTATACTTTTCTGAGTTTCGGGTATCTTTGTTCAACATACTTTTAGTATTAGAGATGTGCCAGAACGTTTTATGCATCGTACCTCTCATTTGAATTTTATAGCTGCATATGTCTAGTATGGCTTCATCAAAGACCTTACTGGAATAAAGAATTTGCAGAATTTACAGAATTCACAGAATCACTCGGTTGGAAGAGACCTTCAAGACCATAGAATCCAACCCAGCCCTAGCACCTCAACTAAACCATGGCACCGAGTGATAATCTGATCATAACCCTCACTCCCTGTCTCCCTGCAAGGCTGGGGTAAGAGGTGGAGTTGGGAAGAGGGGCGGGGCAGAAGAAAAGTGGTTTTGAGATCTTATTTCATTTTTCATTATCTTGATTAGCCTGATCCTGTTAGTAATATATTCAATTAATAGCTCTAATTTGAGTCTGTTTTGCCCCTGACAGAATTTGGTGAGTGATCTCTCCCTGTCCTCCTCTCAACCCATGAACTCTCTGGTATATTTTCTCTCCCCTGTCCAACTGTGGAGAGAAGCAATAGAGAGGCTTTGGCCTGGCATCCAGCCAGGGTCATCCCAGCTGGTTTTTCTTTTCCAGTGCAGCTGGAATGAGAACACAGCAGCTGATGGCATCTTCCCTTTCTCAAGGGAACCTGCAGCTCAGCCTAAACTAGGCTGTGGGAGATGGGGTTAAACTCCTTCGTGCTGTGTCTCATTTAGACTTACAACTCCCTGCCCCCAATTCTACAGAAATCCTCCATTCCAGCATCCTTATGAAACTCCTCCATCTGCAGAAAAAGCCAAAACCAAACAACCAAACAAAATCAAACCAAAAAAACAACAAACCAAACAAAAATAAACCCCCAAACCCAAAACAAACAAAACCCCAACAAACAAAAAACAAAAACAAACCAACCAACCCAAACAAAAGCCAAACCAAAACAAACCAAAAACAAACAAACAAACAAAACCCAAGAGAAAAAAAAAAAAAAACACCAAAAAAAAAGCATCAAACACCTTCAGAATGTGAGAGCAAGGGAGAAAGATAGTAACCCCAAGTTTACTCAAGATGTACTATGTGCCAGTCCTGGGCTCTAGTTCTTGATCTGTACTGCCCATCCATTTTTCCTAGTGGCTGGTGATAGCTTGCAATCAAGTTAGCACAATGCAGCTATCCTGCCTCCTGACCATGGAATTTTTGCAGTCTTCACCAAATTATGTGATAGTTTAATCAATAGAGTTTGAATATACCTTATAGATATCCCACATTGGCTTGTTGATGTTTAAGTAGTGCCTAAGAAACTAAGTAAGAAATTACAGAATTGAGTCTTCCTATCTGGAAGAGAGGGTACCTGCATCTCTCATCTTGATTGCTGGAATGAATCCTGATAATGGTTTAAAGAGCAGCACTCTACCCTCCCACATCAGAAGACCTTCAAAAAGAACAGGCTGCTGCCCTTTCATTTTTCGTTTTGTCTATCCTGGGAAGGGAAGCAGAGGGCACACAGAGAGCATTTTTACAATTTTTTCATTGCTTAGGATGGAGGATGATACATTCTGAGCAGTGCTTTGGGATAGGCACATGAGAAAACCAAGGAGACTGTAGATTTAAAAGCTTAGTCACAGTTATTGGCAGTAGGGGTACCTCTACCAGTCTTTAAATCTGCCTTTTGTATTTTGTTTGTAATTTCATATTTTCTGTATTACACCTCAGTTTTCTTTGGGGGTGGTCAAGCCAATCATTATGTTAGTCAACATTTTGTCAGTGGTGGCATTTTTGTTTACTTCTGTGCCAATGAATGACACAATATTCTGTAAAACATCTGCATTCATAGATGATTATTGGTGCCAAGTTGCACAGGTCTGTCTATTAGTGTGACTTTAATCCATTTAATGCACACTTCATTGATGTTGTGTGGGGGCATTAATTGTGGCAGGCAGTAATAAGACAAATGCCTTACAAAAGACTGCTTAACCAAACCAAAGAAATTAATTATTCCCACACATGATTTGAGATTATTAGAAAATCATATTTTTTGTCATAATTAACTGAATCCTGTCTTGGTTTAGTACTATTTTATCTAGGTCTGTTTGCCTAAAGATTACCTGCACTAGAGACACCTGGATAATCTCACAACTCTTTTGAGATCAGTTTGCTGGAATTTTTAGGTATAAGTTACTCAGGCCTGCTGACTTGAAGCAATTATCCCCCATACAAGCGTTGGTTTTTTTAAAATATTTTTCTCAGCTCTTAACTGAGAACTTCATAATCTTCATGTGAAAGAAATTCCTCTAGTTTAATTTCAAAACAGAACAGGGATTTATTTGTTGTAGACTCCTTCATTTCCTTTTCCTGTCTCATTATTAATGGCATTATCATTTCTAGTTATGAGCTTGTATTATTGCTGGGATTTCATTTGTTCCTACTATACTTTTAAAAAGCTTCCCATTATATGTTTCCCAGAGACATGTTATTAGCCTCTCTTATCAATTATGTTCACTTCATAAAATATATTCGTTATTATCTGCTTATTTCTGTTCTCTTTTGTTCCATTCTGTTGGATTTCTCCCATTTGTGGTAGCTTCTTTCAATTCACCCCTGCAAAAAAAAAAGCATCTAGGGACAAAGTTTCTTCTCTCTTGACTGTGAATTCATTGATATCCTGCTATATAACAAACCTTCTTGAAATCTAAATTATTTTTCCTAGTTGACTTCATTGTCTTTTGACTCCTTCAAAAATACCAGACCTGTATAGTCCAGATTGCCCTACTCTTTGGCCACAATAAATGTAATCATCACAATTTTGGTCTCAAAACAAGTACTTTCTTCCAGCCCAGTGATTTATTTACCTTCACATCTCACAATAAAGCTGAAAATAAAGTCACTTTGCAATGTCTTTTGAATTAGAATATTTTAAATTTGGGGGTTTTGGTAACTTTAGTGATCTTGTACAACTGATAGGAGGAAACCCTTAGAGTCCATGTCCCCATGCTACCACCTACCAGCCTTCCTCATGTTGCTTCAATTTAATGCTCTCTTGGCTGTGCCATGTAGTCCTTATATTAAAAAAAACCCTCAGAGGTGTAGGATTATTACAATTATTATTCAAATCATTACATTATTAGTGGACAGTGATGGCAAAGCTGAAGAGCAGATGGAGGAACAAGCAATGTCACTGTAGCAGTAGGGCAGTGCCCTCTCCTCTGCCCTCCTTCTGACCCAACCCTGCTCCTGTGGGAGCAGTGGGGTGCAGAGATGCCTCTGAGGGGTGATGGGTAAGCAGACCCCATTGCTCCCCATGAGCTTGTGTGTACACAGAATGGTGATCTCTGTAAATACAAGCCACTCCTAATGAGTAAATAATGCAATTGGCCTAAAAACATTTAAAAATTGGGAGGTCTTATCTGTTGCAAGATCTGTGAACTCAATTATCTATGGTTGGTCTACCTTTGCCTGAGGTCACTGTGTGTAGCTTCACAAGAAAGCTTTAGAAGATTTTTTTAATGAAGTTTCCTTTTAAACAAGTGAGGCTTTATTTGTTGTATACAAGCAGGAAATAAATGCCATTCTGGCATATTTATTTGTTTTATGCCAGACCTTTGAGCAAAAGCTATTAGTGATTTGGAACCAAATGTTCTTTGTCTTTGGCCTGAAGCAGGGGAACATGATGATCTTGAGGTCCAAAATTACATTACTGTAATCTAAATCAGAATTTTGATGATGTTGAGTAAACAAATTATAACATGTAAGCTAAGGTTAGTATGTGACAGTATGGGCAGTGGTATGGGAACATAGCCCATTCCTTTTTCCCCTACAGCCTTGGAGGCATAGCCTTTGCTTGAAAAAATACACCACACCAATATTCAGCTGGCTATAATTTTGGATTTAATATGGTCCTGCATTTTTAGGTGTTGCCTGTTGCTAGAAACAGTATCATTTGGAAGCATTCCTGTAGGAGCAAGAAAATTAGGACGATTCAGCCTTTGTTGTTTTAGCAGCTCCTCATGGATCCTGGACCTTGATTACAGCAAGTGGAGAGCAGGCATGGTCTTTCACAGGATCATAGAATACCAGCTTGGAAGGGACCTCAAGGATCATCTGGTCCAACCTTTCTTGGCAAAAAACACAGTCTAGACAAGATGGCCCAACAGTCTGTCCAGCTGAATCTACCACTTCCTTGGGGAGGTTCCTCCAATGCCTGTTTATCCTCATTGTGAAAAATGTTCCTCTTGTGCTGTTACAGTCCAGTTCTTAAAATTATTAGAAATGCCTCTGCCCAAATTAAGGTGCAAATGAGGCCATAGCCAAAGTCAATAGTACAGATCTTATTTAATAGGAAATAATGAGAGAGAGAGAGAGCAAGAGAGAGAAAAAAGAAATAGAAAGAAACAGAAAAGAGGAAGGGGGAACACAAAGATAGTGACAGAGACAGATTAAAGGAAATATCACCACTCTGTGAATCCCACTCTGTGGATCCCACCTGGGCATCCTAATCCTCTCCAGCTGGTCTTCTTGGTGGTGAGGGTCCCCCAAAAAACAAAGAATGCGATTGATTAATATATGTTCAGGCCAGATAGAAATGCCCAGGTATCTCACCTGTAGGGGGGATGGAGAGGGCAAGTTTGATACCATCCCTGGCAGCAGTCTCTGGATCTGTTGCATCATTTTGCATCACATGCAGTCCTATGGAGCAAAGCCTCAGGAGTAAGTCTGGAGAGCATTTCAGGGGGTGTTTGATGCATGATGACACTCCCTCATCTGCTCCTCACATGAATGTCATTTCTCATATGAATGTCACTTCTCACATGAATGTAGCCTTCCTGGGGTTGGGGGTCTCATAGATGAGCCAGTTTGTGTAAGGGAGGATGGGTGTTAACCTGGCCTCTATGGGCTATAGCCTATCCCACCACAACCCCAGCCAGGGATGATTTTCTGCTGGGTCTGGCTTTCTTGTGGATGCATTCCTTTTCCTCAGCCTTATTTACTTCTCTCTAGACAGATGATTGAACAATAGTGTTCCCTTTATCTATCTAGGAAGCTTAACTCACAATCCAAAATTCCAGGGAGGGTAGGACCATGGTGATTGTAACCTCTTTATATAGTTTTTGTTACAATGGGCCAAAATCCTTTATAACAATATTTAAGGCATGAACCATTTCAGTCTCTGACATGCGCCCTACTGGAATGTCCCCAGAAGTAACCCGTTACCCCTCACCTTTTCCATGAGATTCCTTGGAAAAACAGGGTCTCTATCTTTTCTATAGCCATCCTTTAAATACTGGAGCATGGTGCTAAGATCTCCTTTAAGCCTTCTCTTCTTGAGGCTGAACAAAACCTGTTCACTCAGCCTTTCCTCACACCAAGCTTTGCAGTCCTTTTGTAGCCTCTTCTCTGGATGGTCTCCAGCCTGTCCACATCTTCTGGTGTAGCACACACCAAAATTGAACATGGTATTCCTGATATGGCCTGACAAGCTCTAAGTAGAGTGGGATAATAACTTTTTTATAATGTTGTAAGGGCTGGTGATGCCCTTGATGCAGCCCAGCATGCTGTTCACTTTCTCTGCCACAGCAGCCCGATTTGCTCATCTGGGGACCTTGTTGTCCACCAGGATCCCCAGGTCCGTTTTCACTGGGCTGCTCCTCAGCTGGGTAGATCCCAGCTTGTGCTGCACTCATGGATTATGTTTTCCCAGGTGCAAGACCTTACACTTGTCCTTGTTGGACTTCATAATGTTTTTGTTAGCCCCGTCTTCCAGTACATCCAGATCTTTCTGCAGGGTGCCTCCCCCTTCTGAAGTGTCCACATCCCCAGTCAGTTTGGCGTTGCATATGAAAATCTGAAACAGTGTCAGGCACAATATCAATCCCTGGGGGAACCAACTTGTGGCAGGTTGCCAGTTTGAAACATTTACCACTATCCTCTGGGTACAGCCTGGCAGCTAGTCCCCCATCCACTGCACAGACCGCTTATCTAGAGCCTCATGTATCCGTGAGTCTTCAGGGGGGACTATGGGAAACAGCATCAAAAAGCGTCAAAATCCAGGTAGACATCCATACTTAAATACTCTTTACTGGCAATGTTCACCACTTGCTTCACATCAACCAAGCTGGTTACTTTGCCCTAGAAGACAACCAGGTTTGTTAGGTGTCATTTGCCCGTGGTGAATCCAAGCTGGCTTTTCCCAGTCACGTATTTCACCTTGTAGTAGCACTCTATGCCTTGGACTATCTGCTGATACAAAGATTACCATACTAATGAAAGTATCCCTGTAAATCTCTTCAGGCCAACTGCATGGTCAAACTGAGTCTAACCTTTCATCCCTTCTCTACCTGTAGCAAAATGTCAGATAATTATTGTCTTAAACTGTGTACTAGTCTGTAACTGTTAACCCAGATAATCTGCCTCACATAATGTTATTATATCAATGTAAACAAAAGAGGGTACCTTGGGGTAGCCATGAGAAAAGAAGGAGTCATCCAGGTCTCTAATGCTTATTCTTGTGGGATTTTCTTCTGCTCTGTCTTCACATTGTAACATCAGAAATCCTTCTTTTTTTATCTTTAGGTATTGCATTAATTGCCATGTTGCATAACCATCATTTTAACCATGATATCATTTCTCCTGTATCCATGTATGGATAAAATTTAATTTTCTGCTGTTTTCTGGCTTTGATATGAATAAAACTGATCCATTAACTCATCATAATTTCAGTCCCCAAAACAGGCTTGTGGGATGCAGATAAGTTAAAGAGAGATTCTCCAACACTGAAAGATGCATGGACAATTAAGTGTCATCTTTATTCAATGGCTGTCTTCTTTTGTGTAGAATATAGCCTATTATCTTTTTTATGGGTATTTTATGTAGCTTTACAGTTAGATGGAAGAGTAAGATCCCCTTCTTGCCCAGACTGTCTGTGACATCCCTTGGTTAAAGTATTTTGAATACTAATTAGGTTTTCACTGCCCCTCTCTGTAGCATCTGCTAGAAGTTAGCTCCCATCCAGTAACTACCTTGAAGTTACCATAGATCTTGCTAATTATCTGTTTCCCCATAATTCCAATGGGTAAGAACCTGTCCAATTTGTGACAAAGAGGCTTAAATTATGCAGTAAGTGCCCTGGATTCTCTGACTTTCTAATGCAGCAAACTGCAAATACTGCAGCTTCAGGTGAATTTTAAAGAATGAGATTATTATTGCATTCAACTGCAATAATAAATGTATAAAATGAATAATCCATGAAAGAATCCCTTGCATTATTTGCCACAGTAAATCAAGCTTGTTTTACCCTGCACCTGCATTTCTGCACTGCTTCTGAAATTTAAGGGAAATGAAGAGCTGAGAGCAAAAAAATTATCAGGCTCAATGACAGCAGCTATGCTAGCTAGAAGGTAATTTGAGATTTGGGGCATGAAGGAAGCCCTGGGAAATTATTTGAGATTCAGGATTCAGAACTTGTTGTGAATGCTTTGGCTTTAAAGATAAGCCAGTAAAAAGCTTATTTGGTTAACACCTTAAATGGCATGAAAGAAGTGCAGTTTCAGCCTGTCTGCAAATGGGAAAACAATGCTGAGCTGCTTGTACTTGTGCTAAAGATTTGGTAGAATTTCACTATCCAGTAAGCAACAGTTTTACAGCCAGATCCACATGGGGACCGTAAATATTGCATAGCCTCAATTTTAGGATGGAAGGATGTGTCTCAAATAGTTAAGAGGAAGGACTGACAAGAGAGTGTGTCTTAAAGGTGACACTTTCCCTTCCAGTCACACAGGAACAGAGATGGATCAAGATGTCTCCCACTCCCAGGGCCAGCTGGTGCTTCTGCCTAAGGGGCTGGGGTTCCCACCTCAACTGCTCTCCCAAAGCCACTGCTCCTGTCATCAGGCTGGCAGCAGCCTCAGGATGGAAGGGAGGAAGAAATACTGTCCTCTCTGGTGTAGCAGCACTCGGTGGCTGACCCCCATCACTAAAGTGTGAGATTCTGTTTTCAGTCCACATCAAATAACTTTGTAGCTGAAACCTGTGGCCCACCACCCTTGCTGCCAGATGAAGTGAAATGCCTCTTGTGATTCAGCTCTCCTCTTCCCATCATGCAGATGGGAACAATGAATATTCAGTTCATTAGGACAAGGAAAAGACATGTGTGAAGCACAGAGGGCTGTGTACTCTCCCCACTAAAATGTTTCTGGAGCCACGTGTGTCCCAGCTACACATGACAATAGGAACAGTGGTGTCCAGGGAGAACTCTTGATCCAAGGCAATGGTGCTTGCTTCTCTGCTTGTTTTTTGTGAGTCCTATAATTGGTGAGCTCATGGGTCAGACTGCAGGCATGAGACATGCTATCTTTAGAGGTGCTGTATGGACAGCTTGGCTTTGTGCCCATCTGCTTCTCAGGGTGCAGAAGAGCATGTTGCATTTTGGAGGTACGGCAGTGTCCCTGCTTGGAAAACATTCCTCTCTTTACAAAATCTTAACTATTTGTCTTTTTTGTTGTTTTGTTCTGGTCTTGATTTTATCAATTACACACAAAATAGTCCAAATATTTCCATACTGGTTTTTGGCATGCCCTCCAGGACTCACTGAGATGTTTGGAGCCCAGCTACATCCATACTTAATTACTCTTTACTGGCATTGATGACATAAATAGAAAAAAGGACTGTCACGTTTAAGACTGACTTCTAGCTCTCTTATTCTGTTGAAGTATTAGCTGATACAGGAACAGATGTATAAATTGCCTGGGCTGTCTGGTACTGGGGTCTTTTCCACAGGGACATGTTATGATCCAGCTGCACTCACAGTTGGTGAGGATTAATGCTCCAAATACTTTTGTTGTTCTTCTCAGTTCTGCTCTACATTAAATACTTGACTTGAAGATGGCACTCCTCTGCTTAAATGATAGCTAAAATGGAGGACTACAAGTCCTCTGCAAGTGAATAAGGAGAGACAGTAGACATGTCTGAAATAATATCCATGGTGAGAAGATTCATTTATTTCTTTCTAGCAGTTCACAGTATTATTGGCTTGTTCCTTTATATTAAATCTTTTCCACTTTTTTTCTGGTATAGAAATGTAATTTGCATCGTATCTTTTTCCCAGGAGGCAGATGCTAGAAATTCCTTAGGAGCTGATTAAGATTTTTCTCACTGAGTTCACATTTGTCATATAATGATTTGTGAGTAGCCTTACTTGTTTGAAATACTAATGCCAGAAGTTTGGCTTAATTGACTAAGCCCTGGATTTTCTATAAATTTCATGAATTCTTTCCTAATTTCTTTCATTACGGCGGCCTGCAAAGAAGTGTGTCAGCAAACATCATTAAAATGTAATTTATATTTTGTGTAACTTCATTCTCCAAACCTGCTATATATTGTACCTGCAAGATGGAATTTTTATGCTAACTCCTGCAAAAGTGACAAGACTTTCACAGAAAAGAAGTATATGCTGAAAACACAAAGAATTGTGGTTAACTTTGACTCCAGTCAAAGGAGATTTATAATGGAACTATACCTATTGATCTAATATTCGTGATGCTTTATCCCATTATCCATGCAATCCAAGACTCCTCTCTAAATCATTTAATTCAGGTCCTTTTAGGACTTCCTTTACATCACTGGGCAGTGGCATACCTTTTATACAATTGCACCTCTTTGTATATTACCTACTAATTAGTGCCCTTGGACACAGTTTCCCTGCGTTCCACTAATCAGGCAGAGTCCAGCCTATTAGCCATTAGTGCATTGCTGAATATCTCCATGTCAATATAGAACAAGTAGACAGGGCTTTGAGAGGCAAAATCAAATTTGTCTTCGTTAGGTTTCAAGTCAGTTAAAGATAGGCTTCTATTGATTTTGAAATTTGCTGGGATGCCAGGAAACTTAACAGAGCTGCAAGTCAACCCCTCACTCTGTTTAATGCTTCTGTAAGGCTCTTTGTCCTGCTCCTTTTAGTCATCTATGATTTCCTCACATATTCCTTCACATTTATTTCTGTTAAACTCTCCTAGCTGTTTTTCACCCAGGGTCTGAACTACTTCAGTATCAGCTGTTAATCTCAGTGTACAGTGTGAGCTTTTGAAACTACTTTATCCATCAGTTTTGCCTAGATAGGAATAACTATCTATAATTGCAAATTAAATACACTTAGTGCTTACACCTCTGTGGTATACCCTGTTTAACACCCATCAAAACACCCCTCCAAGTGCAGGAAATGGTGATTTATTCAGTTTTATTGAAGGTGGAGGGTGGTAATGGAACAGTGGATAAGGAAGGATTTTAAGCTGCTAAAATCCAAAAATCTTCCTAAACCTAGAAAGAACTTACTCAAAACAACACAATACTGCAATTCAAGTAGTCTCTGTGTAAGTATACCTTGGGTTATATATATTTTATATATATATTTAAAAATACTAAAGTATTTTTAAAATTATTTACATTGGTGTAAATTATTATTGGCATATAAGCCAGATGTCTCACTGCCCAGACCCTTAGAAGTAGATATTCTCATAGCAACAGAATTACATGTTTCATAAAATAGAAATGTTCCAAACTTTCTTTTCTGTCAGAAATGCAATAGATCTTAGTGTGTCTTGACCTAATGGCTGTCACATTCTCAGAGGAAAAGGGAAACCTGCACAACTTTTCCTTCTGTCCGAGGGGATTCAGCTCTCCTTCAAATCTCAGGATTTATTGGGCCAGAGAAAAGGATGAAGAAGGAACACACCTGTATCCTAAAATTACCTGCACTTGTTCAGGAGTGAAGAGGCTAACATTTTAATCACTGCTCTTGGGACCATGACTTTTTAATAGAAAATTGAAAAGCAGTGCTGGGAATGGTGCTTCTGGGTTGGGAAAAGTGAGATTGAAATACCTCAGGTCTCCTCATTTGTGGGCAGATATGGTTGGACATGACCTCTTTCCCTTTCTTTACTCTCAGCTGTCTTACTTTTGCAGAAGGAAATGAGCCATGCTTGGTGCTATTAAAAAGAACAAGTGTGTGTCTGTCCTGAAGAGCTAGCTGGCTGTGGGCTCCCAGGTAAAACAGAGGTAGGGAGCTCATGGCCCAGTACTGCAGCATGACACTCAGCTCCCATACCTTCCATGGGAAGCTTCAAGTTCAGTGTCCTGGCTCTTTGGACTTGCCACTTTGAGTCACTTAAGTCCTGGGCATCCTATTTCTCTAATCAATACTTCCCCTCTTGCTCTGCTGAACTCTGTGCTCATTTGTCATAGAATATAAGTGGGATTATAATTTTTCAGAGTTTAATCATTCCTGTTGAGTTTTATCTTTTCACTGGTATGGTCTGGTATACAGCATTGTGCAAAAGCCAGGGGCAGTAGAGCAAAAGCCCGTAGCTCTCTACAGTGTGTATGAGGTATCCCACCCACACTTATCCAGAATCTCTCTCTCTCCCCCTCCAAAGTTCCTTTTGCAGGAATTTAACACTTTTTTGAAGAGTTCCTCCTTCTTTATGTCAGTCAGGTCTGGGATTTCTTTCAACCCAGTGTTATTTCTTCTCCCTCAATTCTCCAAATTATCTATTTTTCAGGTCTTTGCTTTCAAGGTCCCGAAGTCTCTTATCTCTATCAGTAACCGTATCTGAATGCCTGTTTAAGCCTGCCTCATCTTCAGTCACTCTACCTTTTATTGTAATTCCCTGAAAGAGGCTTGCATCAAAGCCTCCATTGATGTTAGCTCAGACAGTAATTCTCTAATGTCTGCCAATCTTCCTCTGCTGTACTTTGTTTGCAGCACAACACTGGTCCTCCAGGACCTCCCGGGGTCCCAGTGCTCCTCTTTGGCTGCCTGCAAAGGCATCCTTAATACCAGCATTGCACCTCTGTACAAGTGTGCATAAGGGATCACCAAATATTTTAGGAGGGGCTTTGGGGTAGTTTGCATTTTCTCAAAATAATTGAAAATGACATAGTGATGGCTGCTTTGAATAACTGCCACAGCCTTCAAGACATGTCTATTGCTCTGAATAGCCTCTGCTATCCACTTTTTCTCTTATATTCCTACACTTTTCAGACTGTAGCAAAGGGTACGATTAGCCTCTCCAATCCAATTTGGGACACATCACTCATGACTGCACCTTCATGACACTTTCACATGCAGATAATGTAGAATTACTTAGGAAAATGTGTCATAAGTCCCAACCTCACTTACCACATAAAAATGGTTGCCCAGCCTCAGATCCACAGATTCAAGCTCCTCCTTCTGCCAAAAAGCAAATTTCTGTGATTAAGCATATTACTTACTGCTGCCTTTCCTGCCATGTGAATATGGCAAAAGGCCTAACCCTGAATTCTGCATTTATTTGAAGGTGGTTGGTGCCTTCATCCTTCTTCCTAGTTGTCATGATACTAATGCAGAGAAGAAGAAATACCTTCTTTTTCCTCCTGTCCCCTTTCTCCTCAGCTCCTATTACAGCCAGGACCTATCCAGACTGAAATCAAATACTCCATCCAGTGATGAGGCTGCCTGATGTGCTCTCCCTGGCCAAGTCTAAAAGTGTACATATAGTTATCCAATGCTCGGGAAAACACGCTATAAAATGAGTAAATAGGAAATTCTGAGGAGACAGGCAAATCCTAAACACTGTCTTCCTCTGGACCTCTCATGTCTTTGTGTGAGCTACACAGAGCTCAGAGGGGAGTAATTTCCCAAAACACTTATATGGAAATAGATATCCACAGTGTGCAAGAGGACACCACAGGACCTGCTGTTAAAACCATGCTGGAAAATATCACAGTTGTTATCTGCTATAAATTTGCCCTTTGGTAACCAGCCCCCCTTGCACTGAAGCAACTCTGACACCAAGGATATGAAGCCCAGGAAGGCACCCCGGTAGGGCAGAGAAACTTGTAACAGGAAGAGCACCCCACACTGAGCTTTGTGTGAGCCCAAACTCATGCACAGATCTCAGCTCACACAGCTTTTTGCGGGGCTTAAGAGCTTAGCTGTGCTCACTAAAAACACAGCAAAGCAGGCAACAGTCTAAGGAGTGTCTGCTGTAGCAGCCCCCTTTGACCTGGTGGAAACACCACGTGCTTCATCCCAGCCCTGACTACGGCTGCGAAGGCCCTTGCTTTCCCCTGGGAGTGTGCCAGTAAGAGTCCTGCAATGAATCCTAAATCCTACAGCTGCTGTGTTCCCTGTCACAGGAACAGCAGACACAGCCTAAAGGAGAGAATCCTGCACAGGTGATACTATTCCCCTCTAAAGTAAAACAGGGAAACTCCTTATCCCTTTCTCTGGAGATGAAGAAATCAATCAGCAATCCTCAACCTCCAAGAGCAGAAATGTATGAAACTGTTTCCTTTGCTTTAATCTACAGGGCATTTTGCTCTTGCTTTTTTTTTTTTTTTTTTGTTCAGTTTTCTCCTGGTCCAAAATCTCATAACCCTGATTTAGGTGCTAATATGCTGCAGTGAGTTGCAATCCCCAGGTAGCTTCATCATCTCCAAGCTGTGCAGGCTTAAACCCTTAACCTGTCATAATACCATGATTAAGATCCATCATACATTTGAACAGTTTGAAAGCCCATGTCTGCTTCCTCACCAGACACTCTCACTCTCCAGTCAAAGGCAAAATCAATTGCACCCCACAGGAAATAGAGGGAAGCCAAGTGGGTATTTTAGACAGCCATTTGCAGCATTATAGCCCAGCTCCCTGGCCAGGTGTATTCTAAACTTCTACCGTTCACAGCCTTGCTGGTCTTTGTGGATGAAACAGAATAATAATCTCCTTCACACTGCTGATATTCCCAAGTGACTTTAAATGACCATAAACTTACATTGGAGTACTAAATATGTCTTATCACTTTTAGATCAAAATGTAGCACTTTGCACTACTAGTGTAAGTCATAGGTCTTCCCAATGCACTATTTGTGAATGGGGTACTCCTAAAACAGCCCCATTTCTAACAGCAATCATAAGGATTGAATAGCTACATAGTGTCTAGTTTAAGAAGGGAAGTGATGGTGAGCCATGAGCCCATGAAATCTGACTAGGAATGTTATGGGTAGCACTGCCCTGCTTGCAGAAAGGACTTCTTGCTTTGTGCCCTGTAGTCTCAGGGAGTGTATTCATATGTGTTAGTTACCTCCTACTTCCCTTTAGAGTGGAATAAAAAGTTGAACTGGATGCTCATTGCCAGAAAACTTCTTAAATCAAATCAAAATAGGAAAGCCATGTTTCTGCACATCTCCACAGATGGTAGATATGCTAAAACAGGGTATTTACAGCAGCCAAACTAAAATAATTTTATATGTAAAAAGCCTCTTTTTTTTTTTCCCCAGTTCACATATTAGTCCAATTTCTACATTGCCTTCAGTGATCAGGAAGAAAATAACTCATTGTTTAGTGACATTTCCGAATATTTATAGTTCTCTGGTAGTAACCTTTTGTTTGGTAGATAGCAGAGTTTGCACTGTATGTTGAGTATGCCATTAAACATTTGCCTGAAGACTTGAGTATTAGTATCAGTGACAGAGTTTCCTAAACATGTCACATTTTCTTTGGCTGTCATGAAAAATTATAGCTATTGTGACTCACACTTTAATAGCAGCTATTTGTGATACTTTAACCTAATGTACAGCCCCAGAGGAGAAACAAGAGACACAATAAAGCATCTGCCACTGACTTGCTTGAACGGAGGGATTCCAAGCATTATTAGGATGCCAAATTAAAGAGAAAAGGCTCTTGTGTCAAATGTCAGAGGGTCTTGGTCTTTGTTAACTTTGCTGTAATTTATCTCTTATCTCTGAAAGCATATAAAGCAAAAAAAAAAAAATATTCCTTTGCTCTCTGGTGTCTCTTTCTCTGTACTTAGCTGCATAAGTTCTTGTGATAGAAAGGGTTAAATATTTTTATAAAAACCCACACAAATAATCATGAAGCTTTTTAACAATTAAATACATAATGGAAATATGTACTACCTTCTAGTGTATCTTATTTTTTCAATATAAATTTTAAAAAGTTAAAAAATCAGTTGAACCATATGGGTGTTCTGGGTGCCAAATAGAAAAAATACATTTGTGATGTATTCCTCCATATTTTCTCTAAAATATATTGCTCTTTTCTGCAAGAGAAAGCCAAAGAAATGAATATTTCAGGTGTCTGTAACTTGGAAACTGTTCTCTTCCTGTTTATCTGCAATCTTTCCCTATTTCTGTCAAAACTTCTTCTGCCATCCTAACATACATCAAGAAACTTATTCCTGTCCTAATTAGTCCATGTGTAAATAAGAATAGAAACTCTTTCCTCCCTCTAAGTTAAAGTCAGCCTTATTTGGAAATGTTTTAAGAACTTGAGGGGAAGATAAAATAGGGCACAAGTGCACAAATTGTTTTCTATAAATTCAGAGATTTAACCCACATGATTAGGATGACAATGCCAAAAGCCAAGCCCCGGAGGAAACACAAACAATTGTCACTGATAACAGCCAGCTAACAGATTTTCCCATGATGGAGCTCTTGAAATCTATTCTAAGAGCAAAGATTAATACATCATTCTGCACCAATATCATCAGCCACCTAGAAATCTTCACCCTGGAGTAAAAGAACTCTTTAGGCTTTATAACAAAGGACAAATCTCTGCAATCCTGTGTCTGGCTTCACTGTATATCATTTTATTACCTCACAGGAAAAAAAATCCATGAAAAAAATCTATGAAATGTTATGTTGTTTTTGCTTGTCCTCATGGACATTCAGTAAATCAGACCACCATACAACAGCTATGTTCACATTTCAACATAAAACCCTGATATCACCTAAGCAGCTTTGTGAAATATGTTCTCAATAAACAGGACTGAAAAGTGAAGCTGTTATATGAATTAAAGAACAAAACATTCTTAAGGAAGTTTGGATTCCCTTTTCAGACTCTGTCATCCGAGATATTGTATCTGTTTGGGTGGTACCTGCAAGTTTATAAAATTTTATTAGATATTTGTTGATTGCACCGTTTGAGCAAGGCAAACCTAATCATGATTTTCAGGAAACCAGAAGTCAGACTGACATCCTCTTTCTAAATTTCCACAGACTGCATTTTTAATTTTCATTGACTGCACTCACCCCTCTGAAAGAAGTCTCGTGTTTCTATCAGATGTATTGGCACAAGTTCATCCATCATTATGGGCCTTAACTTTGCACTCTAATGCAGACCTAGATCCTTCCCCACTGCATCACCAACATGCATTTCTGGGTGGGAACTATCATACACTACTTTTTGTAAGAGGATTATGAAGACAGAGCAAAAGATTTTTTATCTCAGTTTGACACCAAGGAACATGCATGAATGTTGCTTTTCTCTCCTCAAAATTTAAATGAAGCTGTTTACTAGGCAGAAGGATTGCAGCTGTCACGCATTGTTAAAAATCAGAGACAGAACTAATACTTGGAACCCTACTAAGATTATCTTTTCAAATGGAGATTGCAAAAAAGGAAGGAATACAATCTCTGTGACAATTCTCATCAAAACAGGTTTTTTAACACTTTCTAAAAGGATGAGGATTCTACACTAATCCTAATGGACACAAATTGAACATACAGACCAGAAAAACAGAAGCTGTCCTGCTGTAGAATCCCACTTTTTGTCCCAGTGCCATGAGAAGTCATATTAGCAGATACAATCTGCAATGCAACCTTTCACTGGTTATTGCTTAGACTAGGATCCTATCCATGACAAATTCTACAAAGTTCTTCAGAAGACACCATCAGTGTGGTCTTGCACTCACATACAGTACACCCATCTCACTGGGATTCAGGCAGTTTAGAAACAAAGATCATCTAGTTCTTTTCTGTAGACCAGTAGCAAAGCATTATTTCAATGTGAGTTATTTTTGATCAAAAATTTCCCCTGAAATGGACATTTCCCTGTCCAGAATGAAGAGACTTAGCACAAGACTCAGAACATTCTCTAAACTATGCTTTTGCTTTTATAACACATTCAAATGTTGTGAGAAGGTATTTGTGGAGGTAAGCTAAATTCTAACTGAAGGACAGAGGAAGGGGGAGAAGGAGGGAGGGAGGTTACAGAAGGAAAAGCAATCTACAAGGTGGAAGGAAACATAAACCACCCTGATTTATACTTTTTCTCCACCCCTTCTGTTGATTGCTTTTCCTTCTAGAGACACATCTTTTCTCTTCTTCTGCAAGGTGTGATGTGAACTGATTTACGCTGCCTTTCCAACAGATAAATAAGCCACCCTCCTATTCAAGAAAAAAAACCATTAAAAAATTAATAAAATGTTCAGCTAGCTTGATTTGTCTTCACTGGCTGTTTGGTTGGTTTTTTTTAATTTAATGAAAATCAGCCATGTTAGTAATAAATAAAACACCACCTAAATTGTTAGTTTAGCTAGTAATAATAATAACAAGTATGCCATATTAGCTTAAGTGAACCATTCAGTAAGTCCTTGGAAAACATCAGGTGTCAATGAGCCTTGGACTATTCTGCGTATCCACTGTGCAATGCGTAAATATGCATAGCACCTGGAGGTCAATTTATACCCTCTTTAGCAACTCTGATGATCTAAACCCTATTCTTTCTTGTAGAAGCTGCCCAATGGGTGGAGTTGGCATTAAGAAGCAAACTGGTCTCACAAAGTTTCCCCATCCTTGCCCCAACAACTGACCTTGTTAAGGTCAGTCTGAAGGCAGCTATATGGGAAACCCCAAAACCTTACAGGGAACAGCTGAGTTCTCCTCTGAAAAGAACTGCAGCCAGCCCTGGGATCCACAGTGCAGGGAAAGCACTCAGGTGGTCATGGCCAGGATGTAGAATGAATCAAAAGGAGGTCAGTTTTTCAAGTGTAAGGTTCATTCTCATGTTTGAATGAGACTGTAAGGTTCAAGTGTAAGGTTCACTCTCATGTTTCCTTTGCAACAGACAGTTTAAATAACACTTCATGTAAACATTTCAACAATACATGTGATGACTGCTTGTGACTTACTCAAGAAGGAAGCTTCCAAATATAGAGACAAAACATTGTCTTTCCACAAGGATCACATCTGGAAAATGATGCAAAGTAGGACAAAAGAAGCACTATTGTCTTTCAACCAAAATTTTCTGAAAAATTCTCCAGTTGCATATTAACTTTTCAATACAGCACCAACATTTGAGAAGCCCAGGTGTTATGAAAGGCAAACTACAGTAGGTCAGTGTTTCCAGGAGTGAATTACCATCAGGTTCAGTTTCTCCACCAGCTCTTCTGAGGCTTCAGATCTGACAGCAGATGTGAAGCATAGGATATGAACCTGCAGCTCCTGTTTTTATGGTACTGGAAACAGCAGTTTCCCCTTAGCACTGATGAGGCTGCCAGGTTGATGTATCTTTTAGCAGGAGCCTGGAGCCCTACTGCTGCAGGTAGTGATGCAGTGGCATTCCTGACTTAGCTGCCTGATTGCAGATCATCCACATTGGTGATCCTGCTAATTTTTTGATCTGCCAAGGCCTCATGAGTTTATATTAGAGCCTCTGCCTGCTGCTGTTGGTAGAAGAAAGCATGTAGACAGGTCTTATTTCAGTCACAGTACGTACAGCAGCATTTTTTCACATCACCTCCTATGTCCCATTGGCCTTTTAGTGTGAGGTCCTTTTGGGCAGTAGTCTTTGTTACAGAGATTTAATAAGGCACCTGGTTGACAGAGCTGCACTGCCTGCTGGGGGCCTCCAGGAATACTAAAGCTAAAGAGCACATGGAAACAAAGACAGCTTTTCAAAGGTCTCTCTATAGCCTCTGCCATAGTGACCTGTCAGGGCTTCATCTCAACCTGACGTTTTGACAGTGCTCTTCAAGTAAGAACTGAGAAAACTGGATTTTGTCAGAACTTGACTTGAAAGGATTTTCAACAGTTCCATTTCTTATTTATTCCCTTCTGGCAAGAAAAGTTTTACATGTGAGAATCTCATGAAGCAGAAAATCCAGCTTTTAAATTGCATTCTCTCTTGGTTACAGAGGATACTAGAGTGACTAAGTCCATATCATAGCCTCAACATGGTTTGGCTGCTCATGCTCCCTGCAGGAAAGTTGTGTAATTTCTCAGGCTTTTATCTAGATGACATATTTTTTTTAAAGTTGCATTCTGTGCCTGCATAAAATTTCCATCATCACCTTCTAGCACCAGCAGCATATTTCTAATACAAAACAGACCCCTCAGCTGAGGTCTTAGGTAAGTGATACAGTATGAAGTAAATAATGTAGCATTTCTTTTGTGTTCTACATTATAGCACAAGATATTAGAAAGGATACTCTGGCACAGTAGTGCTGACACCTCTGAAAATGGTTTTGTGCTGGCTCACTCACCATATTTGCTTTCCATGGAAGAAAAATATTATGAAGCCACTTAGGAGGAAATTAGTTCTGTAGGTAGTTAATCACTACCTGTGCAAGTGCAAGGTGCGGGATGCGAGATAGGATTCACAGGCAGAAAACAGCAGGCAAGACACTGAGAGAATGGATATTCCAAGAGCCATTAATTTGCATTGAGTACATGGGGCTAGAAGAAGTGGTCTGGTTAATTAAACCATATCACTGACATGGATTCAAAACAGTTTTAGTTTAGCATTAAAATCAGCTTTAGCCTACATTCCACATGGGTTACATTGAGATAATTTATTCTGTATCTGAAGAAGTTCACATATAGACTATGCAGTAACACTGGCTTTGTAGAGCAGAGCTGCTTGTGAAAACATTCCTCAATACCTGTATGCCATTCCTTTCACTTCACTCATTTGAAAATATCAGTACAGACAAAAAATTAAAGGCTGAGATCCATGGAAGGCTGATTGTTACAAGAGACAAAAGTAAAGTGGCCTGCTTTTCACCTCTAAGTATCTGTAATGAAAACCACTGGAGTTTAATTCTGACTATTTAGTCCTTTGTGTTCACCCAATAAATCATAATGCAAGCCAGTAGGACTAGCTCAGACTTAAAATATTAGCAGTGATGCATGTCTGTGTTGATGAACACTGATGAGATAGATAGAAGAAATCAGACTAAAATAACATCTGTTTGATCAGCACCTGTCTCTATTCACTTTTATTATCTTCATCACATTCCCCAAACAGTAAAATAGGTGTTATTTGCGTAGATAATACATAAGGGAAAGGAGTCCACTATATTCACAGATGGTAGTCCTTCATCTCAAATTAAAATTATCATCTTTTGGTAGCCCAAAATTTGCTTAAATGAAAGCAATAAAGCCCACAAGAGTGCAAGGAACAGCCTTATTGTGGTATGAGTACCCTATTTTTTAGAAAATGAAAGATTATCTTTGATTTAAATATTTTTAAATTTTAATTTGATGTGAGGTTTCACCATCTGTGTGTCAACTGAACTCCTCCCTGTGCTCTTAGTAAGGTTCTCAGTTTCTCGACTTAGGATCTAGAAATAAGGCAGGCTGGAGAGTTGTTCCACAGAGCTTATCAAAATTGACTTAAAAAGAAAATTTTAATACTGGAAAGTTACAGAGCTATTCAATGTGAAGTGTATACACTCAAATTTTCTATTTTCTGAAATATTCCATTAAAAAAGAATGAATTACAGAAGTACACTAGAAAACTTGTAAATAATTCCATGAATTTTTAGAGAAGAATATGGATCACTGGAAACACTACTGAATATCTAAAAGCTTGAGCTTATGGTCAGATTTATGATCAAGGGAATGATCAACTTTTCACTCCCCAGAACAGTTCTGCTGCTGTGACCTGGAAGCATTCAGGACAAGAAGATTAATCTTGTAAGGGTTTATAGGACCAGCTCCTGAGAAGCCATAGTCACAGAAAAACTGAAGGTATCCAAGCCACACAATGCAAAGACAGTTAATTTTGTACTTAGGTAAAAACCCTGTGTGAAGCTCTTTTCTCACTCCTGTTACTCAGTGTGTGAGGCAGCACAGGGACAAGAAGGAATTAGGTGTTGGTATTGAAAGTGCCTGTTACAGAGAAGTTGCTTTGTGTCCTATTCCTCAGCAAAAGAGCTGCAAGCACAGAGAGCAATGGACACCCAGAAACTCTAACATTGAAGTCTGAGGATATTTAGTAATCATATCAAATGTTTATCACACCCTCCACACTTCCTGCCACCTAGCCTTTCAGCTTCCTTCATTTCCACCAGTTATAATCCTAGGTCCTTTGTGAGCAATAAAAAAACCCATGGTATCAACATGTAAAACAAGGCTCCTAAACAGGATATGACAAAACAGTGGGTGAAAATGGAATATTGTGAAAGAAATGATCGTTCAGATCAGAGATCGAAAAGAGGTGATTTATAAAACATTGATTTAAAATAAATATTTTAAATTTCCATCTACTAACCTCTCCCAAAAGCATGCATTGCTTTTCAGTATGCAGTTCCAACATGAAATTTCAAAGCACATAAAATGCCTAATAAGAAGGCATATACTAATAAGAGACAAGTAAATTGAGATACAAGCTAGCTGACAGGCCACAAAATGCAAAACACCAAGAAAATAAGCACCTATTTCACACTCTTTGTAATGTCTCCTTCATTTGTAATAACTGGTTTTAGTATCCTGCAACAGACAGTAAAATAGATACCTACAAAACTGACTGCAGATAGGTGAAGTATCATTAATTAAGAGATAATACCCCTTGAAATCAGACATTGCCAGCAGTTTTCAGTTATGATCCATTAATATTTTAACTAGCAAGTCATTAATAGTGGTAATAACCAATTCTAAAGAGATTATTGCTTGAATAAACTATTTTTAGTGATTTTAAATAGTCTGAAAAGCTTAGTCTGTCTTAACTTTAAATTTTGATCCTTTTTAATGCCTGTCAGGAAGAGCTGTTTCTATTCACACTGAAATAGAAGCATTTCTAGGAGTGCATAACACAGTCTGAATGGAATTTGTTCACAAGGTGCACAGCAAAAGGTCTCTCCTGCCTGTATTATTATATCTGTGATGTTGATAGTCAGTCATGCCTTCTGTCATCTGCCTTCTTTCTTTTCTGATGGCTGCTGTATAGCTCGCCTTGATCAGGGAGGCCTGAAATACTTCAGTCACTGCCTCTAATGCAATCTCTTGCATCAAACTGTGGTTCTCTTTTGATTTAGCTGGGTATGTACAATTACTCTCAGATGAGCTTCTGAGGGGCAAAGAGATATAGTTTACTCCAGGCAACATTATTTTTGTACCTGTACACAGAGTAAGCCTAATATTTAGAATCTGTCCCTCTGTATCTATTAAAATACTGGAATTTATTTTACAGGTATCTCCCCAACAAGGTTAAATCATATAACTCTGGAGAAATAAGTTGACACAAAAATGTATATTTCATGAGAATGGTCCCAGGCCTATATCATGTTCATACAAATATAGCCAGAGATAGGAAAGACAGATATGAAAGATAAGACATAAAGAGCCTCTTACCCCTCTGGAAAGCAGAGATCACTTTCCCACAGGAGACAGTATTTGCCAACTTTGATCCTATCAGGCTAGCCAGGAAGGAAATGGTATCTGTTTTATGACACTCCAAGTTCCCATCTCTGAACCTCTACTGGAAGTATAGCTTTTTAAGCAGCCAACCCTTTCCTTGACTCAACAAAGGTATCAAAAAATTTAGATACCAGACAAAATTTAGAGGCCAGACAAAATCTTGGCCTCTCTACTTGTATTATAGACAAGATAAACAGGATCTAACACTGCCCAGAAAGCAGATCCAGGAGCAGGCAGATAGCATCAATCCAAAGAATATCAGATTTTCTCATATTTTCCTATTTTCATTTTCTCATCCTCATTAAATTATAGTTTGGCTTTATAAATGGCCATTTTTATCCAAGATATATACAGAAGTCAAGTCTTTGTAACAATTTTCTGTTTCTATAGAGATAACAATGCCTCCTTTCTGATTTGAGAAATATTTGGCATTGTCAAGAACAATAAATCTTCTGGTGGGCAGGTGTTCTATTGAGGCTCCATCCCACAGTGTTTCAGCAATAGATATCTCCTGTGTTGGGCCTGGCAGCTCCTGAGGGTAGAAATGCTGTCAAACACAGCCCAACAGCACTGGGAGAGGGATTCTGCTGAGGAGTCAGTCAAATAATCTCAGTCACTTTAGCATCTCATAGGGGATGATTTCACACAAAAATGTGAGAATGCATGAGATCATGAATATACAATCAATTGGCACCATCTGCCCCTCAAAGCAATGCTTGTGTGCATTATGAATATACCATCCAAGAAAATAAAAGCATGAATGAACCAGTACATTTGATCTTTTGAGACAGAATTGACATTGAACACAAACAGTACAAATATCACCACAGGCCCTTTTTGTGATTCCTCAGAAGCCCAGGTAATTGCAATGTCTTCCAGGAAATTCACCACTTTACTGTGTCCAGGTTTTGATGCTTTGCTTCTTCCTAAAGATGCATCAGTAACACAGATCTTACCTGTTCAGACTGTTCCAAACCTCTCCATTTGTTCCCAATTACCACAGTATGCCTTTGTCTGATTCCTTCTCTAGCTGTCCTTTTTAAGAAAGCTTTTTGCAAAGATTGATGCCTTAAATTTTAGCTTTCATATTTTCCAGATTCTGCACTGCATTAGTATACAAATCTGAACTTCATACAAAGTGCTAGCAAGTTCTCTTCACAGTTTAGTCAGACAAAACAATCCTTTTCCAGCCCAAGAACCAAAGACACCATTGCAGCTTCAGGCCCAAAAAGTGTAAACAACAGGGAACTGAGGAGAGCAGTCTGGGAGGATGGGACTGCATAACCTGAAGCTGTAATTGGACAATTAACCCCAATTTGTAAATGGACCAAAATTATAAAAGTGTGAAAAGGTGTGACCCAGGGTCCATCTTGGGTGTAGCCTTGGCCAGGCTCTGGTACTGCCCAAGGTGTATCCTTTGGAGGCCTGTAAACACCTACTTTATTCCTTTAATACTGACTAGCCTCTGTTCTAGGTAGCCTCTCAAGGCATCAAGATAGTAGTTCCATTTTCATACAGAAAAAAAATCATTCATAGAAAGTCATTCACATATAACAGACAATGTATGAGAGGTTTATAAATTAACTGAGTCTGGTAATTATTACACTGGGGGAGGGTACTGGTAATATGACAAGGAATCTCGCTTCAAGTCTGCTAGATAAGATTCTTCCAAGTCAATAGAGACTGAAGGATGTTACCTTGTCCTGTTTGGACAAGTTGTTTGGTAGCTTGTGAGGAAGTGTTGACAGGCAGTCAGTGGCAGACTTACACATACAGAAGTGGAAAAAAATACAGAAGAATTTCTTCATTCTTCCCTCTTCTGCTAGGAAATACCAAAGCACATTCCATTTATATGCATCTAGTTTTCTGCTTTTTAAAAGGAAGTACTTTGGGGCAAAAAGCCTTTGTTTTCAAACCTAGAAACTTTATCACTGAGAAGAAGCCATGGTTTCTGGAGTAAGTAGAAGTCTGGGCTTGGCACTTGTCATAGAACAGGCCATGGTTTCACCTCGTGGTCCTGTGTACATCTCATTGAAATGCTAATCCAACACTGAGAAAGCCACCATCATATAAAATACAGATGGCAACACAGCAAACACAACAAAGTATAGAATGGGGAAACCTCACTGCTAGAGTTCATTCCTCCAGGTTATGGCAAAGCTGGGAATATATTGAGAAATGTGTTAGGCTCCAAATGCAATTGTACTAAACTTAAACCTGTTGCACTGGGGAGGACAGAAACCAGGAAAGTGAGGCCAGGGTAAGAGTGAAGTTGTCTTCTCTCCTTTCCTTGTTTTTGCTGGGTAGAAGAGGATTTTAGTTGCCATGGCTGCCAAGAGCCAGTGATGCAAATCACTAAAAATAACTCTCACTGCTCAGAAAGATACAGATCTTACAGATTGGGCAAAAATTAAGTCATTCCTTCTGTTATTTACTCACTTTCTGCCTCCTCCTCCAGAAATACTCCCAAAATGGAAGCAGGACACTAAAGCAGCAGATATTTTTGTGATGATTTATACCTGACCTCCATCAGACACACCCTTAGTTTTGCAGTCTCCCATGCACAGACCAGTGGAAACAAGACACAATTCTATGACAAATACTTACAACCCACTCTGAGGTCCATCTTCCAGAAGTCATTCTCAACTCACCTAGTCAGAAAAAGCATTACATGTTTGATGGGAAAGGATCAGGACTTACCTCAGGAATAAAAAGAATAATAAAAAGGGATGAATAAGAAATAAGATTCAAAATGTATATGTGATAGAGTGAATCTTGTCCTGTATCAATCTGCTCAAGGCCACTTTGCACAGCAACACGACCGCAATGCTAAACACCAGCTGTCCCTGCAAGATATGTTGAGATATGGAGAGAAAAGACCTGTCTGTGGTGCACATGTTCTCATTGTGAGCTTCTCTGTGAGACTGCATAGCTGGGGCACTTAGTGCATCGTTGTGAAGTAAGCAGTGTTTCCAATTTTCTTTACAATGATGCTGTCAACTGGAGATGAAGAAGGAAGGAGGCAATGAAGCAAGAATATCCAGCCACAGCTGAGAACAAAAAATGTTGAGGTAAATGCCAGCTACAGGTACAGAGGAAAAGAAAAGAACATTTATAAATATGTCAATGGGAAAAAAAAGGAGGGAAAGAAAGCAAAATAGAAAAAGGTGTTTTAAAAATAACCAGGCACAAAAATGTTTAGAGACTGAAATATACTGCTGAGGTTTAATCTATTTTTCACAACAGAATAATAGGTAGGAAAGTCAAAGAGGTACACAGGCATAAAATTCTGCAGGCTTTTTATACTTTCTACCAGTCATAAGTACTTGGTTGATGCAAAAGTCTGCACCACAGTTAGAGGGTGACTGGGGACTGATTATTTTGGGGGTAGTACCTAGAAATCTACCTGTGCATAATTGAATGTAATCTCTGAGTAAATTGCCTTTCTTAACATTTCACTTACTAGGAAAGGGAAGACATTAGTTACTAAATACTTGAGCTATGTTTGCCTTTGGAAGACCTAGCAGATAGCTTCAAGTTAAAACTACTGCCTGATCATGCTGCTATCTGCAGGCCTCAAATTAGTCTGTGATTATGAGCAACCTGCTCTAGTGGGTGGCATCCCCTATGGTGGGAGAGATTGGGACTAGATGGTATCCTCAAGGTCCCTTCCAATCCATGACTCTATGATTTTATGATTTTGTGACATAGATCCATTTTGCAGAGGACATTGCGTGATGTGCAGAGGGCATGGGCATAGGCTGGGGCTTTGCAGAAAACTGGAAGATGTAAACTAGTGACCCATCTTCTAGATCACTTGGCCTTTTTTCTGGCTTTCATCCCAATTTCTTCTTTCTTTTGTGATTTACACAGCTTTAAAATTGTATGATCCTACTACTAGTAACTGGACCAGAAGCAGCTCTCATTGCTGATAATACTTATATCACCATATATTTATTACTCATTCTCTCTTTTCCTTCTGTGATTGGCCTAAATATCTGATATATATATGTTGACATAAAAAAGTTGCTAAGTAACTCTTAACCTCGAATAAAGCCTTCTTTGAAAGACATGTCTTATGTAAAAGGAAAAAAATACCCAAAAACCATTTTCCCCTTCAGTTTTCTGCCATAACCCCTATGAACTCTAAGACAATTTCTGTAAAACCAGTGTACTCTGCTAGTGAATTTCCATGTATGCTTGGATTCTGTGCTGCTTAGTGAGATGGCTTTTCAGTCATGATAGCAAACCATGTAAGCAAAGTCACACTCAAACAAGGAATTCCTACTGGCTGTTCACCTCTTGCTGTGGAGCAATATCAAGATGCTTGTTCTGGAAGAGTGAGTGTACAGATGATGTGGGGTACCCTTAAGGTAACAACCTTACAGATGATGTGATCTACTTGAATCCACACTAAAAACTGCCTTCTATATCTCAGGGGAAAATACTTCACATGCTGATCAAAACCAATCAGAAGTCAAAACTTGGTTAATTGCCACTGCTTCCAAGGCAAGAGGTGCACTACTGTGATCTAATGCAAGTATTGCATGAGAGTTGAGTAGCAGACCTATGAGATTTAACTCATCACTGCATTCTGTGATGTTTCCTAACTCTCTGGATGTCTGAAGTACTGTCTATATTACAGATATTGATTTTGGTGAAACTGTTATATAGCAAAATAATATACATACTAGATTTATGTGGAATTCCACAAAGGAGAGAGTACTGCCAGGCACTGCAACCATGAGAGTTTGAGGGGCAAGGGAATCAGGCATGAATGTGAAGGGGGAAGTGCAGAGCCACAGAGCCTAAAGTAGGACCAGTATTTACTTTACCACCTTTATTGACAGTCTTGAAAATTGCAAAATAAAACCACATTCATTAAATTTGCAGATGATGCTAAATTGGGAGACATTATACAAGTCAGGATCAAGAAATGTAATATAGAGCACCTCAGAGAAATACAGGCTGAGAATACCAAAATGAGATTCAGCTTGTTAAAAAGTGAACTAATGCATGCCACAAGGGAAGAATAACTTGGGCTGGGGGAAGCCACAAATTCAATAGAAGGCAAAAGCCTCAAGGTAACAGTGGGCAACAAATGACATAGGAGCATTCCCAACAGGATGGGTGCAAAGGGTAGCACAGCTGTGGGCTGCAAATGCAGAGGCACCAGCTCATAATCAGAGAGATTCAAGCCATCAGGTTTTATGAGGGATACCAATTTAGCTCCAAGAGAAATGTACATGACAACCCCCTAACTCAGATGTATTTGTGGGGTGAAATTTCTACAGATAGCTTCTGGTGTGTAAATTGTCTCTGGCATTTGGGATACAGAATCTGAAAGCAGGCAAAGTGGAGTGAGCTCAGAGAAAACAACACTGATTCAAGGATGGTAGAAAGTGACAAAGGACAATTCCATAACCTATGTGTGCCACAGCAAAGGAAAGTCCTACAAATACCTCAAAAAAAGAGCAGTTAAATCCTGTGAAAGAAACTCATGTAGTCCTGTTGTCATCTTAAGATGCAAGAACAAAAAAATTAATATTTACTAGTGTAAACTAGTCATAATATCTGGAGGATCTTACTTGTGGAATGTTTTTTTGAGTAGGGGTGATGAACAAGATAACTTTGGAGAAGCAGCCCTGCATTGATAGGATGGTGATGACAGAAAAAACTTTTTCCTTCTTTGATACCTATATTAAGTTTAGAAGATCTGTGTCACAGCTGTGTGTTCTGATATTTACTTCCATGAAGCAAACAGAGATTCAGGAAAGTAAAAACAAAAGCAATAAAAGAAGAAACTTCTATGGAATCAGTATCGAAGTACAGGAGCAATGTTTAAAAGAATAAAAAAACCCTGAACTAAAAAAAACCTATTGGACCTCATGTTCTCAACTACAACCAAAGTGAACCAATCATAATAATAAAAATAAAGATGTTGAATTGTTTCAGAGTTCATTCTGGATAAAAATCAGGAGGCTGTGGGGAGGATACACAGGGGAATGTGATCAAAGATGGATTAATATCTTGCATGCCCAAAGGTTGCAGATGCCATCTCACAATAGATACAGCAAGAGTGAAAATGGCCACTGGGGATAAAAGGAAATTACTAAAACAGAAGGACATTCAGAATTATAAATTATGCTGTATGAAAAACTGTATGACAAAATCTGGAAGACACTTAATATATGTTCAGTTCGACAACATGACTTACTACAGAATGCTAAATACAAAAATAAACAAGAATGTTTATGAAATCCTTTGGTTTCTAACCAAACTAATCAGGTACATGACAAAACAGTAAGATGTTCTTTCCGGGGCTTTCAATTTTATTCAGGTTAAGAGTTCCAATGGAGTTGAACAAATAGTGTAAAAAAAGTTGTACTCATGAGTGAGTATGTTCTTGATTTGTCTGACATTATTTATGCCTTGTTTAACTATTTCTGCACTCAGAAGTGAATGGAAGCACATCCCATGTTACGAAAAAAATGTCCCCAAGCAAATTTCAGCTGGTAAAACTTATAAGCATTTTGTCTCAAACAATCTTGGATGGTAAATTTGAAATTTTAATTTGAAAATCCAAGCCACTAGCACATCTGTGCTTGGTGGAATGGGTATGGGATCCTTGGGGTTGATTTTTAACTTCATGCCTGACAAGTGGTGGCTTTGCCTTCAGCTCCAAAGGGAACTCACCAGAGCTCCTGGCAGTGGGTGGAACAGAGCTGAGGAGCATTCTCTGTCAGGTCAGAGTAGAGCCCAGCCCACAGTGAGACCATGCTGGCCCTCCTGGTCCTCAGGCACATTTCACAGTAGGGTAGGGCCTTTCCAAATGCAGTTCATGATCAAAAGCTGCCCCTGGGGGAAAACAAATCAAGCTTTTATGCATTTTTCAGATAGTTAGAAGCAGTTCAGGCATGTTAAACAACGCCAAGAATTTCTGCAGAATTCATCAAATATGAAATACATTACATGATAATGAAAATTTAACTGATTTCTAGAGCTTACTTCATTTTCCCTACTGTTTTCTCTATAGAATAAGGCAGCAAAGAGCTGCAAGCGACCATACCTTTTCTATATCCTCAGTGAAATGTTTGCTAAGATCAGGCAGAAAACCACTGACATTAAGGGAGCTGCAGGGGTGTCAATGAGAGCACAATTATAAGTCAGCGTGTTACACAGCCATCTCTGGGGGACTCATTTGGCCTGCAGGTCTTTATTGCTGCTGATGGCAGGCAAAATGGGGGGAAGCTAGGGCTGACAGTAAAAGCCCATGGTGACTTTGCAGGAATGGTAGATATGAAAGCCATCTTTTTGTTTGTGAGCTATGCCTGTTTGATGAAACGACAATAAACATGGAGCTATTTTCACAAGGTCACTTTTTGTTCAGAACAGAGGTGAATTTAACTATACCTCACACAAAACTCCTTGCAAAATCTCCCAGGTTTGTGTTCCTGCAGGGAATCTTTCTGAAGCCAGGCTGTAACTTTGATCTTTCTCGTTATAGCCATGAATTAGGGTCAATTATAACTAAGAGTTTTAGAGACCCTCCTGCACTAGGATGTGACTTTAAATGGTTTCTAGAGAAAAGATAACTGAGATTTATGATTCAGTCGTTTGATTACAGCATCATCCAAAACCTTAACATAGAGGTACACAAGGAGACACTGGGCAGGGTAAAAAGCACACAGAAGGAGATACTGCTAGAGAAGATTGCAGCTGGACAGGGAAGAAGACATAGAAACGGGCTGATGTTCCTCTCCACACAGGTGGTACATGTCATATATACATATATCAAATGTATAAATCCTGATTGTTCATCTAGGGGTTTATGGTTATAGAGACTTTTAGAGCTCAGATCCTACACTGCTGAAGCCCAGTGTGCTCCCACACTCAGCTGTGTGCAAACCTGAACTCAGACTCCATATAGATCTCCTACCTATCTCTCTTGCTCTGCTCAGGACTCCCCTGGGAAGAACATTGAAATATTTACTTTGCCTCACATCACCTGACATGGTATTTGGAAATGGGCAGGAGAAAGACAGAAGGTCACAGGAGGAGTCTACTTGGCACATAAGTATGCCCTTGGGTATGTTATGTAGTACAACCTGTGGATGTTCTAGGCATTTCAGAAGAGTGCTTAGAGAATCAAAGTTACTTCAGCTGGAAAGTCACAAGGTTTGAAAGATGACCTTGGGCTGGCTATACCCTTGTTGAGAAAGATATCCCCTTAAAAAGTGGAGGACCTAGAAACTATAACTTGGGAGACTTCCTATCTAACCTCATCTTCTTTTCCATAATAAGGAAGGGGGCAAAGATTCCCACAGGCAAGCATAATTCAGAGCCTTCAACAACAGAAAGAGAAGTTCTCATTAGCTTCAAGAGAATCAAGTGCTTTAATACAGTCTGAGATTACTAAGGGTTCTCTTTATCATTCTAATCTTATGGATAAATCTAGGCATAAATCTCCAATTCAAGAGCAATTAATGATGCCATGTAAATATGACCTCTATGCATTAGCATAATTCAGTGAGGGAGGGACAAGTCCTAAGCAAGAAGGATGTGATTCTGTTTTTTCAATAGTTAAAATTGCTGTTTCTTTTGCTTTCCCTGTTAAAATTATAAAGGTTACCTTTTTTTATTGATCCTCCTTATTTTATGATTTGGAAACAGGAAAAAACTAATGTCATGCTCTCCATGTAAAATTGCAGAGGAGTTGTTGGAAATGATGACAAAATAGTGTCTCTGTTTCTTGTGTGTTTTCCTATGGCAATATTGGGACACATTGGATTGCACCTGGACCTATCAAAGGAGCTTATGGAGTTAGATAATCCATTAAAACAGGAACAACGGAAGGGAAAGGATGAGAGACACAACATCCTGTTCATTCAAATTTGAAAGTTACTTCTTTCTTTTTACAGGATGACACACTAGAATGAAGATCAATCACAGCCTTCTTTACGGGTAGTTTTCCACCTTAATGAAGTGGGTTGATTATGACTTGCTATGACAATACCTCATTTTTACCCCATTGTTCCACTCCTTTTTTGACTCTTTTGATTAAAAGGATTGTTCTGCAGTGTCCCACGTGATAACTGTATTAGTTAGGGTAAGTAACTGATCTATTACCACAGGATAATAGTTTGAAGGCAGTTTAATGGGGGCTGGCAGATTTCAATATTATTAGAGGGTCATAGAGTGTCTGACATTTCAATTTGTTACCAGACCACTCATATCACTAGGGCAATCATTAAACATAGACTCTAATAAGGTTTCTGCTTTGTAGGGTCATTCATTATTGACAAGGAGAAAAGAAATAAATACCTTCCCAGAGGCAGCCTCAGTATGTAATACAGTAAAAATCATCTGAGTCTGGAACCATATTTCTAGATTTCCTGACAAATCAAGCATTACATTTTCCAACTAAACCAAATGAAAGACTACAGATAAAAACATGAATACTTAAATTCTGTCATTACATGATGTCAGAACACTCATTATAATCACATATATATTTTGAAAATTGATACTTAGGTCAGGTTGCCTTATTTTACCAGTGTGATGGGAGCTAATAATGCACGTGTGTTGTCTGCAGCTTTATGAGGTCTGTACACCTGGGACAAACTTTGCATATTATAATTAATCATCATATCTCAGATAGCTCCAATAGCTATTTAACAGATGAGCCATCTTCACCTTTCAACGAGGTAGGCCTGTGATTTAGCCTGGAAATGAAAGGAATACATTCTTCATAAAGGTTATTAATATTTTCCTCTTCAGATTAATGTTTGGTTTATTTGGGTTGTGCTTTAAAGTTACTTTTTAATTTCAGATTTCCCTGAATGACCTTAAGTTCATTTTCATTTCCCACATCTTTTAAAAATTAACTGTGTTGTACTTTAAACACAAATTGAGAAGAAGAGGCAAAGTAGTTTGGAAGAAGGTGAAATGTATCATTAAAACCACAACTAAAAGGATTCGGACAGACCTATTTAATTCTGAAAATTTTGTTTGAAGAAAAATTAATTTGTGTGATTTTTTTTTCTCAGTTTCTTGGGAAGAAGTATAAATTACACAGAAAATAGGGTTGTTAGGATGCACTACAGCAATTGGTTAAGAAAGAGCAGTTTGCACCAATGGATACAAGCCAGAAAGGGGCTAATCCTGCAACTTCATACTGGCTTAAGTGATCCCATTGGCCTGATCAGGGTCCGTTCAGAACAACAGAACTTTTAACCTGATTTTTGAATCAGATAGACTGGGCCCAAAAGAGCAGTTCAAGAGAGAATCAAGCTCAAGAAGAAATGAGCTGTTTTCATTAACTGATAAAACAGATGAACTGCAGCATCTGTGGTGATAGTGAATTAGTTTATAAAATTTCTTCTAGATTTAATAATATAAGGCGTTATTAATAACCCAGGTAAAAAAATGTCTCCCACAATTCAATAAGGTGATCCTTTTTTTAAATTCATGACAAGAGCTTTAATTGGATCAGAAGAGCAACTAGCAGACAAATAAACTGACAATATAATTTAATTCAGCCAGTGTAGTGAGAAGGAATTTTTACTGCCATTTGTTTATTCATTCCTGGGTACCAGCTTAGTCAACTCCAACATGACAGCTTCTCTCTGGCTGGTCTTTGGAAGTCCCCCAGAAGTAACCACTTAAATCTTAACAGTGCAGTACTTTGGCTCAGTGGAGCAAATTGTTCTCATCACATTTCCCCACTCCCTGGTCAGGGAAAGCAATGTCCATTAAGTCAAACAAGAGATGCTGAACTAAGAAACTGTTCTGCCTACAAGCTGTCACTAAATACTGCAGGAGAGGCAGAAAGGGGTGAGTGTAGCCAAGATGGCTTGAACACGTGTAGAAGGACTCTATGTTAAAGTGTAAATGAGTAAGAGAGACATCCTGGAATGAACAAAGTGATTCAGTTATACAGAGAGAAGCTTAAAGACTTATCAACAACATCTGAGATTGTCCAGTTTAGAAGCCGATAGCCCTAACAGCATTCACGTATGTTAAGGTACTTACTCAAAATGTGACAATGCTGCTAAATATACCACTGTCTTCTATAGCCAGTCTGTCACAAACATACCCTATATTAAACTCATATTTCTGCAGAACATTGTCCATTCTATCAGAGACTCCTGCAATATCAGGAAATGAAGTTTTATGCTATTGATCATAATGTAAATAATGTATTTCTTTGGAACCATGATTCATATATTCATTTAGTCGTTGCTTTCTTAAAAATAATTTACCATACATCTAACAACTATAACAACCATAGTTATATTTTTGTCTGGTGGAAAAAAATTTGCAGCCCAGAATACCCTTACCCTTCCTTACTTCAAGACTATATTGCTGGCTTGCATACAAACTGGTGTGCACCAGACCCCCAGGTGCTTTTTGGACAACCTACTTTCCAGCCAGGCTGCTCCCAGCCAGTCTGTATTGGTGGCTGGGGTTACTCTTCACCACGTGCAGGACTTTGCATTTCTCTTTTCTGTCCTTCAGGAGATTCCTCTTGTCACATTTCTCTAACCTGTCCCTGGCCCTCTAAATGTCAGCACAGACATCTGGTGTATCTACCACTCCTCTGAGCTTTGTATCACCTGCTAATATATTGAAGGGGAACTCTGCTCCATCATCCAGGTCATTAATGGAGCTGTTAAAGATTATTGATCCCAAGAGCCACCCCCAGGGTCTCAGGGCTAGGGACTGTCCTCCAGCTGGACATGTACAGCTGAACACAGTTCTTTGAGCATGGCAGTTCAGCCAGTTTTCAGCCCAGCCTGCTGTCCATTTATGCTGTTTTTCTAGGAAGATGTTATGGCAGACAGTGCAGAAAGCTTTGCTGAAGATAAACAACCAAGTGAGTCACCTCATAACAGAAATCTATCAGGTTAATCAGGCATGATTTCTCCTTCATAAATTTGTGCTGATTATTCACAATCAGCTTCTAGTCCTCCATACATTTGAAAACAGTTTCTGTGATTATATTTTCCATCACTTTAGTACAAGAAACTCTTAAAGATAAAAGATACATACCCACTTGAAAATTACTTGGAAAATAGAAAAATGCATTTACAAAAACAGAGAAATGCCAAGACAGTATTGTTAGTCGCTTTGTGTCCCTTTAGTGGCTGAGAGACTTATTAACAGGCTTGAGAGCAAAGCCCAGAAAGTGATTTTGGGATGCTCCCTGACTGGACTCAGTCTGAAGGGAGCTGTTGCAGGCCCAGGAGACATAAAAGTTCTTTTTAGACAGAAGAGGTAGCATAGGTATAGTCAAATAAGTTCCCAGTTCTCATTGTGGCACAGAAAGAAAGGATAGATGAGACAAAAGCAGGGAGTAGGATTCAATTTAAATTCAAAATCACCAGGATTCCATTGATTTTTCCAGAGGCAGGATTGGGCCCATGAGGTTTAATTGTCATGTGTTCCTTTACAGAAATGTATGAAACCTGCAATTGTTTTTGCAGTTAGATTATCTTGGTTTTCCCATTTGGTTAGCCAAGAAATGATAATACAGAGCATTATCTGTTCAAGTGTGAATGCAGTTTCTATGAACACAGACAACCTAATAGTAGCAGCCCCCATCACTGGCAAGAAAACAGTAATCCAAAGGCACCATGAAAGGGGTAGCTGTCAGATCTCAGCAGCAAAAATTAGCACATTTTAGAAAGAGGAAAGAATTCTGCAGAAAAATTAATATAAATTGATGTGCCTAATTTAATTTACACAAATCAGAAGGAGAAAGGACAAGTAGTTAACATCTTGGCATTACCTGTCATCTGCAGCATGATTACTGTTACAAAATATAAGGAGTATTGGAGACCATGAAAGTTTTTACATTAGTAGCTACTAATTTACCAGAATAAGCAAACTGCTTCAGAGCTGCTAGCTTCAGTTGAAAATAGCATCTCCTCATGCTTGTTTGATTTGAATTTATTTGTTTAGATGTTTCAGAAAGAGAATAGATATTTTTATTCATATGGTTATAAAATATTTCCATAGTAGCAGCAGTTCTAAATTCCTAGAATCCGAACAGTAGCTAGACTAATTATCATCAATACCACTGGAATATCATTACTGTTAGTTTTATGGTTCATCCTGCATAATCTTCTGTAACCTAACCCATCACACTCACTTCTCTTGGCCTTTCTCTTCCTGTACCTTTGCCTCCATTACACCCCAGAACTTCTATCAATAGCAGGGATGCTGCTGCCTATTTGTTTCTGCTCCATCTCTGGGGAAAGGAAGGGACTGGAAGTGGATTATGTCTAGTTTCCTGGGGTTATTTCCTCTGGCCAAGATAGCTCTATTTCTTTTGCAATAACCTGAGGGAGAAGAGCAGCACTACCTCCCAGATATGATCCATATGATGTAAGGGTCTAAGAAAAATGGATGAGAAAAATCAATGCTGGGACAAATGGTGACCTGAGTGCTCTAGCACAACATTCTCCACTGTAAGACGAGTTCTCTCTCAGTAGTGTATTTGTAAAGGGATAGAACTGCCCATAGTAGACCAAAATGTCTTAACAGAGTCAAGATGTTTGAAGGCTTCATGGTCCTTCTTGATGTCTGTCTCTTAAATTCTGACAGAATAATCTGCTTTGGTTTTATCCATTAAAATATAAACATCTCTAGGAGTACTCTAATCTTCTTATAATAATCATAGAAAAAAATATTCTATGGTGCATACTTCACAAGAGAATGAGGCTAAAACAGTTGGTAAGATAAATACCATAGCCATAGCAGTTCAACTGGTTAATCTTTTCTGATGTAAACAGACAACCATCAGAGACATTCTCATGTGAAACCCCAGCAGACACTTCAAACAGAGAAATGGCTCAAGCTGATCTAGGGGACACCCAGCCTGGGAGAGGAATCTGGAAGTGTGCAGGTAATGTCTAGGATGTCTGCACAGGCTCAGTGCCTGAATTTGGCACTGTCTGGGCCCTTAACAAATGCAAGTCAGTTTTCTCTACTTCACTGCCAAAATGGATCAAACTAAATTGAATTAGAGCTGTTTTAATGTTGAATGAGAATGTCTATAATGAGGATCAATGCAGTTTAACAAATCCATTTTAGCCAATACTATTATTTCATTCAAATGTTCTTTTCTAGCTCTTCTTATACAGACAAGCTCTCATGAAACCACATTTTGGACACCATCAGTGTCTAAAGGGTGATTATGTACACTCTTCCAGATGAGTGGTGCATGTCGAGGTCTGCAGCCCCACTGTTACATGTCTATAACACATATTTCATTGGATCTGAAGAGCAGTCCTTTGGTATTTGAGAGGAACAAATTTTTGTAGAAGATTACTACACAATGTAAACCTTCCATCACATTCACTGCAGTGCCACAACTAGCTGTGGTTGCTGGAGGTGGAATGAAAAACAGTAACAACTACTCCTCAGGGTTTCCTCAGTCTCCTTCCCTCATCCCATCCCACACAGAGGCAGCTTCTTGTTGTACAAAGTCTGTCACATCTGAAAGAATGTGCAAGTTGTTGCTGTAGCAGTACAGTAGCTGTTGATGAGGACATGAAACTGGCTTATGAACCTCTCATCCCCCCATGCCTCTCATCCCCTTTCAAAGATCTACCTTATGTCTGACTTCCTGGTTCTTGGCCAAAAATGTGAACATTTTTGAACAGGAAGAATTCAGAAGTGTTGAGAACTAGGAAGGATCATGTATTGAGCATTAACATTAAAAAAAAAATCCCAACCAAAAAAAGCCCTCAAACAACCAGAACCTAAATATACACACACGTGCACACACACATTATAGATTGAAATCAGTAACATTTTTTATTCACAAGTGGGAGAGTCATTTTGGAGATAACAATATCAAAATAATATAGGAGTCAGTTTAATTTTTTGTTCCCAAACAGCATTGACACCTCTTGATTCTCCACATTAGCTCAGAATTTAAGTATCTCAAAGAAATATGATTAAATGGAGACTCTTACAAAGAATCTCTGTGGAGGTCAAGTGGGAGATCTGAATTCTGTTGGAGATGTATGGGAAGAAATATGTTGAGTGGTATGCAGAAACCACTCTGACAATGGAAAGACCTTTCAATGAACTACAGCTATTCAGTAGCCCAGATGACATTCACCTGTGCAGCCCATCCACTGGGACCTCTAATGCACACACATCTATTTAGCAGTCTTCTGCTGGTAAAAATGGATGTGTTTTTTCACTCATTTAATCACCAACCACCTTCCCATAACTAACTCTTTACTTATGAGCATGCTAACTAGGGCTGATCAGAGCCGTGAGCAGGAAATGTAATTTTGTTCTCCAATTGCCCTATTCATTATCCTCCTCAGCATTTACATTCTGCACATTAGGATGCTGCATATAATGTGATCATTTACTATGTGGCTGTGACTGCCAAATACAATGAACAAAATAGAGTCTTCTGAGAGAGTTATTCTACATACAGGAAAAACACAGCTTGTTTTAATGGGATCTAAAAGTGATCAAGTGTAGAGCAATGTTTCTGTAATACACAGTCTTTGTTATCAGTCTTCTTTTATATATAGCATAAAGCTGGTTAATACGTACATAAGTCAAATGATTTACGAAGCAATATATCACCTCTCAGACCAGTGCAGGTCAGGATGTAACATGTACCAAATTGCTCTGTTTTTAATAGATCCAGGGACAGGCAAAAAGAAGAGGACATTTTTGCTCTCCTATTTAGATGATTTTAGATATAAAAAGATTATCAGGCTCTAGGGACTGGGGAAACACAAAATTATTGTGCTCTCCTCCCACCCCACCCCAAAAGACTGCTTTGATCCAGCCCAGGCAGAAGAGTGAAGAAAATATTTATCAAGTCTTGAAGCAAGATTTCAGAGGAGCTCTGGCTTACCAAGATTCTTTCTCTTACTATTCCTTCTCTGGCTTACCAAGCTTCTTTCTCTTGCTCTTCCTTCTCTTACTTCGCTTTTCCACCCTCCCTGCCTCCCTCTTTGCAAGGGTTGGTGTCAAGGTCTAGAAACTTGGTCTAGAAACTTTAAAACTCAAGACTGATTGATGCAATATATTTTTCGATATTTTTTTTTTTCTGAAGAGATCCTTTCATGTAGAAGAGACATGGGACCATGGAGATAAAATTCAGGTTAGAAGAGGTTTTTTCGAAAGAGTCTGTATATTTCCTTGAACAGCTACATTTTTTTCAGCAGTGTTCACCTGCATTGCTGAAATTATACAGAGAAATGAATTATATTCATGGGCGAAAAAATGCATAATTAAGCTGCTTCTTGTGTAAGGGATTTTCCTACTAAAAAGTAGATATTAAATGACCAGTGTCATATAAATGGTATAAGACATATGAGAAATTTAGTTTTCACAACCTAGTCAGAAGCACTCAATTCTGTACATCATGTACACCTGAATTATTCATCCATTACCTGGCCTTTCATCTGAGGTTTTTTATGCTTGGAAACAGTCCTTGTATAGATCTCCTGCACAGCTCTTTTACATGTAGGAGAGGTTAGATCTAGTGCCTGCAGCTCATAAGCAAACAGAGCTTGCTTTGACACTGGCACTGCTCTACTCCAGTAAAACCCATGCTTCTAACTTGAGTACAAATTCATGCAGGAAACATTGAAATGTGCATATTTTAATTAAAAATTACTGGGCATTTTTTTGGGAAAGAGTACTCTCAGGGACTAATGTGTTAACTTCTGACTGAATTTTTTTAATTTGTGTGGCTGTCTATGGACCTATAGTCTACTGTAAAGCATATAATGTTGTATTGCCTATTTAATGCCTCTACTGATGATATTACAATTTTGAAACACTTCAGATTATCATGGGTATGAAATACACCTTTTGGTAAACACAACTTGCAAATCTTATGCTGTTGCAGAACACCAAGTGCAAATCAGGCCATAGGTCAGTCACTACTCAATACAAAATCGCTGGTAATGCACTAATACAGAGTTTCTGGGCACTACTTTCAGGGGAAATAATAATAAAGAATAACATTTCCATGTGTATCTTCTTTCAATAGGGAGAAAAGACTAACCATGGCAAAGGGAAACTTGTTTCTGTGAAGATATATAATGGAATAACCTATAAAAATGTGCTGTGATGGGTCAGTAACCAAGGCCTTGCCTATGCAGAGTATGTTTTTTCATACAGAATGAGATAAGGCCCCAGTGTGATGCTGTGCTACTAGAATAAATTATCCTATCACTTGTTTGGACAAATAGACAGTCGTGCTCTGCCACACTCAGAGGAGAGCTGAGTCTTGGATTAGGGAAACTGTAGTGAGTGCACTACTACTACCAGGTACTGAGAGGGGTGAATGAAAGATGTCCCACCTCTCAGGCCATCAAAAGCACGTCCTGCTTTTGTCATTTTTTCTCTGCATTGGCTGGCAAATCTATCTTTGTTATTTTGATAATAAGTAGGGCTTATCTCATCTAGCTATATATAAAGACTTAGGTATGTTGACATAGATGATGGAGATATAGGCATAGACATAGATAATGGATATCTGAACACATATAGAAATAAGAATAGACAAATACACATATAGATATAGAGGCAGATGCAGGCATAAGCACAGCTCTGCTTTGTTTACCCTCTGCCCCCTTCCCCAGCACCCTGACACAACACCAGCATTAGCAACTAGATTAGCACCTCAAGCACCCAACAGCTGGGTCTAATTCTGGGAGCAATAAAGAGAAAAGTAAAGCAGAAGGTGGTTAACCACCACAACTGAGTTGGGCATAGGTCTGTTTGGGGGCTTGAAGGACCACAAAACTGTGGATCAGAGAATCAGGAAAATACTGAAGCTGTTTTCTTTCAGTTCACCTCTCCCATGTTTTCTTTCCAAGTTTTCAGCTTCCTTTTACTCTTTTGCTCTGTGCTGGTGTGATTTCATGTTCTGCAGTGAAAGAGCAGGCTGCAGATGTGCCTTGAGAGAAGCGACACAGACTTCTTTTTTGAAATGACAAAGACACAGTGAGGATCTCTGAAGCATAGGGAACAAATGCCACTCCTGTTTTTTCAGTGTGTAAACACATAAGTTTGACTGCAGCTTTTTCTGTTATCAACCTTGTGATCTTTTTCCAATGACTTTATCTCTCCTTTTCTCTCCCTGCCTTCTGCCTCTTCGAAAAGATCTATTGGCAGATTAAACTTGTATTGTAAATATATTTGAAAAATTAAATTATTGTTGTATCAAAGGTTAGGAGTTCTCCTTTAAATATTGCATGAATTTGTGTCTGGTTAGAAATAGATAAAGAGATAGCAGGAGTCTTTAACATTGCAGGCAAGTAGCACCTTAGCCCAATCTAATTGCTTTCCTTTATCTTGCTCACTCCATTTGCTCTCCAAACACACACAGAACATGGAACAGATTGCAGTCTGCTTCTGGGGAGAAAACAGTCTAGCTAGAAGCTCCCAGGCCTTGCCAGGGATTTAGGGACTTAGGTTCAGGCCCGTGCCTAACCACATAAGCAGCTCAGTCTGTGGCATCTAGTGACAGGAGCATCACAGGGGCTCTCCAGAGTGTAACGTGTGGGATTCCTTCAGGCCTGTTTGTTCACAGCTGTCCCCACAGTCTCAGTCTGCCACCAGCTCACTGCTTGGGACAGCTTGCCAGCATCATTCTCCTGCCTCCCTCGGCACAGGCAGGCAGCTTGGGGCTGGTACAACTAATTCAGTATCAGCTTTAACCACTGCCCTTCAAACACTGGGGTTTAGGAGCTTTTCTCTTCCGTGGAAGTAATTAAAGTCCCAAATTGTGTCTTGGTGATTTCACCAAGATGAAACTGAGGAACATGCACCAGTAAAGCTTTTCTCAATTAGGGGAAGAGATTGGCTCCAGCACCAAGCAGCAGTATGACATTAAACAAGGCAAATGGCCAAGCCCCTTCCCCAAGTTCACAGGATTTGCCCATCTCTTCTCCTTGAAAGAGAGCACTTCAGGTCCTGAACACTCATGGACAATCAGTGCTGGGAGCTCTGAAGAGACCAGTTCAAGCCCTTGTCCTCCAAAACCACAGACAAAGCCTCTAAGATCACTGCACACAATCAAGTTCCTTTTGCCTAACCAGGTGCTGTGTGTCTGATGAGAAATGATACGTGACTGGATGCACACTCTTAGGCCACTTCATCTGCAATGTAAAATGCACGAGCTTAAAATCCCCACAAAATGAAATGATGAAGTCAAACCTCATAATTTCAAAATTTTCCCACAAAAAGAAACACTAGAAATGGATGAGTCGTCATGGAGTGTTTCAGTGGGAATGGAACTGATCTCTGAGAAAAGACTGTTCATCAACTTGTTTTTGTCCAGTTCTGTCAAAGCAGGCTTTGACAGAAAATGTTCTGTGGGGTTTTTTTTTACCCAAAGGCAAAGGAAAGAGACAAATCTATGGTGGTCTGACAGCGGTGTCTGCCAGATAACTTCTAATGATTTGTTTGCTCCATGTGGCAAGAACTTAAAAGGCTTATTGTGTGATGGCAACTAAAATCTAGGGATATTCTTAAGATGTCATTTAAATTTAGTCCATTACAGCAGAATCTTCTGCTGTATGACCAAATTCCAAGGAAAATACTAGATATGGAATAAGTAATCTGAAAAAATTATGATGCAAGAAATTACAACTTTGAAACATGAAAGGAAGAAAGTTTTTAACACTTGATCATTTATCTAATTAGCACTTAAATTTTTCGGGAACTAGAAAAAATGGTATGTGAGCTTATTTTTTACTTTCACCTTTCAAAGAGTAAGAATGTGTCATCCTAGAAGAAGGAAACATTTCTCAATACGATATAACTTTCATTCTCCAATATTAGAAATAACAAAAAGGCATTTATTTATTTTTTTAAAGAGCACAAACCAATGACAATTCTGTGCTGAACAAAAAAGCACTATAAAAATCTCAAAAGGGAAACTTGGCTCCATAATCAAATACCAAAATGATTTGAAAGATCTAATAATCTGCCATATCCCAGCAATAAATAATATATCCTGCAAACACAAACTTAGAAGGAAAAATGCCTTTAATCACAGTAATAGTTCTCCTGCTGCCCAGTATATCAAATTACCTTTTCCTTTTCAAAACAATATATCTTCCCAATCCCATTTATTCCTATAGCCTCTGGGCCAGGTTCTGATCTCAGATACACTGTTCAAATCTAGAGTAACTAAACTGAAATCATTCCTTTCAATTGGGACATTTTCTCTGGGTTAAATAGAAATTATTGACCAATGGAGCTGCACAAACAGATTACACAGAGGTCAGTTTCATGTTTCAATCCATGCTCTCTTTACTGAACACAACACATAGCATTGGCTTACCTGAGCATTTGCCTAGCCAGACCAATTGCTATATTGTTTTAAATGCTGTCCTTCTTTGTGTGGAATACAAGTTTTTTTTCCTGTTTTGGTTTCAATGCTATTTAAATACAAGGAAGTGAGACTGCAAGGAAGAGTCCTGTGAAAAAATAAACCCTCCCATCGTTCCCACACAAACACATGTCTGAATCATCCAATAGCTTTCAAAACCCCACCTGGTCTGAATGATCCCCATAAGCCCATGACTACCCTTTCTACCACTAACCACACTGTCCTGGCATGGCTGTGTGTCCCCAGTTGGCCTGGGAGACATTGGTGGTCTCCTCCTGCCTGCAGAGCCAAGTGCTGTGCTAAGGTACTGGCTCATACTGCTGCTCCCTTACGGTACAAAGAGGCAAGGTGTAGAAATTCCACAGTCTCTCTGGGTGATGTACTCAGCGCTGTGATGTTCTCCTGATGTTTCTCAAATGTCCAGAACAGACCATGTGAGCTGTGCTTTGAGGCCACTGTCCCATATTGCATCATTAACCATTTCATGAGGAAATCATCACCATCTTTGAAACTGGCTTCAAGTATTGGCAGGGCAGCTGTTGGGCTGTCCCAGCACCTCACCAGACTTGGCCAGCCTGGCAGAACCTCCCAGGGCAGAGCTAAGAAGGCACTATGGAGTAGCAGTAGCTGAAAAGATGGAGTAGGCATTACACAGTGTTTAGAGATAGGAAGCTCTGAGGAGTAAAAACTCATGCAAGTTCGCTACAGTACAAGTACATTAAATATATTAAATCAGAATGCTTATGGTGCAAAATAAAATAGCTGATGTTTAGTCTAAGAATGCACCTCTTACTGTTGCCAGGCTTCTTCCTCGGGCACCTTCAAAGGAGTTCTCTGCTCCTTGAAACCTTCAGGTTTAAAAATGAAACAAAGAGGGAGGCTGGAATATGGAGAAGAGGGAGAAGGGTGTTTGTTAAATGAATTGAAGGCAGCATCCAAACCTAGTTCTGATTACAAGCGTCAAGCCTTTAGTGAAATATCTCAGAAGAGTGGAAGGTTGGACAGATTTATGGGTATGCATACTCCACTGGTTTTTATTTTGCAGGTGTATATATATGAGCAAAGATTAAAAGCCAAAACAAATGTTTAAATCATTGTATATTGGTGGTACAGTGGAATAAATATAGCATAGACCTCAAGATTCTAAGTAATGCTGATTGTAAAAGATAATTTCATCTTTGCATTCACCTCACTGAGACACAGAAAAAAATGCCATAAGAATTATGGCAACAATTCGTAAGTACTACTACCTCCTCTCTGTTCTTAAAGTGTTCATTTTCTATTTTGATGTGGATCCCATTAAAAAGAGAATGCATTATAGACTTGAAAGTGGTTTTATTTAATATAACATACCAACAGAAGGTGATCATATTGCATGTGAAAAGTCAGAACTTTCTGAAATGGTAATACCACTCCCCTAAAAAATCATAAACAGTTATAAAAATACTGCCTTTTGTTATTGACGTACCTCCCATCTGACAGATCCCAAACTGCTACATGTACAGAAATCTTCTGATTATTATCAAAATATTTGGGACAGCTGTAACAAAAATATCACCATAGAATTTTTTTAAGGAGAATGTTGGAAAATAATTTAGAAAATTGTGATCATGAAAGGTACAGTTAAGGCAGGCCACTTGTAAAGCCAAGGAGAAACTTACATCAGCAGATTTATAAAAAATGGTCCTTTAGTGACCACAAATAGTGGGGATCATATTTTACATCTACTCCAATTGACATAGGTTGGATTCCTGCATATAAAAAATATCTGATGTCTAAGGCATCCCTTGTATGAATTATAGACATAAATAAAATCAGCCAATATTATCCTTCTATAAAGAGAATTAACCCTATAAAATCTGACTTTTTAATTTACTCCTTGCTGAGAAAGAAAGATTTAGTGAGCCCATGCGCATTTTGAGTAACTCGGTCAAAAAACACATATACCAACATGTGCAGGAAGCACCAGTACGAATTTAGCTGAATTTTGTACTGCTTCATCACACAACAGAAGCACAAAAAAAAAAAAAGAGATGGTTCTACAGCTAATCAATATCTAGAGGCAACATCTGTGATTATATTTGCAACTGCACTAGGATCTCAACAAATATTCCTGAACTTTACAGCAATCCAGAGAAAATGCCAAGTATCGATAACATCCAATTTATGAGTTTAGAATTTACCATCAGGGCTTGTTTCCTGTGATCTGGCAGGCACTGTATATCCTTTACAAATAACAGTTTTATCTGACTAATCTCCACGTGATCAGCAGAAAAGGACGTGGGGGTTCTGGTTGACAGCAGCTGAACATGAGCCAGCAGAGTGCCCAGGTGGCCAAGAAGGCCAACAGCATCCTGGCCTGTACTGAAATTATGTTGCCCGTAGGGCCAGAGGAGTGATTGTCCCTCTGTGCTTGGCACTGGTGAGGCCACACCTTGGGTTCTGTGTCCACTTCTGAGCTGCCTCACTAAAAGAAGGATGTTGAGGTGCTGGAGCATATCCAGAGAAGGGGAGTGGAGCTGGTGAAGGGTCTAGAGAGCCAGTCATATTAGGAGTGGCTGGAGGTGCTGAGGTTATTCAGCCTGGAGAAGAGGAAGCTCAGGGGAGACCACATCACCCTCTACAATTTCCTGAAAGGAGCTTGCAACAAGGTGGGGGTCAGCCTTTTCTCCCAAGTAAGTAGCAACAGGACAAGAGGAAGTGGCCTCAAACTGTGACAGGGAAGGCTCAAGTTGGACATCAGAAAGAAAATCTTCACTGAAAGGGTTGTCAAGCATTGGAACAGGCTGCCCAAGGAAACAGTGGAGTCACCATCCCTGCAAGTATTTAAGAATTGACTGATGTGGCTTTTAGTGCTATGGTCTAGTTGACATGCTGGTGTTTGCTCACAGGCTTGGAGGTCTTTTCTAACCTTAATAATTCTATGATGATTCTGTGCCTGACCTGATCACACACCTGGCCATGCTTAACTGAAATATTCAAACCAAAGTCCTTTCTTGTAGACTATGATGCCTATATCACAAGGTCTGTGAGAATCTTTAGACCTTAGCATTCTCTCTCCATATAACTGAAGTTTAAATAAAAGATTTTTAAAGCTCCTGGAGGTTATTTAGTCTCTCAGGAGTGCCCAGTAGAGCTATCAATTAAGAACACTTCCTTATTTTCTATAATATCACTAACATGTCTGTAAAACCAGTGGAGTTATATTAACAAATGCCTGGTGTGAGAGGATTGAAAAGCATGTACAAAGGAGATTTGGATTTGGTTCTTCTAATCCTGCTTCACATTGGGGAGCTTGAAAATGTAATGTGACCAAATTTTAAGCATTAGCAGTATTTTCCAGATCTGATGCATTTCTGACTTCTCAGAAAAGGCAGGTCCTTGCATCAACACAAGAGGACATCAGTGGAGTCCATGTTTATGTATTTTTATTTAGGTTCTTTATTATTTAAAAGTGATCTCAGCCAAAGAGAAATATTTTGCTTGTTTGGTCAAGAATTTTATGCAAGTAGATATGGTAAACAGAAAGTTTTTTCCTTAGGAGTATAATGTCTTCTAGTGCTGATTATAGAACATAAAAGACATATTCTACCGAAATTTCTTAGGATCATAAACCACTAAACTGTAAGCTTCACTTGCCTTACAAATTTTGATAACAACATGAATAGAATTAGGAGCTTATCTGCCTCACCAGGAGATTGTTAAAAACAGAAGCTGCAACAACATGAAAAAAAATTTTAAAATATGGATAGACATATGTTTTTACAGCCATACCTGGTTGTATTTCTTGTGTTTGATGTAAGGCAGTAATTGTTGTTTTCTCTTGTTCTGCAAGATTATACAAACCTTTTTAAAACAATGGAAGAAATTCTACCCATTATGGCATGCTTGTTGGGTTTCATGGATAATTAAAGCTGAACAAAGGCAGACTCTGATCAGACACTAACAAGGAAAATCGAAAAAGTCCAGCAGCAACCTGGTGCTGATAAACAGGAATTCTGAAGGGCTGATAAGCAGAAAGCCATTGTTATAGAGGAGAGGATTTACTAGCCTCTGTTTGGTTTGTTTGCTGGCTTCAGGGCAGGATCCTTTTCTGTAAAAAATATTGAGCTTTAATTGCTCTTCAGTACGTCCAGGTTCAATGAGCCTTGAAGACAGTCAGATTTCCATCAGTTTCAGTGGGGCTGAGATCACACTTGAGATGTAAGAAATACCTTACATCTTCTCTCTTTCCATCCCCGCCTTTGTGTAACCTTCAAATGAAACGTGTTCCAAATTTATCCTTGCATTGCTTTTCCACCCCTGCCCTTAAAAAAGCAATAAATTTGAATCTTACCACTTCTGTGCAAAACCACAGTGTGGTATGCAGTAGTCTCTGAAACTGTGAAGAAGTGTAGATAAAATGGCTACTCTCAGTCTGGCTACATGAGACCAAAGTAGGATTTAGAAGCTCCAACAAAAATAACGCACGCTGGCTCTGTATGTTGAAGCATGAAGAAGTTAGTGAGAAAGTAGACATTTTCCCCAGGCTGCACAGAAGCAGCAGCTATTCTGGAAGCATTACAGTACCTCACACAGCTGATGTGCATCTCCTGACAGCATACAGACCAGTTAGATCAGCAATCCCAAGGATGCCATGCCACCCCTAGAAGATGTCCTTTTTCTTAGTGACCAACAGTATTGTTGAATGAGGAACCTGCACAGCCCACATGCATATTTCTAGTGTCCAGCATGCCCCTGCAGCCTTCCCAGCTGGCCTCAGCCTGACAGACATCACATTCTGACACCTGGAACAGGGAGGAGAGGATAGCTAGGCACATTAAGTAGTAGTAAGGTTATTGCTGATGTTGGTACTCATAAGACTCTCACAGTGCTAGATAGATGTGAAACTGGATGTGGAAGAATTGAAGGCATGAAGGACAAATTGTCTTAAAAGACATTTGTACGTAATAGGTATTGATGGACCAATTTGTACATCTAAACTGAGTACAGAAATATTATGCTTTTGAGGTAAAACTGTGCCTTTTCTAAGTATCTCCTGCTTGACTTAACTTGATCTCCTTTTATGGCCAGGTGATCCACCTAGTGAATGAGGAAAAAGCTGTGGGTGTTGTCTACCTGAACATGAGCCAGCAGGGTGACCAGGGACCAGTTGCATCCAGGACTATGAGGAGTGTCTGAGGGAACTCAGGTTGTTTAGTTTGGAGAAAAGGAAGCTCAGGGGAGACTTTATTTCTCTCTACAGCCACCTGTCACGAATGAGGTTTTAGGTTGCTCAAAGAATCACCAGCAAAAGTATTGGCAAAGCAGTGTGACAAGATTTCTTGGCAAAGCTCACTCTTCTAATTACTAGATGGTCAAAGCTACAGAGAAAAATTGGACTAAAATCTAAAATCAATCAACTTAAAGTTAAAATCAATCAAAAATTATATACATGGAGGCTGGGAATAGAAAAGGATAACGATGTGAAAAGAGTAAGGATAAAAAGAAATAAAGGAGACCCTCCTGTTGAGTCACAAGATTCAGAGTGAACCTTCTTGCCAAACTTATCCTTGGACTTGACAGGGTTTAACCGCACTTAAACATTTAATCAACAACCTAATCGAAATTTAACTAAAGTTTCTATAGAATTTACTGTAAGCACAACAGTAACACAGTTACAGACCTAACAAACTCACAGATCTTATATATGTATGTCTGTGAGGATGTGGACAGTTGTACTACCATGTTACCTGAAAGGATGTTGTGGTAAGGTGGGGCTCAGTCTCTTCTACCAGATAACCTGAAGTAGGACAAGAGGCAATGGCCTGCCTCAAGTTGCACCAAGGGAGACTCAGTTTGGATATTAGGAAAAAATTTCTGCAGTGAAATAGTGGTTAAGAATTAAATGGAACAGGCTGCCTAGTGAAGTGGTAGACTCACCATTCCTGAAAGTGTTTAAAAACTGAGTAGATGTGGCACTTTACAGTACAGTTTAGTGGGCATGGTGGTCAAAGGTTGGACTTCATGATCTTGGAGGTTTTCTCCAGCCTTAATGATTCTATGATCTCAAAGTACACTATAGGTGGTCAAATGAGAAAAGAACAGGCATGAGGAGTGTTTGTGCCTTGGGCATGTAAATTTCTTTTGAAGTTCCTGGAGATTTAGCCAGGAGACCCTGGGAGTCTGGAGATTGACTCAGTTTGCTCTAGACACCCAATAGGTTCAGGGACTATTTGACAGAAACCCAACCCAAGAGAGCCTCTCTGGTTCCCTTCCTAGTGCTGATGAGGACTGTCTGAGTTCCCTCTCCATAGTGTCTGGTGGTGCCTGACATGGCCTGGGTTATCCCTGCTCCCCAGAAGTGTCTGTCCCCAGCAGGCCCTGTCACAGGTGCCATCTTGAGCAAATGCCTGTGGCACCCCAGGGCATCTCAAGAAGATATCTGTGATCACACAATTGAAATGACTCATGTTGCAGGGGATCCCTAGGAACAACAACAAAAAAAAACAACAAAAAAAAAAAAAACAAAAACAAAAACCCAAACAAACAAACAAAAAAAACAAAAAACAAAAACAAAAACACAGAAGCAGCATTTCATAAGGGCTTTTATTCAGTGCTACTCTCAGGTACATGCCAGAAAATGACTTTGTGCAACTAACATTGTCTCTGTAGGGGCAGCAGTGGTCAGATCACAAACCCAGCTCATTTACAAAAACTGACTTAATGAAATCCCTTGGGATGTCACCTCACAATTGGACGGAGTGGGGAAAGTCTAAAACCCAGACATCTACCAGACCCAGGAGGCCTCAAGATCTTGACCTTACCAAAGGTACTATCTGTCATCCAGTCAAATATCCGAAAGAAAGACGCTAAGATCTCTGAACGTTTGCTCCTCTGAATGCAGTTAGGACAAAGCTTGCATTCCATAAGTTCCTTTGGAAGAGTGGGGGGTTGCCAAGGCAAAGGTTGAAGTTAGTTATCTTTCAAGTGATTTTTATTTAAGTGTCTTTGTCTGGGGAATCTGGCTCTCTAGAAAATTAATAAAAGTCTGATTGATCACTCTTGCCATGTGTGATTAAAAAATTTCTCCACAGTTTTAGATCAACCTGGAGTAACAAGGGCCTGGAATTTTAACAGCAAAATGAAAAATAATATTAATTTTTTTAACTTGCTGCAAAGACATGTGCATAGTTCTAAAAGAACTATGACAATTCATAAACTGCAGGAGGTAACTAATTCAGTAAATATTGCTAAGTATTAACATTTGAAACAACAGGATATAACATATAGGGATACCTAATCTCTGGTTGTCATCATAGGGTGTGTGAGTAGTTACAATGCAAGCACAATTTATGCACTAGACTCCCCTGTGTTAGGTTCATCCAGAAAAAAATTATTTTTAGAGAGTTTTCTGCTTCTCTTCGTAGTTATTGAATGTTAATGGCTGGATGAAAATCAAAACTTAGAATTAAAATATCGCACCAAAACAAATTTCAAAGGTTTTAGTCTGTGTTCTGAAATATTTTCTCTTTTTCTTGATCATTAAAATTACTTCCTGGAGCCAATTTCACACAGCTCACAGTTCTGAAAACTTCATTCTGATTTGTCAAAATACAAATTCCCAGTCTGTGGAGTGAAATCTTATCTGCCTTAGAATATTTTCTTCAGCTTGAGGACTCATGGGAGTAAAACAGGAAAGATTTGGCAATATTTTGATTTTGAAGTAAGCCTACTTGCAGGAAATTTGTTTCTAATCTAGCTTTATTTCTGAATTGTCAACTATCAAGAAAGATTTCTTAAATAGCATTTGTTATCTTTGCTATTTTATATTTTTATTATATTAATATCTAAAGACCTTTACAAGGTTTGCAATTCTATTGTAGTAGATGGTGAATAAATAGGAAAATAAAAAGATAATGTGTACCCTGAAGGCCTTACAGTTGATAAATATTTGCTTAGTTGTTTAAATAAATAATATTCTGCACTTGTGTATGGCGTGTTTGAAGCTATTTATTTCAGCTGTCCACTGCAAGGGTTACTCTGTGTCCTGCCTCACAGGCCACTTATTTTGTTCCCTAACTGGATGACAAACCTTTTAAGCAATAGAAAGATGAATGGTGAACAGTAAATAGTACATTTCCTAGAGGAATTTTTGGGCAAATGACCACCTGTGCTAAAAGCAGTGAAACACTGAGGACTCATAAATATTCACAAAAACATTTGACAGTTCTCCAAATGTTTGCAAATTAGCAACATAACTCTACAAATGAAGATGACACCATACATTTCTGGAAAAAATTAGAATATATAGATGCACTGTTCAATTTTACATGTGTCCAGGTGCTTTCTACTAACAAACCTTCTCCCCTTTGAATGATTTTTTTCATCTCACTTCTTAAAATAAATACTACCACATATGCCACTGTCAAACATATTCCTGAAAACAGCAGCAGCATTTGGCTCAAGACAGAGTTTTCCAGGGCCACCATACATTTCAAAGAGAGTACCAAGCACAAGAAATATGGCCAGGGCAGCATCTTTATAGAGATCTCCAACAGAGATGGTCTGGAATAGAAATTCTTCTCAGGAGGGCAATAATTTCAAGAAATGCTGTTGTAAACCTGCTGACATCCATTCTTATTAAGGGGAAACATGCATTAAAATTCTTTCCCTTTCTGGAAACATCTGTACACAGACACCCATTTTTTCTCAACATGTCCAGAAAACAGCAGTAGCCAACACAGACCCTTGTGTATCCAAGCAATTAAACCACTGCAATTAGAAATAGGCCATTTAAGATAATAGCATTTTCGAGAGATGAAGAAAAGCCACAGGTGGTAAATCATACACTGAAAAGATTTGCTAAACACGCCAGAAGACCAAAAATGTGTAATTGCATACTTTGTTGATTGAACAGTGGGGATGTAAGCACATGTTCTTCAAAAGAACTCAAGGAAAAAGGCAAAGAATAATCTGAGATGGTAGTATAACACAAACTCATCTCTGAATAGAGTGATTTAGCCAAAGTAATAAACCAGACAAGTAAAAGAGGAAATAACTTGTGTGATTACAATATATTACTAATAATAACAAAGTAGAAATAGTTCAGTGAAAAGAAACTTTTAAAATGTTTCTAAAAACAGAAGAAAAAAAAGTTGAAACACAGAATGTCAGCTCTTCTTAAATTTAGTTCCAACTCAGAAGCAGAAAGAGTGCACACCATTTATATGACATCACAAAAGTGCATGGCTTCTTTTCTCTGATATATCAGCAATTTTTGACTTTAAAGAACTCACAGTGTAATCATCAGATTTCTCAAATGATACCATCAGTCACAAAGTTTAGTATCCTGAGTACTCCTTTTCTGGAACTACTCTTTAACTCACCTGCTCCTCCTGTTGTTTTAGTGCCCATGGAAAATGACATACAGAGCATTTTCAGATTCGTGCTATGATTTCACAATGAACACCACTCTATGCTAGAAATTAAATAGTCATTACTGTTCCCCAATTAGAAGTGAGATTGGCACAACAGGCTGTTAAAACATACATCAAACTATAGACTAAAATATTAATTGCTTATATAATGACCCCTTCAGTAAATTTCTTTTTTAAATGTGCTAGAAGAGGTTTTTTCTCCCCTTACATATTACTGGGAGCTTCTTACGACTTTGAAAAAAACACAGGTGTATTTCTGATACAAAACCCTCATGAAAGTTGCTGAACAGAGAGCCATCTCTCCTGTGCTTTACACAAAAAGCAAATGGGATTTTTCAATGAAGTAACATTCCAGTTCACACTGTTAGCTGCATCAGAGAATGCTGGAAACTTGAAAAATGAGGAGGATAAACAAACAGAGAACTCAGTAGAAATTCTTACTTGTGGAAAAAAAAAATCAAATTAACTGGATGTTGCAGTGAATCAGATATTACTTGAATTTTATAGATGAATATGACACTGAAAGTTAATTTACTGTACAGAAGGGAAGAGTTTCACCTGCAGCCTTTGACTGACTGCTGTCACAACCCATCTTCCCAGGGCTCCTTAGGAGTTTTTTCTACTGCTATTCATTCCTTCCTTATCTGTATTTCATTTTCTTCTCTTTTTTTTTCCCAAATGAAGTTTCATACAGTTTTGTCTTTGAGAAAGCCCAGCAACTGGCTTTTTAAGGATGAACCATCCATGGACACAAGGACATGTACCCCAGGGGAGCTGAAAAACAAGTCACCTGAACAAGGATTTGAATTCAGTCCACTTATGAAGAAATGCCGGTATTATCTACTTCTTGAAAAGACTCTTCTGTGCAGACCAGAAAGTGGAGGAAGTAGAAAGCTTTCTAACTACTAAACGTTTCCTAGTTTCTGTGGTTTCTGTGATATCCTGGCAGAGATTGATTTTATAAAGCCAGTGGTCCTTAGTAGTAGTTGCTAGGAAACAGTGCTCTGCACTCCATCTGCACATGAGGGGATGTGCAGCTAGAAACTGTGGTTTCTAATGGAGTCATTCTTCTGACTTCAGCCTTGCACAGAGAAATATCATCGCATGGTTTCCCCAGAACAACACAAGCAAGTTTTAGTCCTGTGTGCACATATTGTGGCTAAAACCAAGCTCAGCTAAATGAAGACCTTAATAACTTTGTACCCCAGGTCAAATGACCTGGTGCAGATTCCAAGTACAGAATTTATTCCTGCAGAAATTTAGAAAATCCAGGGATAAGCTGGGAGGAAATTCCTGGGTCATATACCCAGTCCTTCAATATTTCTGGCTACCTACATAGTCACCCTCCTTACATTTGTCAAGCTCCATTAAAAAAAAAGACAGGATTTTGTACACCACAAATACACCGGGTAAATAGTAGCCCTCTTTCAATGTGTAGCATAAATTTATTTATGGATTTTTTGGGGGGGCCAGGTGTTGTGAACATTTTCACTTCAGCTAAACAGCTTTCTTGTCCTTTTTTTTACCACATCAATGCATTTATAGGCAGTGGTCTAGTGGTCTTATATCCTCTAACTCTGCCTTTTTTTGACTAACCAAAGCCAACAAAAGCCCCTCACTCCTGTATGGTGAGCTCTTTTCCTGTTATATTGTGATGCAGCACCTTTCTGTACTTCTTTCTTTGAATTTTTCTTTCTTGAATGTTGGTGAACATGAATGTACATAGTGATTCCAAGTAACATATGACAGTGCATGGGTGCCTTACCCTCTCTACTGGAAATACTTCTCCTGATACTGCCCAGTGTATGGTGGGGCTTTTTGTGGGGTTTTGCATTTTTGGGGGGTTTTTTGGTTGTTTTTTTTTTTTTTTTTTGGTCATGCCAGTGGCTCAGAGACATCCTGTGGCTGAAAAATGTAAACCCATCTATTTTTTTCTTTTTTCCTACCCATTCGCAGTGGGTAGAAACCATTCTTGTTATTCCTTCTTTAAAGGATCACCTTGATTTTTAATTCCTATATTCCTAGTCTATAATTGCTGGCATGAAGTTAACCAGATTTCTACTGAATTTGCCCTGTTGATATGCTTTGTACCTTCAACGAATTTAATTATTGAACATTGGCTTCTTGATCACTAATAAAAGTAATTAAGGAACATCTTTTGGAATCTTGTTTTAGAGTGCTAGTTTGTCTTTCAGCATAATCCATCACTGTCTGCCCTTTGAGGAGTTCTTTGTACTAGTTCTCATGTCAAGGAAAACTGAACCATTATATGAAATATTTTACTGAAGAACAGGTAGTCTACATCTACTCTGTTGCTATTTTTTCCTTGGGGGGGAAAAAAAATTAGTCTTTAAAGAAGCCTAAAACTTGGTCCCCATTAATAAGCTGTTATTGTATTTTAGGGAATTGTCTGTTACTACCTATGGCTTTCATTTTCCCTAAAATATTGCACATCAGAAGAGTTGGTCTGTGGCTGCTGAGTTTGCCCTTTAGCATGTTTTTGTAATGACTCTTGCTGGCTTCCATTCAGATGGGCATAGCAACTTCATCAACTTGGGGAGTTCTGAGCCAGCATTTGTGTAGCCATTTCCATTTTCTATTATCCTGTTTCCCATAAACAGTCCTGCTGCCACATTTCTGTCCCACCTGCTTGTCTTTAGAGGTAAAGAAAAAGTACTATTTGTTTGGGACCATCCCTACACTAGCTTTAGACAGTGTCCTTACCTTTTTTTCCTAGATCTTTATCTATTACAACTGAAGAATCTTTAACTCTTCTGATTTCTTAAGGTCTAAATCATCCCTGCAGTCCACAGTTCACATTCTTGTCTTTCATTTTCAATCCTCCAAGTTGTGGTTTCTTTTTCTGAGCTAATCTCTTCTGACTTTGATCTCAAACATCTCTTGACAAATTTCAGCAGCCAGTTTAGAATTATTTTTCTTGAGAAGCCTGGAGCTCTGTTACCTAAGAATACAAATTTCAGACCAGCACTCTACCCCAATGCAGAGTCTTTGCTGTTCAGAGTGAATTGCTATAAAATAGTTTTAGAGCCTTTACAGCCTAACACCACAACTACCAACTTGTCTTTGTGAATACTGCTATTTCATTTAAATTGGAATTGGGTCAGTACTGTCAGCACCTGATAGTGCATTAATTTCTCTATTACTTTCTGCATAATAACTTTGCAACTTGCCCATCACCAACTTAAATACTATGAACTCTTAGCAATTCCATTAGTTTCTTCAAACAGGAGGTTTCTAATCTCCACTCTGAAAAATTACTGGATTCTTCTGTGGATGTAACATCCGTTCTCCAGTCTATAAATGTGGAATTTAAACTCTCCCATAATGATACAATCACCAGGTAGCTTTACTTCTCTCATGATGCTAAAGTAACCCATTCCCTTTCCCACTACAGAGCCCTGTCCCAACACATTTTCACATAAGCTGATCCTGTCTTATCCATACCATTAATTAACATTTCTGTACTGCCAGCCATATTCTTAATATATATAATGCTACCACATTATCTTTCAATTCCTCCTGCATTTCTTTCACAGCATGCACCATGTAGTACTTGCACTCCTGTTGCAATTAGTATTCTATCATGTTTCTGTTATCCCCCTGATATCCTGTTTCATGTCATGCATCAATAAGCCTTACTTCTTCCATCTTTGTGTTCAGGTAGCTTTGTTGCCTCTGTTACTGCCCTCTCCCTTCACCTGGTTTTGTATCTTCCCTACCCAGAGCATTGGAAAGAGCTCCCCAGCCTGCTGTGTACCATTTTGGAGGTGTCAGCCAAGAGCAAGTGCAGATCATAATCAGGGGAACAGAAAGCCAAAAGTGTGTCTTTTAATGCTGGGAAAATACAAGCTGACAGAGGATATCATGCCTCTCTGCAAGCACATCCAATATAAAAGCACCAGGGAAAGGAAAAGCTCTTAAGTCTAAGAGCCAACACAGGCACGAGTACAAATAGACCCAAACTGGCTATGAATGCATTTTTACTGGGCGTTTTCAGAAAACGTCTAATCCCCAAAGCAGTGAGTATCTGAAACAGTCACTGAGAAGGCTGTTTGAATGAAAACCTCTGAGTCGCTTCAAGCTGAAACCAGTCCATTTATTAACAGTGATCTAACATCACTGTTCAAGAGAACAAAAATTTGACTCATGTCCCAGAAGGTTGGTTCCAATTCCTAAATAATAATATTAATAAATCAACATTTTCTCTTCAAAAACTGACTGCTTAAACAACCTGTCAAGAGCAGTGCTATGATTTCTGCTTAGAAGAGGGTGTGCTGTGGTGAGAAGCTTGATCAGCTCAGTCCTACACCCCATCTCAGAAAAAGCTTTAAACATAAGGTGTTATGACAAAAAAAAAAAAAATGCAAGCATCATTGACTTATATTTAGAAGTATCTGTATAACAATAAGAACATGCCTGTAAGCCCCTGAAAATATTCTGAACAAAGATAAGCATATGTTTACACAGACTTTGGCATGTAAACTGTTCAGGGCAAGGAGTCTGCCTGTACATTTATCTTTTTTTAGAGCAAAGTACACATCTATACAAGCAACCACAATTTTAGATTACTACTCTTGATGGCCAGTTGACAGTTACTTTATTAACTTCAGATGTGCAAGAGATTACTAGCAGGAACTCAGACCTTTTTCAGCAGTGAGAAATCTGAAATACTGTGCACTGGGCCTATTTCTTACACCCACAGCAGGGGTGTAAATATTCACAGTCATTTGAGCATCATTTAAGCAACAGCAATAAAGACCCTGGGCATTTTGTGAGAATTAACGACTGCTGACAGTGTTAATAGCCTGAGGTGGAACTTTGGGCCATTAAACCCAACTGGCCATTAAACTTCAAGAGAGGTCCAAGGCTGAGGTCATTATGACAGTTACAAATTCTAGGGGGGAAGGTATTTTTATATATGCTGTTTGAACAGTATTTAATCTGTATTTTTGTAGATCAAAGCTACAGATTGGGTAGGGTAAAGAAACTACAGATCTCTAGATGCTGGTGAAAACCAGCAATTGTTCTTCATCTCAAAGGAAAGGACTGAAAATCTCAACGTATCAGAAAATTCACAGCCAGGTGGAAAATGTGTTTAGCATTTGTAAAACAGTCACAAAATCAAGGAGATACTTCTAGAATTTTCATTAAATAAACCCTTGAGAATTAATCCAGATTTCTCCCTTAGAATCAAAGACCCTTTTATGTATAATTCCAGATACAAGGTAGGTGAAGGAATGTGAGCTCCATGTAGACACTAAAAGGGGTGAAATTCACTCAGATCCAGCATCTAGCTCTTCTTGAAGTCCCAGATGTATCTTGATGGTACTGAATGCACAGGCCACCTGCCAGCTTCTAGACCCATATGTAGTTTACACACCATGCATTTCTGGCAGTGCACAGCTCTGCCACACAAATGAGGGACAGGATGAGAACTCTTGAGTGCTGAGGAGGAGCAGCACTCACACAGCTCAGGAGCTGCCCCCCACATGTAGGGTTGTGGGTCAGAAGAGATCGTAGAGGAATGAAGCACCCAGAGCTCAGTCCTCAGGTCTCAACCAGCCAGTTAAAAAAGGACACAGAACTAAGGACATCCAGACACTCCTTATACAAATACATGAGTTAAGAGCAGTGAAAATGCCTTATGCCTTTATTTGTACTGAAGGGTGCTGCTTCCTGTGTCAATGGAGCTGCCAGGATGGCTACATGCCTCTCAGAGAGCATCCCTAATACCCCACTTACTTACTCTCCAACTCCTGATTTTGTGTCTTACACTTTTTAGATGCCTCTATAAGACCATTCAGCTCACAAAACTGACAGAAACCTGAAGAGCAGGGGGTGTTCTCTCTTTTCTGGTCTATTTATTTTGGAATCCAAAGGAGAGCACACCCTGAAACCAGGAAACGGGGACGGAGAGACACCAACCATTTAGATCAGCTCACCCTAAGTGACACACCATTACACACAGCCAGAAAGAAGTATTAAGCTACAGTGATTTGAAAAGCTTATCAAACAGGGCAGAAAAGTCCCATGGAAAAATCTGTCTCCATCAAAGACAATGGCAGAATTCCCACCAGCTTCACTGGAGACAGGAGCTCCCAGACGTTCTTTACCACATCTTGAGAAAGATTCCCTGCTAATTTCTAGGGGAGAACAGACTAGTACTAAAAAGCTTTAGAAAGACAAATAAAAATATAAAAGAGCAAAGTAAATGTATTACTCTCACTTATTTGGAATAATTAGAATGTAGAGATAAGGAGCATTTCAGATACACAGATGCCCACTAAAGAGAAAAACCACTCACAATATATCTAATTCCCCAACTGTTTTATCCATAGCAGTATTAGAAACCAGGCATGAAGTAGACTGTTGGCAAGCAGCCAGAGCATTCCTGGATTGCACATATGTTAGATGTGCCCGGCATTTACTGCAGCAGAGCAAGAGCACCCCTGCTGCAGTCAAGGGTCAGTGAGTATTTCTATAGAAACAAAGAAGTCAAGGCTCTAATAGCTTTCTTGTTTCAAAAGTCTAAGTAAAAAAATGCAAAAAACCCCAGATGCTTAGAGAAAAGCTTGATAAAGAATGCTATCAGACAATTTTAGGTCAGAGACCTTCCAACCTCAATTTTTTCAGAGCCTGTGGAAAAAAATAGCCTGTAATATTGTTTTTAAACCTTTTTGTTTGCTGGCAGTTCTGGAGGTAGTACACATTTTTTCATCTGCGTGTTCAGCCCATGAAGAGTTGTGGCATCCTTACACTCTCTGCCCTTGATTCTCATCTTATACAAAAATCACAGAGCACAGCTACACATTCAGAGCAGGATGTTATGGCTCACTCTTTCTGGAAAGGACTGGGAAAGGTTAATGCACCTGTCAGACACATCCTGATAGACAAACTTCATTTTGGCTTCAGAGGTCAACAAGCTACCTTCCAATCAGCAGCATGTTAAACTGAGATTCTGCAGCGCCCACACAGCCATGGGCAGACAGATATTTAAGTCCTGGGTTGTTTCTAATAAAATCAGTACTCTCTGAGTGAGCCACCATGGTCTCAGGCCCATGCCAGCAGTGCCAGGGTCTCCCCCCAGCTGGAGCTCTGGGAGTTAGGTGGTCTCCAGTGTGTGCTGTGCCAAAGCCTGTTAGGAGTGGTGCTTGCAAAGCACAACTAATTGTTCATGATAAAAGAATGCTTACTGGTGTGTGCCACTAGCACCAAAGGTAACAGGTAACTCATATTATGCCTGTGCCTTGATTTTAGTGAGAGCAATCTTTCTCTGCATCTAAAAACTGAACAGGGAAGAACCTAACAGTGTTCTTTGGCCAGATACTACTGTGGTGGTGACTTTTTGAAACTGCTGTGACACCTGCCTCTTTGAAGTAACAAAACAGGATTTTATCATTTATACGTCTTCCTTCTCATAAAAGCATGAATCCAAATTGTTACTAGGAATAGAAACAATACCATCACTATACTAATAGGCTCTTGTAGACCCAGCATCATGCCACTCAAAAAGCCGTGCTTTCTGGGATATTTATGAACAGATCTAAAGTACTGGCACACCCCCAGTAGATGGGAATTCATATTTTAAAGAATGAGGCAAACACCAAAGCATTCCCTTTTTCAAGGAAAGGACAAGAGCTGAACAGTTGCTGTGCAGCCTCTCCTGTCAGCAAGAATATCCACCAGTTTCACCTGTGCTAAGGGGCATTGCCTTCAGAAGGGCAGTTTTTAGAACAGGTCATGTGGGTGTACTAAGCAAGAACCATTAGCACACCCTTAAATTCTAGCTGAGACAATGCAAACACCTGCTCTCCGAGGACATGTCATGGCCAGAAGAGAAGGAATGGATTCAAAAGTTCCCATCTGCCCTCAACATGAAGAAAAGCTGTAGATAATGGCCTGTGGTTTGCAGTTATCTACTCCTAGTTTTGTACAATCAGGGGGATGCCATATATGCCACAAGCTGAGTGCAAGATGAAGCAATTAAAGCAGATACTTAAAAGCAGGCTAAGTACACTTTGCTTGGAGCCATCCATTACAACAAGCAATATATCAGACACCCTTCATTATCAGAAATCTGTCCTGCAGGTACTGGAATTTCTCCTGCTTGCTTTATATTGGGCAAGGAGGTGAATTTTTCCCTATAGTCCCATACAAAGGATCTTACACCAGTTCCCACTGAGACTCATAAGCATCCACTGTGAGACCAGGATCTGAACTTTGAGTAAGATTTATGGATATGTTCAGGCACTCTAGCTAAGTGTAATGGTGAGTGACCTCATGTAGATAACTAAGTACTGCTTACAGCAACTCTCCCATTCCTATTAGCTGGTATCAACTTCTGGCTATCTTTTACTTGGACAATATTTTTAACACCATGTCACTGCATAACACATGCATAACACTGTAAGAAGCCACCAGTGTGGTAAGAGATATTTATATTATATTTGCTTTACTTTGATCTGCCCTCATTGCCTCTGATGCAGCACGCACCTTCAGTTTATGTTGGAGTCTCTGGACCAAAATCAGGTGTCAGAGCTTGAGGCTGTGACAGTCTCTTTGAAGAGTCAGTTTGATTTTCTTCTCTGTGGTGCAGTAAATTTGAAGATTTAGAATCTAGATCAGAATACTATTGTTCCAGGACTAAATCTAGGAAAGTTCAAGGCATTGAGTGATCTGTAGTTTGGGGGCTTTTTCAGTAGATTCTTCAAGGAGAACAAGTATTTGCCATGAAAATGCTACTCCTTACCCCATTTTGTGTGTTTTGTGTCTAGGAGTAAGTTGTCTCTGAGGAGGCTTGTATTCATGCACTAAAAAACATCTATTCTCCTTAACAAGTGTAAATCTCATCATTACCTTCCATAATTTCAAGATCTGCTCAGTTTATTTCTTATTGAACACTCCTTGGTTTCCTCTTCCTGTTTTAGCTCTGTGCTGCTGGAAGTACAGGAAGGTCTCATGCAAAATCCAAGCTGGCACCTTTAGGAGGGCTTTAGATTGAAATAAATTGAAGTGCCTTTACTTTTCTCTCTTCCTTGGTTTTAATATTCTTTCCATGACAGTTCCCATCATCAAAATTGGGTTATCTTGGTTCTCTGGATGTGACTCTAGTCCTTAATATCCCTTCCAAACTGAAGCATGGGTGGGAGTGTGTGCGTTCCTGTCTAATTAAGGAAGATATCCCTGTGAGAGCACCATTATGGAGCTGGAGTGCACACACATCAACTCTCTAGGGTTGGCTTCCCACACACCCCACCTCAGGAGCACATCCTTCAAGGATGAGCTTCAGCAATACAGACTGAAAGTTTTTCTGCTTTGGAGATGAAAGTAAAAGTTCACGTGTGGTGCCCAGGCTGTGCACTGCTGATTGTTGCTTAGCAATGAAATGTGCAGCACACGGTGATGGTGCAAAGATACCAGAGCATTTTTTTGAAAAGGAAAAAGGAACAGGATAAAAAGGTCACACTAATAATCATGAGAGAAATGGGAACATTATCAGATGCAGCAGCTAGAGAGGAGGTCATACTCCCTAGCCTGTCTGTGAAATATTCTTTTCTCATTTACCTCCAACTCTGAGGGACAAAAGCAGAGGCAAATTCAAAGTGTTTTGTTCCCAGTCCTGCCTTACTGTTAGCAATCCCATTCCATTTAAACACACTGGAATAGGATCTTCTTTGTGGGTTTTTTTTTATGTAGGCTTGCTCCTAGGTTAAAGTGAAAAAGGCAGACAATCTGCCACATTACACTGAAATAATGGCTTTAGAAAGAAAAACATTTACTAGTATAGATGAAAACACAAATACTATTTTTCAGGCTAGAGCAAGACATCCCATTAATAATGTTCTAGCAAGGATCCCAGAGGCAGCTAAATAAAACAGGAAGGCCAGGCTGAGCTAGGCAAGCAGCTTATGATCACAGCTATACTCCAGCCCCAGTAGAAAAGAATTAAAGAAAGAGAACTGACATCTTTCACAAAGCAGAGTACAGAAGAAATGTGACTTGTGGCCTTTTGTTAATACAGTATCAACTTTAATTGAACCTTCAGGCTTTGATTCAAGTCAATATATCTGAAGCTTCCTCAAACAATAAATCATGATGTTAACCACAGTAGAGGTCAATCTCTGTCTAATATATGCTTTGCAATGCATTTAAAGTGGAGCTATAGTATGTAGATGGTGAATTATTCATAGACACAAACTGTTAATGAATAAGTCAATGTACAGATAAGATTCAGGCCCCTTAATATTACTGAGAGGAATTAGCTCTGTAAGAACACAGGTTCCCAAAGACAGTCTGATGCCATGACTCACCTGTGCACTCATTCTAGTTGGTTTTATCTCATTTATTTTTACCTCACCTGAGTCCATTTTTAGACTGAAAATTTGCATTCTGAGACTTAGAACCTGGGAACATGCCACTCCCATGTCTCACACAACCTGTGGGAAGAGACTGAGACCTACCCATAGCTTGGAGGAAGCTGTGGCTTCCAGAGTCACCCTGGCTGGGGGGACAATGCATTCCTGACAAGGCTCTATCTCACCCAACCTCCCCACCTCTCTTTTTGTCTCTGTGTTGTCACCTTATTTCAAAAGTCCCATACCTTCTCAGTGATTTCTCATGGGCATCTCCTCACAGCACTGACTCCTTTTTCTTCTCCACAGCACAGCCAACAAACTCCAACTCTCTTCACCACCAGCTAACAGACTGCAGCTCCCCTCACAGCACAACCAAACTCCATTTCTCTTCTCACCCAGCTAACCCACTCTTTTGTAGCACTCGTCTTCTTATTGGACACAGCTGTGGCCTGTTAAGGGCAGGCCTGTTCCTAATCTTTGGTGGTTAGTACAGCTGCAACTCCTCAGGTGTGAGCATACCTTCTGCAGCATTCTCTTACATTCTATCCCTCCACAGCAGTGTCAGCAAACTGGTGGTTCTTGCATTCCTTTGTCACCCCAAGCAGCTGGATGAAGGACTGGAGCTGAAGCTGCCAGCCTTTCCTCCTCCTGACAGCTGTGGGAGGGAAGAAGGCAGACCTCAAGGACCAGAGGCACTGCAGCCACCAGACAGGAGGCTCATTTCATATCCTGAAGCTTATCTAGCCCTACTGGGCTCACAATTCAAAGATGCTCCATAAATCATGGTACTGATGGGCATGACTGTTTGGCTCATTGGGTGTGAGAGTGGGAGAGAGATTACAGCCTGCCTCAAACAGGAGACAGGGCTATGGGATGGTGGGCAGCTCCCAGGAATGAGATGCCAGTTTATAATGTAGTCTGGTGTCTCATCATAGCAAACCATTAGCCTCAAAATTAAGGGTCGTGTAAAAAAGCATGGCTACTTTTGAAAGCAAAGAAAGGCACCTCCAATTCCTCTGTGATACACAGTCAGTCCAGTCAATTCCTGCTCATACATACTGCTAGAGAATATTACACAGCTATCTTTGAGACACCCTCATGAAAAGAAAGGACACTGAAGCAATTTTATAAAAACTGAATTAGTAATGTTTAACCTATGGTGCAGGAAAAGAAAACATAAGGAAACCTAGTGAGATACAACTTTAAGCAACATGTTACCTGAGAAACCCAGTCACAGTTTGTCAGTGCAGAAGAGATGGGCAAACCTGTAGCTCTTGGCTGCAAGATGAGAGGTGTTAGAATACATGCAACAAGAATGGAGCTTCTGCCTTAAATGAGATATGTCTTTTTTCGTTCCTCAGTGAGAACATATCTTTTTCAATAACATCCAAGGAAGTTAGTAAGCACATCAATAAGAAAATGTGTCAGTGTTTGCCAAGTGTCATTCAGATGTGAGAGAGATTTAACTGTTTAGCACAGTTCCCCTGTCCCACTCAATCACTGGACTGGATTGTTACAACTGACAGATTCTGAACAAATGTCTTGACAGAAGGATTCCCACTAGTACTGCTGCCCAGTGCTTTATCAAAGGTGAAAAAAGATTAGGGATGCAAACTTCATTTCTCAGACAGCAAGAACTTGCTGTGGTGAATAACAGCTACAAAGCTTTGCTAAATTTAAACAATCTATAGTCATTTCGCTCAAATACAAATATGTTATTTGTAATGTAATCTGATTTTCCTGTAGTGCAATCTAACCTACTCTCTGTGAAAAGCACAGGGATTAAAGAGAGGAGGAACCAGCAGTTTGATTTCTTGGAAAAAGTATTTTTTCAAATCCTAGCACTGCTCTTTGGTGTGTTGGGCCACTGAAGTGGCGCCAATGAGGGTCTGACAGCTTCCTGCAAATATCTGTCTGTAGTCCTTGTGTCATGGAAAGCAACTTTCAAACAGAGGAGCTTTGCTCATCTCTTCCCTCTCCAATATGTCTCTGTCAAAAGCTTCCACCACATCCAGCTTGAAGGATTTGTCTGGATAGTTGCAAGGATCATTTCTGTAGTTTTTTGCTCATAACAGCATCTTATATCTTTCTGTGTAAAAAATACATCATCACAGTTGTCTAGAAGGGTAAACTATGTAGAAAGAGTTGGAAAACATCAATAAAATAAAAATCTGGGTTCGCTGCCAATTCTGCTCCCTTCAGCTGAATTCTAGAGACAGATTTTATATTCTGATTTAACCACTGTTCCTGAAAACCCCAAGGGACAAAAACACTGTTGTGTATCAGCAACCAGACTTCTCTGGGTGTCAGCACAGGTATTCTGTGGGAAGAGGAGGGGCAGGCACTGATCTCTTCTCTGTGGTGACCAGTGACAGGACATGAGGGAATGGCCTGAAGTTGTGTCAGGGAGGCTTATGCTGGATATCAAGAAAAGATTCTTCACCCCGAAAGCGTTTGGGCACTGGAACAGGCTCCCCAGGGAAGTGGTCACAGCAGCAGCCTGACAGAGTGCAAGTGTTTGAAGAACACTCTCAGGCACCATGGTGTGGCTCTTGGTCATGGTCCTGAGCTGCACCAGGAGTTGGACTCAATGATACTTGTGGGTCCCTTCCATCTCAGCTTAATCTGTGATTCTGCAAATGTGACTTCTTGATATATGCAGCTACAGTGAAGAGCAACATAAGTTTTCAAGCAATTCAACACATTTCATATTTGAACTTCTCATTTCAAAAATTTACTATTCTTAATTTTGTGTTAGAGAAAAGAAGGAAGAGGATGAGCTTTGTGTAGCTGTGACACAACACAGACTGTGGCATTCACATTCCCTGAACAGAGAGAGAGCTAATTCTCTCTCACGGGTTTTTTCCTGGAGAAGCATAGAGAGAGGAAAATAAAACAATTCTTATCTCTACTTGCTACTCCTGTTGTTTTTGTACATGTGGAATGTGTTAGGAAGATTGTTTACCTGAAGTGATTTGTCAATTGGATTCTACTGAAAATTGGTTTTTTTCCTTAGCCAGTTAGAAAAAGCTGTGTCCTGACTGTCGGGATACAGTCACAAGTTTTCTTTAGTATGTAATTTAGTATAGTATCTTTTTAATATAGTATAATATTAATATAATATAGTATAGTTTAATAAAGCAATTGTTCATCCTTCTGAATCAATAGAGTCAGATGCCAATCATTTCCTTTGTCGGGGGTACCTGATTTTACAATTACAGACCACCTTCCTTACACTTACATACCAACTGCTCTACTCAGTAACCCTAAAACTGATTGTCAGTGCCAGCTTCCGACTTCCTAATTTTTCACTATCATCTTCAACACTACTGATATGGAAGAAAAATGGAAGAAAAAAAAATCTTCATTCAGATCCCTTTTCTTATTCCTTAAAAATACGTTTATCAATAATTCTTGACAAAGCAATCATTATCGGCGGTCTTTTGTCAAGATATTTAGAGCTAAGAAGATTTGCCACAGCTTGGTAATGATCTCACTAGCCAGCCATTATCCAGACTAACCACCAGCTTAATGGTTAATATTGTTACTGAAATATGGAACTTGAGCTTTGAGCCATTTGACTTATAATTATAATATGGTGTATTTGATAAACTCATAACTCATAGGGTGAAATGAGAGGGACAGGAAGTGTTTGCTGTTTCAGGCAAGAAGCAGATGTTTAAAAGTTTCATGCATTTATGGGAATACTGGAGCACAGGTCTGCAAAAGATCACACAGATCATTGAGTCAAGCTCCCAGCAATCAAGAGCAATAAAAAATAATTGCTGAGTCCATAGAACAAATGTATACAACTATAGAAAGCTTCTAGTCTTTCTAGGTCTGTTGTTCCTGGAATATCTGTCTCACAAAGCCTTGGTCACCAGAGACAACAAATTATTTCTCAGCACTCTGTGTCAAACTAAAACTCTGTAATCAAACTAAAGACTAAAAGACCAGAGGTATATGAATGCACCAAAGGTAAATACAAGGGAAGATCACTGATAAAAATATCCAAAGTCCCAAATGGAAGCCCCTAATATCGCTATGGAGTAGACTGGAAACAATAAGTAGACGACTGTGTAAAATATAAGCAAGACAAATTGCTTGATATTGCAACGATGTTGGTAAATTTTTCTGAATGCTCTTAACCTAATGACAACTCACGTCAAAATTCCGTCTCAACAGCTTTCAGGAGTAAACTATAAATGGATTTTCCTTTGAAGTTTAGGAACACTGTAATCTTGAGGGATTTGGAAAGTCACTTCTTATTAGAATTATATAGAATTAGGCACCCTACCCTCTGGAAGGCTTTGAAAGATTTACATTGAAAATCCTCAGCTTCCTCTTTAATCAGTATGCCAAAGCAAATAGTGTACCATCACAGCCTGTCCTCTGCATCTCTCCTTGGGTTGAGCTAGGGTCTGGCAGAGGAGGAGAACTGTCTCAGATGGAGGGATGCTTCATCTACTGGATGAAGTGTGGTGCTGACCCTGCACTATTAGCTCTTGATTTATTTGTGCATGCCTATCCATGTGAGAGTATGGTTATGCATACAATGTCCACCAGAGCAATAAGAGCAAGGGTCATCTTGAGGAGTGCAAAAGCACTTAAACTTAAGTTCAGTAGTTGACATATAATCAAATATACTAGGTATTGAAAATTGTTGGTGTGCAATGGCTTTACTGTGGCCTCCTGGTATGTGAAATGATCAGATGGTTCCCCAGACTAGATCCTGTTGGTGAGGGTTGTGGATCCCTGGAAGTAGCTTGGCCTTTGTCAGTCTGACCTGCTCGGAGTCAGTAGAGGTCTGAAAATTACTAATGTTTCCTTCTTCGACTCACTCTGTAAAAATAGATATGCTAGCTGGATCTTTCAGGGAAAATTAATTTTCTCCTAAAGCTAGTTGTGATACCATGTCAATGGGTTTGCAGAGCAATGCTTCCAGGTGCAAGTGATTCTGCAAACCTGTGTTTGTGTGCTAGAGACAACTTGGGGTTTTGAAAGGGCACTGTAATCTCCCAAGCTCAGTTTTTTTTCTCTGAGAAATGAGTAGGAGGCCGGTGTTGTGGCACCCCAGACGCACATGGCACGTTAGAGCCCGATGGTGCCCTCCTCCATGTCCTGTGCACTTTATGCTGCAGTTTCTGCTGAACACTTCCCCCAGCTGAGCTGACAGAACTCTGGCTGTTTGCTCTCAGCTGGATACAGCGACTGAAGAAAATGGTGAAGATTTTTCTAGGCATTGCAGACAGGTTCTTACTCTACTTGTGCATTTTATCTGACTGTGTCACACAGTCCCTCACAGCATTCCCACCTCTCCCATTGCAGTGAAGATTTAGTTTCCTGGCTGCTGTGCCAAGCAGCCTGCTGGTAGACACAGGTCAGTGGGTGAGATAACTAGCTACTCCTTGCTGAGACAGAGGCAAAGAGAAAGACCTGATGAGCCATACATATGTATCTACATGCCAGGCATATTATGCCACTCTGTAGGTTTCCTACTTTAGCCTCTGAACCTCTCTTTTCCCTTTTGCTGGCACCTGCCTCTGCTGTTTCCATAGATCTTGCCTAGAGGTTTGCTATATAAATCTTTTCACAAATGAATTGTTAAAAATTATATAACTGTTAATAGAATATTACAAAGTTTTGTTAGAGCTATGTTTTCTACCTCTTAACAAGAAGACTCTTGGATTCCCACGTCTCTGAAAAAGGATGCACTATCTCCTTATGCTCCTCTCCACATTCCTCCTTAGTCTGATTCCTCCCAATAACTACAATCTTACTTTTCATAATTTGCTCTTGTTCTGAGCTTTCCTGTCTTGGATGCATGGTACCTGGAACAGCATTTCTGCCATCCTCACACAGCAGGTACCAGTCCAGTTTCACTGGCCTCATAAGTTCAATTTTTTCCTGCTTCCAGAGCAATAACACAAACAGTCCCCCTTTCCTACAGCAATCCTCATTATTATCTATGCCACATAAGTATTCAGCCTTTTAATGGGATTAATTACCTTCCAAGCTGAAAACAGGATCCCTTAACATAAAATACCTTCATTACCAAACACAGTTAGCTCAGCCAGTGATTGAGAGACCCATAGGAGTCTGTGCCTGGCTTCTGAAGAGTTTGCAAAAGGTGATTAAGAAAAGCTAGACTTTACGTATTATAGAAGGGGCTGTATATGAGAAATGTCTACAGAGGTTCACACATCTAGTCAGTCTGCACCTCTAAAGAGTTGAGAACCACTAGAGGAGACAAAAGGAAAACCATGATGTGCAAAAGATGCCTGTTCACAGACCTTTTCCATATCTCCAGTGTCAAGGATTACTTTCTAATCATAATTCATCTAGGCTTTAACAATGAAAATTAACTATTCAGTACCATCTGACAGATTTCCACCTAGAATTATACTCCTTTTTAAATATGACTGCAAAGACCAAAGCAGAGAATCTACAGAGCAATCCTGGAGCCACCATCCTCAGATATCACTCAAGCCAGCAGCTCAGTCAATACAGTTAACTCACCTTTGGGGAAAGCCTACACTGAGCACTGAGTTGGTTCTTTACTAATGAAACCTTTTCGATGGTGGCAAACTATTCCTAAAGTCAGTTACCTGCAAATAACCAACTGCTGAGTGCATTAACAGTGATCAACAAGCAGCTGCTGAACTGTTCTGTTCTTCAGGCTGTAGAGAACTCTTGAAAATCTGCAGTTATTTGCCATATGTTTACCCTGGATCTTCAAAGAACAGTTCCACCTTTAATATAAGAACAGTGAGCTTAGTAAAACAGTAAAGTTATTAATTCTTTGGGGGGTTGTTGTTGTTGCTGTTGTTATTTTCACTGTAGTAAGTCACGTGGAAACACCTTTGATATTATAAAGCAAAAATTGGAAATCAGATATCTAGTTTAGAAGATAAGCAGAGCCTGAAGTGATCCTGACAACACAGGTGAATGATGCAAAAACTTCTTCATCATCTCCTTCAATCTCAGGCCAGATTGCCCACAAATTGCTTCTGGTTTTGGAGGCCTCCAGGTTCTTCAAACTTTCTGAGTGCCCAAAACATTTCAGTGGTAAAATGTCCATGTTGCCTTGATTAAGAGGAAGACTGTGTGTTTCCTAACAGATACATGGCTAGAACTGGGGATTTATGCACAGGCCTCATGTTTTTCTATAGCACTTTGCTTGACTGAAAGTAGCTCAACTTGTTAATATAATCTGCTTAGAAGTTTACAAGTTAAACTCTCAGATATTGTGTGTTATTTTGGAGAGAGATTAAACAGAGCTATTCAGAGAGTATTTAGAAATTATAAGCTTCGATGTCAAATGAGGAATTATTTATTAAAGAGTAAAATGGACATTAATATGAGATTTCTACATTGCATAGCTAACTAGCAGAAGGAGAGATGATCTTGTTTGTAATGGAAAAATTAAACCCTGGGCTGGAAGGATTCTTATGCATGAACAAGATGCAGGGGGGAAAAAAAGGTACACTGCTAAAATTTGCTGAGGCATTCTTTGCAGAGAAGATCCAGAGTGGAGTGTCATATAGGGGTTGCGTAACCTTGAAGACTTAAGTAATGGAGAGAATTTAATAAAAGACATGAAAGATCATGCCTGCAAAGATGTTATATTACAGAAAAAGTTTCTATTAAAAGCTGAGGTCACCCCTATTAGAAATAAGAGAAAATAGATAAATTTGGATATACTAGGTGAGTGCATGGTGACTGTGAAGTAACAATATATTATGGCAATAAAAAGACCCCAGAGGAGTCTGAGGACATACCAGTATTTCCAGCAAGGTCAAGCTCCAGTAAGGATAATTCATCCTGGTGGATATAGACCAGAGTCTTTTTCCACAGACACAAGGCTGACCCAGGATTAAATGGGTATACACTTACCTGAACAAACATGCAGAAATTAAAAGACCTCTAACTGTGAGAGGAGTGGATTTCTGGTATCACCTCTGAGTGAAAGAAGGGGAAATAATAAACACCTCATGCAATGATCAGTTCTACAGCAGGATTATTCAGAGCTCTGTAAGGTCAGTGATCAGAGGGGATTAGGCTCAATACCAAATGTTTGTCTGTATCCTCTACCCCTTGGTCTATACATCATTACACACACTTACTATTGCTGCCTCCTGCTGCCTTCAATCCTGTTGCACTTGGAACACCCTGCAGAAGTGGTCCTGTCCTCAAATTCAAGGCTGAGATAGTTTCAGCAGCTCTCATTTTCCACACCCCCCGTAGTTCACCAGAGATAGGAGGACACTGAGAAAAAGAATCATCAGAGCTACACAAGAAATTGACATTGGTAGGACTGGATCAGGAGCATGGGATTCACTTGATGCACATCCTCTGCCATGAGCTCAGGTTGTCAGAGCATGTCAATAACACCAAGGCTGTGGGTTTGATAACTGTATGGGCCATTCACTGGAGAGCTGGACTTGATGATTCTTGTGGGGCCCTTCCAGCTCAGAATATTCTGTGATTCTGTGATCCCTGTTAGTGGTTAGCACAGATCAGTAACACATCCATGAAGTGAACCTCCTGACTGCACCAATTTAGAAGTGTTTGCAGAGCTGTACAGGCATGAACTGGATTCATTTCAGATAAAACTAACCCAGAGGATGCAATCAAGACGTACATGGATCCTCTCCCATCATAACCACTGCTGAGTCCTTGAGACCAGAAGAGCCAGATACAAACGAATCTGCTGCAAATCTCCAAAATGTGAAGAATGGGGCTGGGCTGCTGGATCCACAGCACCAACTGATTTGCTTTACAGATTTATTCCTGTTGCACCACAGTATTGCTTATGTAGATAAAACTACTTATTCTTATCAGATAGAAATTACCATGTCCTTCATAACACAAAATCTATGTAAAACTGATTTTTTTTAGTCCTTTCTTAGCAGTTCTTTACTATGCCTACTACAAATATCCTGCAAAGTGTTATTAAAGTACTTACTATCAAGTCTATTGAAAATTGTTCTTTTTAATTTTATTTTGTGTGAAGAGTTTAGATAAGAAAGCCTGATGGAGCATGCAAATAGGGATTCCATAGGAACAGACTTTTGTAAAATGCATTTCAAACCCCTCGTCTGGAAACCTCAATATGTGAATTTCAGATCAGTTTGCAGTCTTACAGAGTTTGTGTTCATAGATGTTTAGACCTACAAATGTTGTTATCAGACAGTGCTATCTGATTTCTGCTGTTTCTTATTTCTTCTAACCTGCCTCCTTTTGGAACTGAAAAGTCAGGAACAAAACAACAACAAATCTATTTTATACAGTCTTGGCTTTGGCAATTCAGAGGTATTCTTCCACATATCAGACAGTTTCTGACTGCAGGCTCTGATCTTCCAGTTGATAGGGTCTAAAATTAGGGTGAATTCCATAATGCTCAAAATGGGCAAACATATTTACTCTGGGTCATTTGTTATTTCTGCCTGATGCTGTGGAATCACCAGGAGATGACTGCACAGTATGCATTGCTGAATTATGCAGATAACACATGAATTTAGGGTAGGGGCTGCCTTAAGCAAACACTATCTTGCTATTGTGAATTTAATATTACAACTATTTTAGCACTTTTCTGTCTTTCATCTGCTTACTTTAAAAGCAGCAGTATTTGTTTGCACTGACATTGTAATACCCTCATAATCTTAAACCATAATGCCAATAAACCACCACTGACATTGTAATGATTCACATTACCATATCATTATAGATGTAAAAGCCAGTCCCACATACTTCCTACAGCATCAGTATTGGTGAGGCAGCCATTAAGATGTCAGTGGTAGAGCAGAGAATCACCATTACAAGCTTAGTCAAGATAATAAAACATTGCTAAAGGTAGCTACAGGGCCATGCTCAGCAGCTGTTTGCAAATATAACTTCACAGCAGTTTAAAAATAAATTTTAAATTAGTCACATGCTTGAATCCACATTAAGAACTGATGTTTATATCAGCAAAAAGAAAAAAAGTCCTGTTTAAGACTGTCAGAGTTTGGGGATTTCTTTAATGTCTATTGTGAAAAGGTGTTTTTAAAAAAAATAATTTCAGCATATTTGAAATGAGTGAAAAATTGAGGGACAAGAATTTTTACTCACTTCAACTGTAAACATCTTGCCCTTTGTTGACAGCAATGGAAAAGCTGTGCTTAAAATGAGAATGCACCCAGGCTGTATATAAGTTACTCAAGCTGAATCCAGTGGTGAAATATTTGCATATAGGGATTTATATTCTAGAGCATACACAATATATTCAGGCCTTTTGTGGCCATTAGTATAATTCAAAGTCATATCAGATTAATCTTTTGCATGAGTCTTTTTAAAGCAATATAATACCAAGCAGCCTAATGATAAGTAATTAATAAAGATTCTGGCAAAAAGAAGAAGTTACTTAAATTTAGAAAGCATAGAGGATGAAGATTGGCAGGCTCAAATGGGAGTAAGGAAATAGAAAAGACACAGCAACAGAAATATACTAAAATAAGAGCATGCACTTCAACAGCAGCTCACATTTATGGATATTGCCTTCATGAACGTGTTTATATTATGTTATACAAACATAATCATATTGCCACACTTCTTTATATCTTGTACATAAAAATCACAGGTGACTCTTCTTAAGTGATTTTTAACCATCAGAGATGGTGTGAAAAACAAGCACATTATCATAAAATTCAGATAACACAGAAGAAAGCTTTGCTTCCTCTCTGTTTTTTAACAAGTCTTCAGGACTAGATCATGGAGCTCTCATCTTTACTGCTCAGCCTGTATTGAAGCAGGAAGCACCCTGGTTTCACTCACATTTCTTACAGGGGTAAGTCTTGACAGGGCAAAGAAGTTCTTGAAATTGACCCTTTATTGACAGCATGCAATAAGGTCAGCATGAAGCACCATTAACACAGGACACTCAGGCCTCCACTTCTACAAAAGATTTTGTTGTCCAATGGGGAGTTTAACAAAGCCAAATTTTTAATTCTCTTTGAAGAATCTTCATAAACAATAGAAACTCTGTTGGAAATATTTTTTCAAATAACTTTTCCAACACCCACAGTAAAACTGGAGTGACAAATTTTGAAATGCTTCACAGATTGGTCAGTTTTCCAGTGAGGGTAGAGGAGACAACAGAAGTAGTTTTGATCCTGTATCTCAGATGATAGAATTTTTGTGCTTTATAAAACGTGTCGTAACTATTGCTTTCAACATTATCTCAGTTCTGTGCTGGAGCATATAGTCCCCTCTTTGGATGCATGACAGTTCTGACCTTGACTCGGGATATAAGACTGGAAGATGGTTGTCTTTGATCATATCTGAACACACACTTGTGTATGTGACCATCTGTAAGGTCATGTATACTGCTGAATGCATATTAAGGAAAAAAAAAAACAAAAAAGACATCAGGGTTAATTATTTATCTATAAGAAGCAGAAAAGTTGTATTGGTCAGACATTTATATGCACTACTTTATTTTTGTTATCTTGGAAATAATACCTAAACTGCCATTAACATACAGTGCTCAAAGTAGGTTATTCTTTTTCAATTCCAAGCATCTAAACTTTCACCAGTATTGAACTGACAAGTTTCTCAGTCCAGTCACTGCCACCATTGGAGGCATTGCAACATTTGCCTTCCTCCTTGCAATGGGCTGACACGGGCTGGGTGCAAAGTGCCTGCCAAAAGTGCTTTATCACTGCCCTCCTCAGCTGGACCAGGGAGAGAAAACAGAATGAAAGGTTTGTGGGTCAGGATAAGGAAATGGGGGGAATCACTCAGCAACTGGCATTACATTAACTTTGGGAAATCAATTCAATTTATTGCCCATCAAATCAGAGTAGAATAACGAGAAATAAAACCAAATCTTAAAATATCTCCCCCACACGAATCCCTTCTTCTTGGGGTCATCTTCACTCCCAAATGCTCTCTCTTCTCTCCTCAATGGCATAAGGCGACAGGGAATGAGGGCTGAGATCAGTTCATCACTCATTGTTTCTGCTGCTCCTTTACTCCTCACACTCCCTGCTTTAGAATGCGGTCCCCCTCACAGGAGACAGCCTTCCAACAAACTTTTCCAACATGAATCCTTCCTACAGTCTGCAGTTCTTCATTAATTACTCCATTGTGGGTCCCTTCTATGGAGTGCAGTCCTCCAGGAACAGGCTGCTCCAGCATGGGTCCCCCACTGGATCACAAATCCTGCCAGAAACCTGCTTCAGCATAGGTTCCTCTCTCCACATAGCCAGAGGTCCTGCCAGGAGCCTGCTCCGGTGTGGGCTTCCCATGGGGTCACAGCCTCTGCTGGGCACCCAACTGCTCTGTGTGGGGCCCCCAGGGGCTGCAGGTGGATCACTACTCTGCTATGGGCTGCAGAAGGACAGCCTGACTCACCATGGTCTTCTCCTTGGGCTGCAGGGGAATCTCTGCTCTGATGCCTGGAGCATCTCCTCCCCCTCCTTCTCCACTGACCTTGGTGTCTGCACATTTTTTTCTCTGAAATATTCTCAGTACTCTCATTGGGTGCAGCTACTCTTGTGCAGGAACTTTCTCCCCTTCCTAACCCGTTATCCCAGTGGCACTACCACCATGGCTGGTGGGCTCAGTCATGGTCATCAGTGGATCCATTTGGAGCTGACTGCCATTGGCTCTGTCTGACATGGGGGAAGATTCTGGCAGCTTCTCATAGAAGCCACCCCATAGCCCACACACACGTCGAAACCTGGCTAAGCAAAGCCAACACACTCCTTCAGTCAGAGATCCCATTTAGAGACAAAGGGCTTCAGACACTGCATTGTGAAGGGCAATTTAGCACTGAAGGTTGAACAGATTCAAATACAGGGTCCAACTCTTCCATGCTATCTTCCAAAAGATAAAATGTTTAAACACTTTTTTCAAGTGTTTTTCAAATTATTTAAGACTTAACAGCATGAAGTCCAGGTTTCTGCAGATACCTGGCATATAAACTGTATTTATAAATCATATTATCTGATGGATGACCTTAGGAAAGTCAGCCTTTCATTTAAGAATTCATAAAATTTGAGACAATTCAAAACTATGAAGAATGGTTTTTACATCTTTGACAGGTGGAATATGAGTACCTTGGAGAGAGACTCCTTTTTAATGTATTACTAAATTTTATGTATGAATCAAATAAACTACCTGGTGTCTCTTAGAAAGTTCTGGCAGGACTTTTTATCTATATTTTATTAGATGACTGAATGCTCAGGAAAAATACCCACAAAGTTTTAACACTTGGATAATTGTAATCATGTCCTAAAGTGGTAGTTAAAAGAATTTAGTGCCTTTCAGGAGACATTGTGATGAAGTGGTGCTAGATTCTGGAGGAGGTGCTTATGAGCCATCCCAACCCTGCCAGCTCTGGGGCAGCACAGTATCTTCCTGTTTGTGAAGACTGAGGATGCTGAAGGTTTCTATAGGTCAGCAGTGGGCTTAGTTGACATGAGATAATCGAAATGGATGTTGGAAGAAAAATCAGTGTAGCTGAGTAAGGCTACAGCAACAGTAGAGAGCACCAAGTTCATCTGTACTTCTGTTGCTGGCACTCATCCTGTAATGGCAAAGGGTCTTCTTCCCTCTCCAAATATCTTCATAGCTATTTTTTTAACTAGGCAGGATTTTACCAGCTTTTCCACTCTTTGAACAGTGTCAGTTAGTGCTAGCCAGACTTCACAGTTAATTGTATTCTAATCTACCCAATTAGTCCCCTATTCCCACAAAGACTTACACATGTGGTTAATTTAAAGTTTCACGCAAGTGTGAAACTCTTCTGTGCCTGAGCCTGCCTGCTTCTAATGAGTGCAAAACCAAATGCTTTTCTTTCTGAAATCCCTCCTCAAGAGCCACAGCTTTCTCTTGGCCTTTCATCATTAATCTCATCTCTAGTGTTATATGCTATCTCACCCATGCCTGATCATTAAACCTAATAAAACAAAGTGAAAAACAAATCCAAAATAAAAGCCAAATGGAATCAAATTACCTGATGGTCAGGCTTTGTAAATAATGAGTATTTCATGAAACAAATTCCCTTTCTTTTGCTTTCTGTTTCCTTTCCTCTTTCACCCCTGCTGTGACTCTTCTTAGTCAATGTAATTCATTGTGTTGTCTGTTTTGTAAGCATCCCAGGGCAGGGATCTTGTAATCTCTACAGTCTGCACAGCACCATGCACCTCAGAGGAGTGTGTAAATATTAATCAACACACATTCACATTCAATGAAATCAAAAGCCCTAATTTTATGAATCAATAACACTGTCTCACTGGGTATGAAACAGTAGTAATCCATGGGCATGAAATTTAATCCTTTTGAAAGCTGGTTTCAAATGGAACTTTCATGAGCAGTATGAAAAATACATGGAAACAAACAAAGACATCTAGTAAAGCACTGGTTTGCTATATGAGCAGTGTTTATGGACTTCCACCCACAAAAAAAAAAAAAAAGTGCTGTCAACTGCTGGCCTTCAACCTGCTCCCAGTGATGTTAAACTCTGTAAAATTTTCTTAAATGACCTTTCCAAACTTTTGGATACTCTTAGTCTATCATTTCTCCCCTTCTCTGCCATTCCCTTAGTGGTGTTAAAGCATTACAAAAATGTTAACAAAAAAAATTGTAGAAATTAGAAAACAAGAGATTTATGATACTTCTGTGCAACCTCAGTTTATCCTTGCTCCTGCCTGTGTTTCATGCTGCAAGCTTCAATTGCAAGACCTCGTTCTATGATTTTTTCCAGCTCCTGGAAGCCAAAAGAAGTTTTACAGATCAATCAACCAGCGAGTGCAGACAAGGTGTTGAAGCTGACAGTAAGGATCATACCTGCCTTACAGGATGTCTAGCATGACCAGACTAACAAATGAGCCACAGCCCTTTCAGGCAAAATGTATATTCTTTCTTGCCTTGATTCACTATTATCCTCTGCACTGCATGGACTCAGGGCCTTCTGGAAAAAAGCCCTGTCTCTGACTGTGTCATTGTTAGCCTAAGCTGTTAGCAAGTTTTCAAGGGTTTGGTGGATTGTTTCTCTTGGGAGCAGAAGAAATTAGAGGGGGAAAGATATTTGCCTAAGTGTCTCTAACAAGAAAGAAAAAATACGTTTGTCCTATTTTGTCTTATGCATGATCAAATATATATTCCAGCCTGCTTTCCACTCTGCAATGTGTTCCCTAAATATCACTGCTAATTTTAAACCAGAGTCATGTAGTGTTTTACTGGCTGACTATAACTTGTCTTTTTTTTTCCTTTGTGGGGGCATTCCTTAAGCTGGGCATAGTGGGGTCCATCCATTCCTATTCCTGGTGCTGCCTTGTCCCTGGCACTGAGCAGGGACAACTCTGACTGCAGCCCACAGGAGCTGGAAGTACATTACATCTCCACACCAGTTCTCTGCAGGGCTTCCCAGCTGTCCCCAAAGCTACTCAGACAGCCACAAGGGAACCCAGGCAGTAAAAGCAGTACATAAGAGAAAAGGAAAAATTCCCAGTGCCCATGTGTTCAAGCTGGTGAAATGTGTGATGGGAATTTTTTGTACAATTGTGTGCTCTCACTCTTCTTTATGCTAAAACTGAATGAAACAGATCTTTCATATTGACCCCCAAGTAAGATAAATGTGCAACAGAGCTGCTGTGCTCTGGTGTGTCCAGGCAGTAGCTGATAAGAAAGATTTCACTAGTTATTCAAGCTTACAAAGACAACCATAGAACACCTGCAAAGCAGCACACAAGAGAAAATTGGAAGGCTAAACACAACATTGTTGCCATTTTTTTCTGGTTTTGAACACATAGCACATAATTAGTTTCCTTTTCTTAGTTTTATCTTTGCAGTGAGCAATCTGTCCTGTTCTTATTTTGTACTGTATTGTTCTCTCAAGCCTTCATTATGCACTCTCAACATTCACCAAAATCTACTACAAACATTTCTGTTGAGAATACTGGGCACATCAACTAAAAACCACTGGAGTAAACACTGTTTCTATGTATAAAGCACACATATTCTTTTCACCTGTCTTTCATAAATCCCTTCCCCTGAAATAGTAAACTGTAAAACAGAAAATGCTCCTGCAAGTGTGGTACCAGAGTGTATTGTATAAATCAGCTGTATTTGGTTATTTTCTGAAAATTTAAGCTGGGAAGAATTTGAGGAAGGAAAGAGATTGTTGCATTTGCTGGACTTCCAGGTATAAGGCAACTTATGGGATACCCACACAGTAGCTTCATCTGACTAGCCAGAAATCTGGCAGCCCCAGGGTCTACCAAATTAATGACATGTGTGGTACACAGATGGTTCATGTACATACAGTAAGTATGATGTGAACTGAAAGTATCAGAGTAACCATGCACAGATTTAGTCCATGAAATCCCTCAGACACAGAGCAGCCACATTTGAGATGCTCTGGCTCAATGTTTGCCAGATTTGAAGGTAGCATTGAGCTCTGGGGTACAACAGTTTTGTCTCCTCTATTTATTCCACAAAGGAAGGGATCTTTTTTTTTTTCTTTTCCCCCCTGAATTAATAAGGCTTCAGTAAGGCTTTTCACTCTCCCAGCATAATACAATTAAACATCATGTCATACTGCCACAGGTCTGCCCCAAGGGAAGTTACCTTTCTTCTTAGCCTGTATGGTACTAACCTTTGGATTTGTAGCCAAAAAGTGTCCAGAACTCACCAATGTTTAGACTATTATTGAGGAGTGCTTGCACAGCATCAAGGCCTTCTCTCTTTCCTGCTCTGCCCTCTCATTACCCTGCAGTGGGTAGGGTGAAGAATTTGGGAAGGGATGTGGCTGTGACAGCTTACCCCAAAGGGATGCTCCATGCCATATAAGATCATGCTCAGCAATGGGCTGGAGTAAAAAAGAGGTGCAGGGGCTTTGGCTTCCAAGGCTGAGGTTGCTGAGGCTGGCTAGGCACAGGTCTGCTGGTGGGAGGTGATGAGTGATTATTGCCTTTGCATCACTTGGTTTTGCCCGGGTTTTTTCACTTATTAAACATCTTTATCTTCATCTCTAAGCTTTCTTGCTTTAACTGATGGGTTTGGCATCTGTGTGTTCATTATCTTGTAATACTCAGAGCAGGGCCTTGGGTCCCATCTATTTTCAGGTCCTGCTTTCCAACACCCTCACAAGCCCATTGTCCTGCTAATATCCACAGGCCCTGGCTTACACTTATTCGCTGTTATCCTTGTCCTTCAGGATCTCATGCGCACATCCCACTTGTCCAGGTACCTTGTTCCAGGACCTGCTCCCCATGGGGGACCTGGTTCCCACCATCCCAGTCCACAGTCCTCCTCCTCCCCAGAGCCAGGCATCAGCTCTGGGAGCGGAGAAACAATCCTCCTACTCCCCTTCCTGTGCCCAGGAACACAACTGAAAGCACATTAAGCTAAATTAGTTACCTGTGGTTTTGTGACCTGCCAGCCATCACAATTTTATCACTCGTTTAAAAGTGTTAGTTCTTCATGCTGTTGCTGGAAAGTAAATTCCTTATTTCTGTAGGATAAGCAAGTTTATAGTTCTCTTGAGTGAGGGGTGCATTCTCAGCAGGTAACTATGTGAGTCTGAAGAGCTCCAGTGCCAGAAGATGACTGCCTCTAAGGCATGTATTTATTTACTTTTAAAGTTCCTAGGATCTTTAAGCTCACCTGATTTTCATTGCAATCTGAATCATGAAATAAGTTTTTATTCAAGATTGTGTCAGGATCAATCAACATGTCATTTATGAGGGGATTCCTACCGAAACTTTTTGTTTAGTAGCACTAAACGTACCATCACTTTTTAGAGTGAAAATGATCCTCTATGACAGCAGCAGGAGCTTTGTCATTGATTTCAACAGTATAGCTTTCTGTCTTTTCATATAAAAGAAGCACTTACTGCAGAAAGGAACTGAGATGCTGAGGCTTGGTTTGGACCCTGACTGATCTCCAAATCCCTCATGCAATCACCCAGGCAGCAGAGCTCTACTGCAAGTCCAGGAACGAGGATGAATTCCACTCACCTCCAAGAGAGAACAAGGATAAAGCAAATGCTTGGAAGATTTAAAGTCTTTAGGGACCAGAAGAGTTCATTCTTCTTATTTCCCTTAGCTGCTGTTGTAAGGTTTCCTTCACTGTGAGGCTGATCCAATTGCCACTGAATTTCACTAGTAAAACTGCAAGTGACTTGTTAGCCATAACACACTGAAAGGTTATTGTTGTTATCATTACATGATACAGAAATGAATTTTTAAGAACTTTTTGAAAAAGATGTGTTCCCTCTGGACTGTCACCTAGTCTGAAGAAGTTCCAGCTTTCAGCAAATAACACAGAATGACAGCTTCAGAAGTGTCTTACTAGCTCCCATTTCAAGGGATGTCATTTTTGCCTTCACCATGCCTGTTAATATGCCCTGACTTCAATGGGCTTTGCACATATCCTTGTGGTGATAAAAGCAGTCCTACCACCAATAAAACACCACAGAGAGAGCTTAGTGACAGCATGTAGGAGAAGTTCACTGTTACTAATTAAACCCACATTTTCAGTGTTGGGGCCTTGCTGCCTCACCAAGTACATCATAGGACTGTCTGGAGAAAGAAATCACAAAGAAAAATATTTAATTGGAATTTGCCAAAAGTTCCCCCAGCATACAATTTTTCATAGAATTACTCAAAACCAAGAAATAACTGAAGGTTTGAAGGGCATTTGTTCTTGGATAATAGTGCTAGTGCATTGCATGCTGGCAGTAACTATAAAAGGGCAACCATTTTTCACTTTCCCTGCCCCATGTCCATTCAGTGTACAAGAAGAAAGAGATTTTTGAAGAACATTTTTTAAGTTACTGCTGCTCAGAGTCTCCAGAGTAGGAAATTAGCATTGCAAATAAAGATCACACTGCTGGAGATCCTTTCCATCATGTCTTCCAGCATGATGTTCCCCCACGCTACACACTCATTGCTCATCTCCCCTATTTTGCTAATTTGCCTGCCTGAGAGTCACAAATATTCAATGACACTCTTTGAAACATGCATATTCACAGATTTCTTCATTTCTTTTTGCTGGACAATGAAGTTCTTTTCCTAAGCTAAGTACTCACACACCTTTCACCTTTGGGTCAAAGTCTGTATCTGTGAGAGAGAGATCAGGAGTCTTATCACTCAATCCTCTAACTCTTGCATTGCCCCAAAAGGACAGTCAGCAATCTTTGTGACAGCAGATTAGGAAGTAAGGAGCTAAAGAGAGCCTCAGAACATAGCTTCCAGTGTCCTGCTAGTATGCTTTGAAACAGCTCTCAGTGTATATTTTCAATAATATATTTTTAAAAATTCAATACACACAGAGTGGTCTGTTTGCCCTTTCATTACACAAACACATTTACCTTCTGCTGATGGAGTAGCAGAGGCAAGAACAACATCTGGGTCATAGGCACTAGGAATCTTTGGGGATTCCTAGTGTCTTGGTCACTGTTCTAGAATTCCCAGCTGTGTTGCTCACTGTGCTAGCACACTGCCAACAAAAATTTAGGAATTATTTCCACTCCATTCTGTGCTTCTGCTTCAGAAAAGTAATGAACCTTCTTTTAGTCAAAGCTAAATATTTTACTGGGGATGCAAATTTTTCACTAATGAATGAATAGCAGACATACATTTTTCATTTTATAAAGAAGTGCTTAACACTGTCATTTTAAAAATGTATATTCATATAGCCATTTAAAAATAACCAGCACCATTGTCATAATTATCTTTTCATATGTTCAGCAGTGCCAGCAATTAACTATGAATGTAAATGTAATCAAGCACACCACCACACTTTTAACAAGTAAGGCAGTTTCTGTAGCTCTGTTGTGCAGGTGATGGTCTGTAGCTTGCTCTTAAGGAAGATTGAGGGGACCCTTTTCCCAGCCAACAAGGGTGCTGGCTCACTAGCACACCACATTGTCCTGAGTCTGCTCAAACTCCTGAAGACTTGCTCAAAAAAAAGGCATCCAACTCCAACCATGGGAAGAAAAATGAGTATTTGTGTGTGTTGTCTCCCACAGACATGGGGAGTGAAGGAATGTCTGAAAGTAGTGTGTGGGAATTGACTTCTTTGGGGCAGTACTAAGGAAGTTCTCGCACACCTCTGTTAGCACACGTGCTCTGTATGTTACTACATCACACAATGGAATTGTGACCTTTTTTCTATATATCCCCTTCCCCAGTCTCCTTGGTTCAGCCTCCACCTGTCAGATGAGAGGAGCTCTGCTAATGGTCTGTATGTTTAAGAAAAAACCCCAAAACCTTGTGCACAGTAGGAAACAGGACATGTGGTCAAAACACAGATTACCACAAGTGGATTATTTCACTTGGTCTTGCCCCAGCTCCCAGATCTCCTCAGCTCTCTCACGGTGCCTCTTGTTTCTCTAAGATTCTCAACTGCTTGGAGGAGACCACAGGTCTTCTCAAAACCCCTGAGACTGCATATTGACAAAAGGATATTAGAAATATAAATGGTGAATTTCATAGGTATCATAGATATGATATCATTTCCTTGCTATGTGTTGGAAAAAATGGAAGGAGTCCTATTGTCCTTCAGAAAAGACATAAGACAACCAAGATTGGAGCACACAGGCCTGTGCCTCCAACAAAACATGCTGTGGAAGAACTAGCTTCAGGGTTGAAATGGCAATTTACTCTCTGGAGTCCCTCAGGTAATCCCTATTTCTGCTGTGAGAAGGGCATGTCAGCAGCCACGTAAGAACATTTTTCCTAGAAAAAGGCCAATACAACTTTCTCAGGGAAACCAGGCTACCAGACACCTGTCTCTTGGTAACAGTCTTTGGAGCAGAATAGGATTGGACACTGTGCTGGATTTTAAGCAGTGGCCTGAGGGTAGAAGCACCCATGTGTCCTAGTGTTAGGTATTATTCTTCATTGCTTTGACAGGTGACTGTGCTCTGGTCTGGCATACTGAAAAGCAAAGACTGTATGAGAAGTTTCACCAATGGACAAATCCCACCGGGGTCCAAAGACCCAAGGCACTTGATTAGGCACAGCCAGCACTCAAGTTCAAGTAATGCAAATCACTGCAAGGAGAAAGTGATGCCAGCTAGTTAAGTCACTTATTATGAACACACTGATCTCTGTCTGTGAGGTTAAGATCATCACTGACTAAATTGTTCTTTTTTTATTGGCCAGCCATTTTTGCTTGTCAGGATAGTCACTATATCTTCCACAGCTCACGGGGGTCATTGACAAGGCCACTGGCAGGTGATGAGAAGACTTCTCAGCTGGACACATGTGACAGAATTACTCATAAGTGTCCTCCTGCAAATTCACATAATTTCTTTCATGATGGATTTTTTTTTCTGCCCAATGAAAACTTTACTGTGTCAGCACCAGCTGGACCAAAGACTTCAATTCAGATTTCACTTTGTGAACAGCACAGAGAATGCTTTTATGTACCCCCACAGCTCCTGTTTTCAATTGGGTCTGGAAGCAGAGTTGGGCACAACACAACTTCTCCACTGCCATGTCTCCATATTGGGAAGAGGAGAATGCATCACTTAACAAAAGGTTATTCTGGAAGATTTCCAAACTGGGTCCTGTGCTTTTGAGATTAAGGTACTGGCAGTGAAGAACATCTTTTCAATACTGTCATACATAAAATAGTACAGGAATGATATCTATCTCTTAAGAAAAGAAAGTTAAAGAAACAAGTAGGCTACAAATACTGACTCCACAACAGAGTTTCTTGCTTGATAAAAAAAAAAAAAAACTAGGGAAAAAATAAGAACAGTATCTTCTTTTCTTTAAACTTACTCCTGGTGCAGTGACAAGGCACAATATCATTAATAGTATTTTTCTTTAATGGTTTTGGATCATTAGTTATCATCATAGTAGATTGCACTAACTAGTTATGCACTTAAATATGCATAGGAGAAAGTATGATCAGTAAATTTAATTTACTGGTTCCCTAATGGGCTCATCTCTATCTTCATCTTGGTGAAATCAGTAGCAGCAGGCAGGACTCAGTTTAAAGGCCATCCAAGTTAGCTCAGGATTGTTTCCTTGGACTCCAAGACATTTGAGACAGTTTCATGCAGCATGTCCATTGACAGATGTAAAAACACTTTATTAAAATATGAAACCTCATTTTTCAGAGATATCTTGGTGCATACTCATGCCATGTTGCATACAATAATTCTATTTTGTGTGTATCAGCCTTTCATTTTACTTTCTTAAAGAGGTGTGAGGATAAAAAACAGTTTCAATGGCTGAATTCATGTATGTGCATAAAATTAATTGCTTGCAGTGTAATAGAAATTATGATAAGGTGTGTTTCCACACGTAACGAGGGACAGTATAAATTTTATTATTACGATGTCTGGTAAAAAAAATTATACAAATTGTTCAAAGGGCCCTTGCAGATAGATATCAGGCAATACTTCTCTGGTTTTGTAGCTTTTAGACTGCTATTGGTCTTGTGCTAGTGATGTAAAACCAGAAAACACGATAGGAGCTGCTTGACTTTTTTCACTATTCTGCCTTTTGTACCAAACAGACATTAGTACCACAGTTTGTGCAGAAACATTAAACTCTAGAGGCTGAACCAAATGAATCATATTTTGTCTGTTTTTTCAGTGATGTAGCTCTTAGAACTGTTCTCTGACCAGAAATGCAGCATTAGAAATGCAGCAGTTCTTTAAGTAGTTTTCCACAGATGATCACTACTGAAGAAATGTAATCCTGCTTGATATTCAGTATATATTTTCTTATGACAGTTTTATGGTACAATTAAATTTCATACTTTCTTTTCTACCACTCTGAATATGCATTAGAAAGCCAAGCATCATAATTCTAAACCAATTGGGTTGATTTGCTTGTTAAAATTCAGTTATTGCTTCTTTATGTGCATTTTAAAAAAAGGCCATTGCCTCCACCAGTATATTTAGAGTCAACACATGGTCACTAAAGGTCTTGGGCACATCAAAATTGTATTTCTAAGCTCAAGTTAGGCACTTTATGTAAAAAATGAAACAATGTAATTCTAAAATGGTTTCTTGGAGTAACAAACAGTAGAGAAGCAATAGAGCTAATGGAGGGCTAGGGAGAGAGGCAGATTATGAAACACATTGTGTATTACTTGAAAATTATACTGATATTTAGATGGACATAATAACTTAATAAGACTCATTTGAATGCAAGAGATTGAATGTCGAGTTGATATTAACTTTAATGCTTGTCATTTTATGTTAATTTATATTTTAAAATTATAGTGGTTTTTTTTTTTTTTTGTAATCAGACTGGCTAATTATACCTCAAACATGTAAATTTGACATGATGGCAAAACCAAATTAAAAAAAATTCAACTAAGTACTTGGTTATAAAGACCTATAATTCACTCAAACTGGATTCTGGCTGAGTTCCTCCAACCACACAAATCATTATGTTTTGCAGTAGCAGAATCATTCCATTTCTCTGAGATTATTTCTTTAGTTGATTTTCAAGGCAAAAATGCTAATGCACTCTATTTGTGCAATCTTTGCATGATCACTGATTTAACAATTTTTGAAGAAATCCTTCATCTAACCATGATATTTGCAAATGCAGCTTTCGAAGTTTCCCTCATGCTAAAAGCATCATTAAGAAAAATGTATTTTTCTAGCACCAAAATGGCCTCAAATTGGGATAAGGAGCTCTGTTCTTTAATAGTACACAGTAAGTTATTTTCGTCAATACTAAACATCTACTAACCTTCTAAAATCAAAATGTAAAACTAGTGCCTTACATTTTATATAGCTGATTCCCTTTAAGGCAGTTATTTTCCAACACATATTAAACAAAGTCACTGTTTCTAAGCATGCAAAATTGATGGGAGTTTATATGGAAAATGAGCACTTTCTTTTCTTACCTTATACTCTGGAGTTAGAGTTTATTTTATTGTGTTTCCAGAACTGAAATAATAAATTCCTTCTGTCAGTTCTGTTCAGATAGCTTTTTTAAATGCTCATGACTCAGATGCCTTAAAAAAAACCTATTTTATCTTGAATGACCTTGAACTCCATCAAATTAGGAGGTATGGTGTGTAAAGCCTTATGTACAGTGTTGAGCTGATAATCTTGTTGCACCAGCCCTCTACTCATTTGAAGTTATTTGGTTTTTTAGCAAGTATTTCTGTAATAGAACTCAATCATTTAATGAAATATTATTTTCCTTGCATATGACTGAGCAGATGAGATGATTAACATATATAAGCAACTTGAAAATCCTTACTCCTTCAGCAAGCCTTTCTTTCTCCTGCTTCTGCCTTCCTTTAGGGTCAGGGCTTCATTCATGTTGTCTTTCACAACACAGATTGCAATGAAATCAATAAGCTAAATTTTAACAAGGAAAATATTCACTCCAGCAAGACATCAGTTGATTCAAGAAGGAAATTTCTCCTAAATAATAATTGAAATTTGAACTGTTGCTCTGGGGGTAAAAAAGCGTACAGTTAGTGCAAATAGCTAGGTTAGGTGAAGTGAACCTCTGCTTCACTTGCCTCCATGGAAATGTCAAAGGAAAAGTCTGTCCCTGAGTTTATGAAGTATTTTCCAGTGCCATCATAACTCGTCCTCACTTGTCCATGCCTGCAATCCATGCCCAGTCCTGAGTGCACAGAACTGCAGGCAGTGCCTCCCACAATGCTGAGAAAACACAAGTTCTGTGTGCTGCCTGCCTGTGATGGCTTTTGAGGAGCAGCAGGGTGGTACAGTGCCACCCTCGCCAGGGCACTGCAGGGCTGGGGCACGTGTGGCCAGCGGCCTGTGAGCTCAGCAGCTGCAGCCACGGGCTCCAGGGGAGCAGCTCAGTGCTGGGCTCCACCACTGCCCTCCAGGACAGCAGCAAAGCCATGGGCAGCCCAAGAGTGATCCTCCTTCCCAGCAGGAGCAAAACTGTCAGAGTGTGGTAGGAGCTTGCTCTGCCTTGTTTTCTCTAACCTTTCTGTGCGTGTAGGTGGCCAGGCTCACAATCACATCCACAGCTAATTAATAATTACTGTCTCATTCAACAGAGGTTGCTCAAGCACCTGTATGAATGGCTCTGCTCTAGCATCTTTTATCTGCTCTCCAACTGGACCCATAAAATGCATGTAATAGCAGTTACCCAGCACCAAGGTTTACATACCCTCAATGCAAAGCAGTGGAAATAGAAGAATTTTGAAATTTGCAGACCATCCTTATGATAAGAACATATCTTTTCAGTGGCTCAGAGCTGATTTTCTTTTATTAAAGCATCTTCCATAATAGCTAGTGCATACTTACAGTGCTAGTTACATTTTTGCAATTACGTTATTCAGAAATAATTGGATTTCTGGGTTTAATTGGGCTCTAAATTAGCCATAGCTTTCATAAAAGCTATTACAGAGATTTCTAATAGCAGCTTTTCCTGCTATTTAAGGACTGAGTATTTCAATGAGAGTGATTCAGCAGTGTAAAAAGTCTTGGCTGCTGTGAACTCTAGCACAGGTTCAGAATAATTATGGCAATTTAGGTACCATCCTTTTGTAATTAAACATTTGCTCAAAACATTACCCAGAGTATATAACTGTGTCAAACAACTGGTTGTCCTTTAGAAAGATATGATTTTGTTTTCCAACTCTTTGGAAGATTAAGGAGCTTTATGGCAGGTTGGCTCCTGATGGTGGAGTTCAGAGGTAGAATAAGCACTTGTCTGCTCTCACCAGTCTTTTCACCAGCTCACCTGGGAGGAGGCTGTGTGAGGTGTCCCTCTGATGCTCCTTCCCACCCAAGGGGTCCTGTGCTCCATTTGCTGACCACTCCTGCACACGTGCTTGCACGCAAACATCCCACTACTGGAAAAACAGAGAAGTAAAAATGCAATCAGCTGTTTTGGAGAATATCCTGGGGCAAGCCCTTTGACTTAGTTGCAGATGATTATGGGGTGATGACGAGGTGCTGACCTGACCCTTGTGCTTTTCCCTGGCTTCTGTCAGTGGCACCTCTACTCCAGTGCAGCAGTATCTGCGATCCTCACAATCTTCACCATAAGCTGTAGGCTAGGCTACACTTTAGGCATCACTTTGATAAGGAATGGCCTTCTCCTACCAGACAGTGTAACTCCTGGGCCATGATGATGCCTTCTGTATTTGTGTCCTAGCCTGGTGGGTCATAGCAGATAAGAACAGCAATTGTTTCAATGTGAACTGATTCCTGTTTACTGCCTGGCACCTGCATGCCATGTTTGCTGCACTGGTTGAGACAGGCTGAAGTTTTGCTCAGTCTTTCTTCATTTTAACTCAGGTGAAAAATGAAGTTTCTCCCAGATGCACAACTCAAAACTATGTTGACTGTGTAATACTGGACTTGAGGATAGAGTGTGACCTGCCAGGTCAAAATTCTGAAAGGATTTGAGAAGGCAGACTGATTGGGCTTTGTTTTTGAAAGAACAATTTAGCAGGCCTCTACCTGCTATTTTTTGCTTTGGAAAATGGATAATCTAAGAAAATTTAAAATGTATTGTGGTAAATTTGGCTTATTCTCTAATGCACTAACTCTTCTGATTAAGCCCACTTTCCCAAGGATACTGCCAAAGGAAACAAGCCCAATATTTTTTTAAATTATCCCAGAAAAAACAGAACACTCTTCCAGTGATTCATATAAGTCTGAAACATGGTTGCCCTCGTAACAAAGATTAGAATTCAGCCCCAGATTAAAACACGAGAATCTGCATGCCTATAAATACATATTTACATGTGAACTAGGTGGCCAAGCTTCCATTTCATCTCTGCAGTTTCAGTCAATAACCCACATGAGAAAAGCAGGATTAAGCCCACTTTTCTATAGCCACATTAGGGCTCAGCTCTGTACCTGAATGCAGGTGCCCAGAGCTACCTGAGAGCCCTGGGGGATCCCAGCTGCCTTTTGGGTGCTGATCCTGGAGGGTACATATCTCCCAGGGTCCACGTGTCACAACTGCCACAAGTGTCACGTCCATGGCGGGGGCACTTGAAGTCGCACAAGAATCCTGAATTTACACAACTGAACTGATAGAAAGAAGTCAAAACACTGAAAGAACTTTGGGCACTCAGGGACTTCATAGCACATCATAAGATATCACCATCAACTGAATTTATTATCTTACTCTGAGTCCAAACAATACCTGACCTGAAAGACATGACAGAAGTCCAAATTTGCCAAAACTAAATATGAAGGTTGAAGCAATTCAGTTAAACTTCTGACTCTTCTTTTTTTTTTTTTTTTTTTTCCTTCAAAATGCTGGAGACTTTGCATTTTCTGGCAAAAAAGTCCCCTATTGACACAGAGTTCCCTTTACAGGTATACTTTAGGCAAATGGTGAGTGACAACATTTCAGTGTTTTGCTGCAGATGCTTTTTGGCTTTGTTTTATCCATAACAGATTGGAGGACTCTGAGACCTACTGCAAGGCTGAGAAAGCTTTTTGGCAATTCATTTGCAAAAGCACATTTTTTCAAATACCTGAGAAAATTCAGGGCTCTTTTGTGTAAATAGGGAAAAAGGGTATCAAGGCATGTGTCAACCCTCAATCCTTTTCTAGACAACAGGAGTTTCACAATGGATTTCAACAGAAGGAACTTAAACCTTCAAGTTCAACATTCCAGTTTGCCACAGACAAATAAACCTTACTAAACTGTAAAAGTAATTTGGTAAATTGAGTCAATTCACCCAGTTAAATGATTGAAAAAATGCAATCAGAAAAGATATCTTATTAAAAAGCAGTATTAAAGTACATTAACTTCTTCTGATGCCTGTTTCACATAAGCAAAGATTTATCAATATTCATCAATAATATATTCACCTATGGTGACTGTGAATAATGTGGTGTTTAATATTCCCTAAATTTTTTAGATAATCTTAGTGAAAAGTCATTAATTATAGTATTTATCTACTACTTGAAAAAGAACATGATATAAAATGACAACTCAATTTTCCTCTTTGACATTTCAAATACAACCAGGTCACATTAATCAATCAGTAATGTGCTTATCATATACTGTGGTCAATTATATCCCAACTATCAGTGACAGTTTTCTGGCTTGCAATCTGGACACATATACTGTCATGACAACTACATTCTTTTTAGCCCTTTTGTATTTTACAAGCAGTGCTCTTGCTTGAGGCATATCATAAATGTACAAAAAGGGCATCAGATACTTCATAATCCCAATTCCATTTCTGGGTTATTAGTATATTGCCAAAGAATAAACTTTCAGTGTACTGAAATCTAAGAAAAGTATGTTAAGTTTCCCTTCTCTGAAGAGAAAGTTACACATTAAATAAAGCTGACTGCACTACAAATAGAGCATTTGCATTTGCTGATTGCGAGGTAGCAATTATAGCTTACCACTTTAATGAAGCCACAAACCAGCTGAGTGTACTTCTTTGGTTTATTGCACCATGATAACCTTTTATTTTGGAGTTGTAGCCATTTAAACTATGATTATTAATGGTATCTCTGTCAAAGACATTATTAATACTGTTTGCCAGGACATTATTTATATTCTGGTCTATCTGTAAAGATCAGACAGTATCTTCCAAATGACCTTTGACACAGTTTTAAATAAAACTTCTCATCTTCAGATAAATCATATAAATCTTAACCTTCCTGTTTTTATTGAAATTATTCTGAATGAATGATACACTCATAGATCTTATGATACAGTATTTCTCCACAGGAAAATGCTGACTGGTGAATGGTCTAATTGATTATTTCAACAATACCTGACTCTAATTTCCCTTGGAAATACTTTCTGATAAGGAGTAACAGAAAAAATTCAATCTTTTGGAAGAGAACTTTTTTTTTTAAATGAACTTCTTTTCAAATATTTAAATATTTGAAAACTTATTTGACTTAATAACCCAGCATGAAGTAAAATTATATAAGAAACAAGTCAAAAATAAATTATCCATAATTTTTATTTTGACATATTTGCTCTGATTAGGAATTTGTTTCAAATTGCAGAGCTTCCCATGAAATAGAATAGGCAGGTTTTACGAGGCCACTGACTGATCAACCTTCTTCCCACAGAGGTTATGGCTTATGAATAACTATCCTTCATGATTTCCTGAAAATGAGAAAATATGACTTTTCATATATACTTTTTTTTCATCTTTCTTGCCTAAAGTTTGTTCCAACTGGCTCCTAGATGGAGAGCTGAGAAGGGAGAAGATGTGTGAGTTCTCAGCCCTTCCAAGTGCATGATGAGACACATCATACATCTTCCTTTGTAAGTGCCAGCAGCAGAATATGGAAACGAGAGGAAATTTGAATATCAAAAGTCATTCTCCAGTTTACCCACTCTTAAAGCCTGCCACAACACATTCCCAGTAGTAATTACCCACCCTGTTCCAATTCAGAAACAAGGGTACCACAGAGGTGGTTGAATGACCCTATCTGTGGCAAACTGTTAATTTATTCAGGATAAAAACAAAGAGAAAGGAATTAAAAAACTATTGTACATACCTAACACTTCAATAATAGCTGTTTGCTTGGTTTTATTGTTTTTACATCATATTTTGATGCTGCTATGCTCACTGGGACATTTAAAGGGTAATATAGTAATAATTTATGAAATAAGGTAGTCTGATATGCAACAGTATTCCTAGTGGTGCATTTCATTTCATATTAGCAATACAAAAACCGTGAAAAGCTGATGGTGGCAGTGGGTTCCCACTGAGACATACCCTATTACAGTGGTATCCATGTCAGCATGTCAGCTTTTTGCTTTTTAATCACTGCTTTGACATTCAGTGACTGCGGTGTTTTTCTTTCAAAAATCATACAGGTTTTCAGCCAGGAGCCACAATCATTTAGATGACATTCCTTCTCCTCCATTAAAGCCAATTAATGAAAGGAGGGCAGGTGAGTCCCATGGAGGAAGACAGATGTACCAATGCTGTTTGTGTGTGCAGGCTGCAAAGGAAAAGCCCTTCCTTAACCCATAGCCTGAGCCTCAGCTGGTGCTGCTAGGACATCAAAGTGGGGAGCATTCCTGTGGCAATCTGAAGGTGCATTTCTTTTGTCCTCACAAACATCATGTTATGCTACCAGTGCACAAATACTGTCAGTAAAACCTGACCTCTTGATATTTAGTTAATGTAGTATACCCAAAACAAAGAAAGGGAAGACCCAGAAATTCTGACCTATAATTACAAAGCTAAAATTAAAATGTTGATGAGAGAGGTATGCTGATATATCGGTCAGCTCAAATAATTAGACTTGGTGGAAAATGCTCCTTCAATCCCTGGAAAAAATTGTAATACTAATAAAGTTTAATAACTGTAATAAAGTTTTCTCATCAATTGTAAGAGACCTTTCTCTGAGACCTTTGCCATTGCCTGAAGTGTGGTCAGACTGCCAGCCAGAGCTCTTGCTCCAGAGGGGGCAGAGCCTGGAGCAAGAGCCTTCCTGTACAGAGCCTTCTTTGGATTTTAGTGCTGCTTTGAAAGGGAGATACTGCATGCCCACAGGAGAAAAGAGTAGGAGGTGGGCTTTGACAGATATGCATTGTGCAGTGGCATAGGCTCTGCCGTAGAATTACCTTATTTTCCCCAACAATGTCTTTGAAAATGATCTCATCCTAGTTCCACAAAATCATTGAATCCATTATTCAATCTTTAGTTTCTTTTCTTTAAACAATTTCCAGATTTTTATTATACTACCATCTCACATCAAAGAGAGTAAACTGAAAATCATTGGTTATGACAAAAAGGAATTCCCATAAGCAAGTCATCATCTAATAATTTTAGGATCTTTTTATCCTATTATCAGCTTTCTTATGAAATACCATTTCTTAATGACAGGGATTTGACTAATACTGTGTGAACTCTGCTAACATAATTTGAAAGTTACAACCAAGTGTGTATTTATGGAATAAGCTGTCATCTTTTTCATGCTTGCACATAATTTTAGCCTGTGATTTGATCAGATGTGGATGTTGAAAGTTAATTTTCATCAAATCAACTGAGGAAGGAGGAATATAGTTATCACCATTTTCTGCTGGATTAAAACATATTGGCATTGAATTCAAGGGGCCTCAAAGGGAATCAGATTTCCCTTCTCATTGTCCACAAGATTTCCTTTGTGGATGACAGAGGCAATCTATCCATTCAGTCCTTTTTTTGAAGGCCATGGTACAGGTTGTATATGAGATATGCCACTTTTACTCTATTTCAGCTGGTTTCAATGAAGGCCAAGCATCAGGGAAAATTCAGGCCCCTTTGGTCCCAGTCATAAGCCCTATGCAATGAACTCGATACCTGAGTAATTTCTGCCACCTCCTGCACTCTGAAATGCCACGTTTCTTTCCCCGTGTTCCATCTGTTGCCAGTCTGGATTGATTTTACCTTAATCTGAGTCGTCTAAGTCAGCTGTCCTGGCTCTCCATGTGGAAATTATACACTGGTGTAACACATCACCTGATAATTATAAGTCTACATGGAACCATGTTAAAATGGAGAAGAAATTTATCTCCTCTTTTTATTTTTGTTCTGTATGTCTTGTTCCTCGTATCTCTAAGTCAGGGACAAACCACATTTATATTTAATAGTTCACTTTCCATTCATCTGAAGACACATTTCTTAGGGAACAGCTTGGGGAAATGCTCTCCAAGTCAGAAAAAAAAAAATCAATTTTTTTTTATTTTCTTGAAAAGACAGATACAGATTTTGATTCATTTCTCATTGATGATGTTCATACCACCCTTCCTCATATCTTAAAAGAAAAAAAACTCATAAATTTTTTTTAGAAAATAAAATCTATGAGAAACAGAAACTTTGGATCTATTTAAGAGATATATACTCTGCTAATGAGTAAATATCAACTAACAGAAATGGAATTTTGTTTATCTTTTCATAGGTGGACTGACTCCAAGATTCTGAATGAAGAAGACAAATAATAAATTTATAAGGCTGTTCTTTCTGATTGAATTACAAATGTAGAGATCCCTGTGTGAAATACTATATATAGAATCACAGAAGTTCAGAGAAAGATGTCTTATTGATAGGCTGTTCACAAGGCAGCCTCCAGTGGCAAAATGCTGGGCAGTGAGGTCAGGCACTGTCCTTCCAGTTCATGTTTGCACAGCAGCTGCCATTGGCTCAGGTGAGTGACTGATGTTCCCAGCTCTGACACCACATAAAGAGCAATACATTTTGTATCAAGTACATTGTCACAGAATGAAATAGGTAATATCATAAAATGATAGCAAATAGAGCAAAACTGTCCCTATGAGCAAGTCACCTATTGTGCTTCAGTATTCTTGGTTCTTTGTTACGGAAATCCAGGTAAGGGGATAATGTCAGCACAGTCATGCTAATGGAAGTATTTCCTTTGATTTCCATGAGCCTTGCATCATGCTTTTACTTTCTAATTTGCAAAATCTGATAATTCACAGTACAGCCCATAGAGTTATTAATTTGAATTAGTGAAGTTCTCTACCTGATTGAATTTAAACCAATTTATATAGGCTTGTCTGTTTAAGCTGTTAATGCTGTTGAAGATTACTATGGTATTACTGCGGTCTGCAATATTTCAAAGCTTATGGAGCTGTATCTCACCAAATCCTCAAAAAGGATTTGACTTTCCACACCACTTCTAGTCATCTAAGAGCTATCACTTGTGAAACAAGCCCCTGAAAGCCTGGGCCAACTGTGCCAAGTGCCAAAAAACAGAATTTACTGTGCGGAAAGATCAGGAATTCAACTATTCAGCATAAAAACAAAGAACACATTTTTATTTCACCCAACTTCAGGTACCTGGATAAACATTTTGGTTAATTAAGCTGTGAAATTCCTTGCTGGATTTAGGGATTCTGATAGTTTTAGTGATTCAATGTTTAAATTCAACCTGTACTTTCCTTTGTGATTCATTCATTTTAGTGAATAATTACCCATTTAAAACAAGTACTGGTTTTGCAAACATGAAAAGAATACCTTAATAAACGTAAGTCACTTCTCTGCTCTAACTGCACTGGGAAGATAGATTAGTGTTATAAATTAACCCACAAACAGACTTTATGCTCTCTTGCTCCTTAAAACAAAAGCGGTGCATGGCTAAGTAAACCATCCCTGAAAATATGTGGCTCCAATTTCTCAGCCAGTACTGAAAACATTATTAATTTCAGTTTTAAAAGTTTAGTGAATGACAACAACCTCTAGCAGAAAGGGAAACAGAGCACCACCTGCTGTACAGCCCTGCAAATGTTTCAGAACAAAAGCTGCAAGAAAACCATCTACTTTAAGTTTTGCAAATAGTTAGGATATATGGAAGGTCATTGTCATCCAACAATGCATGACCATGAGAGAGAGTCCAAAATTAGAGAGACATATGAAGATCCAGGTTCACAGTAAGTTGTCAAAAGCTACAAGGAGAAAGCAAAGCATAGAGTTTTGTTTCTTTGGAGGGACTAGCATGGCTGTGGTTTTTAAAAGTACAGAATTTGACAGCCTATATATGTATATCTATGTGCTACTATATTGACATGGCATCTGGCAGACCCGCTAGCTCAGGCTAAAACACTGCTATGATAAACCACTCAGAGGTTGTGTTAGTATGCCTACACCTCAGCAAAAGGAAAATTAATATGCTCAGTTCCCACATCTCTGTGCAAATCCTGCTCATGGTCAGTAGCCACTTGAAGATGAGCCTTTTAATGAGCTCTTATTTGCCAAAGTTCTTTGGGGGAATCTCAAAAAGCAGATTAGGCTTAGGCATGCACATCACAGGCTGCAGAGGATCTGAGAGTTAGGAAAAGTGTTGCCAGTGACTCCTGAAGTGCCCAGGAAGCCTGAGGGTAACCTGTCTTCAACACATCCAATATGAACCATTGATCAGCTCAAGAGTGATGGAAAGTGGTTGATTTCTGTCCTGTGAACAGAAAAGAAATATTGTAGCAGATGCTACACCCCTTGGGCACACACAGGTCTGCGACACCAGATGGGACCCACCCAAGGGTACTGAGGGAGCTGGTGGAATTGCCCACCAAGTCACTTTCCATCATTTAGCAGGAGTCATGGCTGATGTGGAGATCCCAGGGTGACTGAAAGTTTGCAAATGTGATGCCCATCTACAAGAGGGGCTGGAAGGAGGATCCAGGGAACTGGGGGAGTCCTTCAGCTCAGTATCTCTACTGATGATCTGGACAAGGGGATCAAGTGCACCCTTGGTGTTGCCTGCAAACACGGTGAGTTTGCAGGCAACACCAAGCTGTGTGGGTGTTGATCTGCTGGAGCGCAGGAAGGCCCTGAAGAGGGATCTGGACAGGCTGGATCGATGGGCCAAGGCCAATTGCATGAGGCTCAACAAGGCCAAGTACCAGGTCCTGCCCTTGGGTCACAACAACCCCAGACAGCACTACAGGCTGGGGGAAAGAGTGGCTGAAACCTGCTCACCAGAAAAGGACCTGGGGTGTGGCCCAACAGCAGCTGAACATGATCCAGTGTCTGCTCAGGTGGCCAAGAAGGCCAGTGGCATCCTGGCTTCTATCAGCAATAGTGTGGCCAGCAGGACCAGGGCAATGATTGCTCCTCTGTACTCAGCACTGGTGAGGCCACACCTTGAATCCTGTATTTAATTTTGGGCTGCTCATTACAAGAAGGACATTGAGGTACTGGCACATGTCCAAAGAAGGGAAACAAAGTGAGAGCTGCACAAAACCTTCACAAGAAATCCCCAAACCAACACCAACCTAACAGTGTCATATAAATAGAGAGGGGCTACATATTTATTATAGCCTCACAAGAGGAGCTAAAATGAAGAGGACTTTCTAAGCAGCTTTTCAGGTGGATAGATACCAATGAATGCAAACCCAGAAGCAGAGTGACCAAACATCTGTGTGACCTGCTGGAAAAGGCTGGCAATGTCCTGTTCGCTTCAGCCATGTCACTCACTTAGCACAGTTTCAGTGGAACCTATTAGAAAAAAGGTTGATTCAACCCTTCCCTACTTTTAAGAGCAGTAGAAATGTTTTGATTGTTTCCCCTGAGCTCTAAATTATGTCCATGATGCGTAAGGATATTTTATTGAATCAACAAGCCAGAAGAAACACAAGCCATTTCTGACTCCTTCTCTTAAAGGAAAAGCTGTACTTTGCCACTGTCACTGCCCTTCTACAGGCCTGTGTAAATAAGAAATTAGAGTTCCTTGCATAACTTACTTCCTATCAATCATTACGAAGTCAGAGAGCTCTATTAATAGCCTGCAGAGATCTACAATCCATGGTTTGGTCCAGTTTACAAAAGCACCTGGATAAGACCCCAGAATGAAAGGGTGGTCAGGGTCTGGTCTGTAGGGAATCCTTAACTGGATGGAGCTGCCATCATCATCCTAATTTGGACAGAGCTGCTTTTGTCATTCCCATTTCAGTTGGACTTTGTGGGCTGCTGCTGTGTCAAGATACCATTTATGTGATGGTTGGTTTATCTCAGAATTGATGCCTAGCAGCTGAAATTGTAAAAAGCAGTAAAGAGCTGTCTCTTGCCATGAACTGGTGAATTAGGCTGATGGCAGCACATGAGGAGAGGTTGAAACAAATGAGAAGCAGAGAGGAGAGGACAGGTGGGTTTGCAGCCTCCATCACAGCCTCCCACACTGTGGGCTGAGCAAACAGGCTGAGTAACAGTGGGAACATTCCCATCCAGGTGACCCTAAGGATGGGATGGTGACTCTGGAGGCCATGGACAGACCACAGGGGGACACACAGGTGTAGGGTGAAGGTGTGAGGCAGGGGGAGCAAGCTGTGGATGCTGGCAGGGAAGCACCACAAGCCCCAAGCAGAGCAGCCTGCTGTGGAAGTGGTCCAGCCAGCAGTTCCCCATCAGTGAGGGGAACAAGGGAATAAATCCAGAGGGGAGATTAAAAAGAGTAACAGTCAAAGGGAGACTACCAATTGGATTTTACTTTAACAGTTAAGCTGTCAGTGACTAGTGAAAACAACTAGACTAAAAGAACACCACCAAAAGTAGGCAGATTTCACCCTAAGTGAGACCCCAGTATATAAATATCAGCACTCCTCTGCCTCTCCCCCTTCACTGAGCACTTTCACAGGGTTCAGGAAGTCCAAGAGAGAATACTGGAAAAGTCATTCTCCTTTCTTGGAGAAATGCAGCACTGTGATCCTTCACACTAGTCTGGGATGAAAACATCTGGATGATTTTTTTTTTTCCCCATCTGCTGAAGTAACAAAATCAAAATTGTATCATCCAGTTTATTCTGCAATTATAGAGGCTAAAGAGATTTAGAAACATCTTATTTCTCGTAGCTATTGAATTATGTGTGTTTTTACATTTTTCTGGCTTTACATCACTTCACTGGAGTGAGTGACCAGTTGAAAATCTACAGCATCTCTTTTCAAAAAACAACCCATCATGAAAACCTTCTTCAACAAAACGAAGGCTTTGGGCATCAAAAACATGGCCACATTCTTTCTGTTTTACTCCAGACCACAGAAAAGTTTTGAACTCAGACACAAAAAAACCTGAAACTAATTTTATGTTTAAATTAATGTGTTTTCTTAGAGAACTCAGGTTTGCACCAAGTAACTTCTCTCAAAAATATCCATATGAAGAAGTTTAAAGAACACAGCTTGTAGTAGCACTCCTCATATAACAGATTTAGAAAGCAAACTAAAAAGATTGAGATAAACATACATCTGATGCTATTAAAGTTGCACTGCTGTGCTCCCTTCCCCCTGAGATTCTGCTGAATCTAGGGCTCCCAGATGACTGTAAGCAGTAATGGTCTCTTAAAACTAAGACCAAATGTGAAGGAAAAGCAAAGCAGTTTGTGAGCTCTTCCTGTCCACAGAACCAATTACATTACAGACTGCCAAACCATTCTGTGTTTTAATTGCTGTTTGAGATTTCACTGCCTCCTGAAAAATAAAATTCTGTTTCCTTTTCAATTAGTGCCCAAGAGATATTTAGGAACAAAACTGCATGAAAACAATGATAACACTAGAGGTTTTATTGAGATGAGTGCTACTTAATTTTTTTAATTTCATGCATTTCCCAAAAGAACACAACACCTAATTCTTCACTTACCCCATGTTCTCTACAATTCCCAAAGGTACCCCACCAATTTTCAGTCCATAGGGTGCAGGATGAAGAAAAACAGTAACTTTATAGCTAAAATATTGATTTAAAACCCTTGATTCAAAGCCCTAGGATATCAAAAGATTAGTTACTTTTAAGGACTACACTAAAGGTGACTTTCAGCTACTTCATTATTGAAATGCAAAGCAAATTAATCCTGCAATTCAAAGCAGCAAGATACCAATGTAAAAGCTGTTAAAAAGCAAGCTGGTTTGACACCCAACAGACAAGCAGTGAGAGACCAAATAGGCATTGGTAATGACTGTTGCAGTAAATGCCACATCTTCCAGAGGCAAAAAAAAATATAAATCCTCAGTGTTGTATTGCAATCTCCAGATGAAAAAGGAACAGCAAATGATGGACCAGATTAACAGGGCCACGAGAAGGAACCTGGTGGGCATTCCTGCCTCCTCCTGAGGTTTCTAGGGGCCAGAGAGCCTCAGTACCCACGGCCATGACTCGCAGGGGTTTCACACCAACCCCTAATCCAGGGCTGGAGCTGACAGCCTGCCTCACTGCAGCATGACTGCAGCCACACTGGGCACTCGTCAGAGCCAGGTGAGCTGGGGAATGCTGCAGGTTCCCACATTAATGGGGAGAGGAGTGGGGCACAAGGTGTGCTGGGTGTGCTGGGCTGCCACAGAGAGCCATGGTCATGAGGCAGGGGAAGCCCTGAATTCAGTGGAGCCAGCCCCAGGAAAAATGCCTGACAGTATCAAAGTATTTAATCCACTCATAAACCACTCTCAAAATCTCCTTATAAAACTTAGGGCTAGAAATAGTGAGGAAGGGCTACTGTCACCAAACCTTGTGTGGTAGAATGACCCTGGCTGGACAGCAGGTACCCACCAAAAGCCACATCACTCCTCTGTTGGACACAGGAGAGAAAATAGCACATAAGGCTTGTAGGTCAGGATAAGGACAGGGAGAGATCACTGACTCAGTTACTGTCATGGGCAAACAGCCTCAACCTGGGGAAAACTTAATTCCTTACCAACAAAATCAGAGTAGGGCAGAATAGGGCAAATCTTAAAAAGCACCTTCCCCCAACCCCTGCCTTCTTCCCAGGCTCAAGGTCAATTCCCCTTTCCTCTGCCCTGCACAGAGGGATGAAGAATGGGGGCTGCAGTCAGTTCCTCACACGTCTCTGCTGCTCCTTCCTGCTCAGGGGGAGCTGGACACAGCGCTCAAGGTGCAGCTTCACCAGTGCTGAGTACAGGGGGACAATCACTGCCCTAGTCCTGCTGGCCACACTGTTCCTGATACAGGCCAGGTGCCATTGGCCTTCTTGGACACCTGGGCACAGCTGGCTCATGTTCAGTCAGCTGTCGACCAGTACCCCCAGTCCTCTTCCAGCCACTCTTTCCTCAATCTTCAGCATTGTGTGACCCATGTGGAGCCCTGGGCCTTATTGAACTTCAATACTGTCAAATTCAGCCAATTAATCCAGATCCCTCTGCAGAACAGCATTCCCTCACAACTTGGTGTCATCTGAAAACTTACTGAGGGTGCAATCAATCCTCTTGTCCAAATCACTGAAGATATTAAACAGAACTGGCCCCAATACTGAGCCCTGGAGAACCCCACTGGTGCCAGTTGCCAACTGGATGTAACTCCATTCACCACTCTCTGGGCCTGGCCATCCAGCCAGTTTTAACCCAGTCAACACTGCAGCTGTCCAAGCCATGGGAAGCCAGTTTCTTCAGGAGAACACCATGGGAGGCAGTTTCAAAGGCTTTACTGAAGTCCAGGGAAATTACATCCACAGTCTTTCCCCCCCCATCAAGTGGATCACCTTGTCACAAAATGTGCTCAGGTTGCTCAAGCAGGACCTTCTTTCCTTAACCACTGATGGCTGGGCCTGATTCCCTGGTTGTCCTGTACATGTTGCATGACAGCTCTCAAGATGCTCTGCTCCATGCCCTTCCCTGGCATCGAGGTCAGGCTGAAGGCTTGTAGCTCCCTGGAGATACCTCAGCAGTCACCTTTGCCCAGAAATTTAGTTACTTGGCCTTCTATGTCTACTCAACCCCATACCACAGTAGGTGGGAGGTAGTGAATATGGTTTCCATGCTGAAAATGCTGAAAATGAATCCAGATCTCAAATGTGAGTATTTGGCAGAGACTTGTTCAAGCTGCTGTCTAGCCACTACTTATGAGCATACACAGAGCACAAATGAAAAGACAGTAACTTGTGGAAACTTCCTAATTGGCTTTGTTGGCAGAGATGGATTACTTCCCAGAAATGAAAGGCAGAAGGGTCTTCTATCAGTCTCTGAAGTTCAGTATTTTTGATTTTAATTATGCATTACCTACACAAAGGCCTTCTTTTGTGATCAAAAGGACTTTGGGAAACAAACCAGCAGCTGGAATTAGAAATGCTGACTGAGGAGCAGACGCAGAGATTACCATAATTCCTATATCAGCCAAAACTCTCAGATCAGCAATAGTCTACAGATGTAATGGGTAGATGCTGCAACAGTCAGTTGACCTGAAGCTAATTTTCTCTAGAATGGCTGAATATCTCAAGCTGTAAAAGACCCATAAGGATCATTGTGCTCAACTCTCTCCTCCTCACAGGACTAACTAAACCAAAAGGCCAAGAGCATTGTCCAAATGTTCCTTGAGCTCTGGCAGGCTTGGGCTGTGACCACTTCTCTGGGAGCCTGTTCCAGTGACTGACCATCCTCTCAATGAAGAACCTTTTTCTAACACCCAATCTGAACTTCACTGATCATTGTTAGATCACCTTAGAGGTTACTAACAAGAGTAACTGACAAGAGTAACACAGAGTGGATTTTTCAGATATAGTAGCTAGGGGGAAAAAAAATTACATTTGTAATTGCATGAGGAACCCTAATGCAGGATGTTATCCTGCCAGGAAGCGGAACACGTATCACTTACTGATTTCTCTTTAACCACAGACCAACACTTAGCATTTAAATAATTTCAAAAATGTTTTAGGAAGAAAAATTCTTTCCTGGACATAGTCACAAATACTTGGAATAGCAAGAAATAAACCTTAATGGATCCCAGCTTTGGCTGGGATGCACCTTAGCTCACATTAGGAACCTGCATTTTGGCACTTGGTTCTAAGCTCATTTCCTAATCTCTATCAGCAGGAGGAAAAAACCTGCATTTAGAGTAAAATTTATTTGATTTACATTATATGTCTACCTTAGGACGAGATGAATCAAGCTGCAGAATTTCCTTGAAATGGTGGTCTAGAACCCTTAATTCAGAGAATTTGGTGTTATGAATCCAATATATGTTTTCAGTAAAGGAGCTATAAATTTCCTGATGCATGAGTCCCTCATTAAGGCAGTGTGAAAGACTGAAATGTTAAAGGTTAATGGCTCAAACAATTGGCCACTTGCAAAAGCAGCAGGATGCTGTGCTCTAATCTGCCTCAGGGGTGGGTCCTAGCAGGTAGCACCAAAGAATATTTGAAAAGTAGTACCTGGTATATTGTATAAACAACAGTCAAAAATCCTTCTCTTCCATTACAAAGTTATGAGGTTCAATATTATTACAGCAATAAAAAGAACTGAGTTGCACCTAAATTTTACATGAATGCAATAGAAATAACTACTTCAGAACTGTTAGCCAATATAACTATACATGAGACCATTAACAATAATTACAATATAATAATAGTTTTGTATCAATTCAAGTTTGCAACTCAAATTGCCATACAAAAAGTAAATTACAGGCCCGTTCAAGGACGCCAGACACAAAAGGTAAAACACTCTGATGGAAATAAACCAAATGTACTATTAGTAGCAGAAATGTTTTCATGGAAAAACATCTCCATTTCTTCAAAGTTCGTCATCTGTTTATTTCCTAGTAATTTGCTGAGGTGATACAAGTAGACTGTTAACTTTAAGGAGAAAATACACTGCAAGACACAAACTCTGTTCTGAAGTGGGTACTGGCCTCACCTGCAAAACATGTTGTTGCTGTCTGAAGAGAATGGGCATTGTGTACATTCCCTGAGGAGTCTGATTTTCAATAATTTTAACAACAAGCACAAACTGACATGCAGAAGGTTCCCTCTGAACATCAGGAAACTTTTTTTTTTACTTAGTTATGGTGAGGGTGACCAAGCTCTAGCAAAGGTTACTCTTGCAGGTTGTGGAGTCCTTGGAGATATTCAGAAGCCAACTGGACACTGTCCTGGGCAAACAGCTCTATGTAGCTCTGCCTAGGCAGTGGGGCTGAAGGTTCCTTCCAACCTCAATCCTGTGATTCTAAGATGTTTCTAGGAGTTCTAGAAACCACTTTGTATTTGGGTTCTGCTGCTAATGCTCTAAAATGTACTCTTATCCAGTTTACCAGCTGTTTAACATCCATGAAAAGTGAATGCAACATCCATCATTCATTACTTTTCTATTCCTATGTTCAATCTGGATATTAAAAAATCTAGAAGGTGGGGGGGTGAATGTTCTTCCCTGTGTCTCTGTACTGTACATGTACAGGCAACTTTGTGCACAAAACAAAGAAAAAGAGAGAGAGAGAGGGAAGGAAGGAAAGATAGGGATAAGGGTATTGATTTTTTTTGACTCAATACTGTGTCACAGCCTCTCTGAACCTTGTAGCATGATCCCAAAGCAAACAAATGACTAGGATATCTCCTTTTTCTTAGCAAGACATCACTCCAACACATCTCCAAGACACCAGCTCTAAAATGATATTATGGTATTTGTGCTTGCCAATGAATTAATTTGAAAAGCAACACTTCTTCCCACCACCTCCCTTCCCAATTAAGCGGGATACAATGCTGTACTTTTGGGAATAAATTAAGAACATAAGATATTAAAACTGCGTTCATTACTAATTAATGTTGATAATGTGAAGGCATTCAAGTAAGTCTTCTGAATTCAGCAATAAAATATGTTTGCATCACATATCAGTGTTGAAATACTTTAGTGTCCATTAGCAAACCAGAAGAAAGTTAAGCAAACATTGACTAAGTATAAACATTTCAAATTCAGCAGATCTAGACAATTTACAGTAGGAAATCATGAAAGAATTTCTGGAAGAACACTGCTGTTTATAGGTTCAACAAATCTTAGAATTCCCAGAAAACTCCACAAAACAATCTAAATAATTTTAGTATTATTTAAAATACTGAGTAACTTTTAGTTAAGACTGCTATGATACTATTGTCACACACACACAAAAAATATTACAGAAGTTGCAACACAGTTATCTGGAAAGAAATTAAAATACTACAATCAGAAGTAATCAATGTGCTTTCCAGGAAAATAAAGCTTGTCAAACAAGTATGATATTTATTCCTGAATATATTCTGTTGTTCTATGAAGCTGAAATTATGCTATGCAGACAAAAACCAGAAACACAAAAAACATGCAAGATTAACTGGCCACTCTCAACAAATAATCTTTAATAGAAAATCTTTATCAAAGAGCTGTTTCCAGTGAAGTTATGAAGGACAACATCATTAAAAGCTTCCACTGGTAATTTGGAAGGAAATATAAAATCACAGCTGATGAAGTTTGCAGATGACAACACCTGGTAAGATGATAAACAATGATAACAGCAGCAATTCCACAGCTGAATCTGCATTACTGTGATGAAACAGCATTAGGCTGAGCTCACTCTAACAAAGACAAACGCCCCCATGGCAAGGAATGAAGATCCAAGCACAGGAATGGACAGTATGCTAACACGAGCACTCAATGTACAAATTTAGAAAGTACTAGGAAAATTTTTCCCATGTATTAAAATTACCAAATCCTTAACTATACTGTATACTATACTGAATTCCTGTATACTATATTTTATGCTGTGCCCATATTTTAAGGAGGCTTCTGGAAAACTGATGAAGGTATTAAAAAGAGCCACTGAAGCGGTCCAGCTGGAGAAGGATTGTCATTCTCAGAGGTCCCGGCTGGCTATCCAGCACTGCTAGCAGTACGGGGGCACTGTCCCAATCTCCGTGGTTCAGGACAGCACCTGAGGCAAACGCTCTGTGCTATGACAGCAGCGTGACCTTGTGGTAGGACGTGGCTTGGCTTATGGCTACAGTCAGCAAAAAAAGAGAGCACTCTCCAGCTGTGGTGAATCGAGATTTATTGGGCCCCAGGGGAAACCGACAACCGAAAGGAAAGAGAGAGGGGTTGCAGCAGTTTATAAGGAGGGAGGGAGACAGGGGAGGAGTCAGTCCTTGGATGAATAGGGTTTCAGAGGGGAGTGGGATACAAAAGATTGACTCAGGGAGAACACCAATGGGGATAACTTGGGGGTGGGGCCCCAGCCCCTGAACCAATCACTCGATGCTCTGGCTGGAAGTTTCTAGAGAGAAGGGTGGGAGCGCTGAGTGACAGACAGGGCACCAGGGAGGGATTTGAGAAAGGGTACATTAGTCTCCAAGGCAACTGGGGAGGAGTTGGGATGACTGGCAGCACAAGGGAGGGAGGGGAGAACCAGGGCAGAAGCATTACATGATAGGGGGAACAGAACAGTCCAACTTATACAGACACAAAACAACAAGCCACAAAACCTAAGAGATGTGTTTGAGTAAAAGTTCATGAACTCAATTTGTTTGAGTTATCCAAAATGAAACTGAGAAGTTATTTGATTGCTGCGTTTAAGTATCACCACAAGGAGAAACTGCAGCATATTAAGAATCTCTTTACCCCAGTGGGGAGATGCATAAAAAGGATCCATGGCTGAAACCTAATACCAGAAAAAATTCAAATGAGACATGAGGAACACATTCATCACTGTGAGAGCAATGAACCGTTGCAACAAACAGGCAAAGAGAAGCATCTTCTTTCTTTATGCACCCAGACCAGGACTGGACATTTCTCAGAAAGGCATGGGCTAGCTGGACACACGTTATCCTTTGGTCAAATAAATTACTGGGTTCATTACAGCTGTAACAGGGAGAAATTTGATGGCCTGTGATATATGACTGATGAGATTAGATGAACCATCATCCTCCCCGCCATGGCCAAACTTTATTAATTGATTTATCAGTGCTTTATGCTGCCATCCATTGCTAGGGTATCTGAACACTTTCATACTAAATCAATAGCAAAATGCTTAATGGACTTCAAGGAGCTTCTGACACATCTACTTTCAGGACTAAAACTAATTAGGGGAGGATTTCTGAAGAGGTCAGAAGGTCTGTATTTATCCTTCTTGTTGAAGACTGTATTATTGTATGTCCTTTGTGCTTATGGGATATTTTAAAGCATATTTTGAGCCAGTAATTTCAGTCAGGCACAGTACTGCTAAATGGTTCTGTTTAGGAAACTCAGTTCAGTTTGTTTTCTCTAATGCCTGCCAGGGTGCCAGTGGATGTCATGACAAAACTCTCTGCATTTTCCAGTGCTGTTTAGGGTAATGGACACTTGCTTTACTGACACAAAAAATAAATTTGCATCATCAGAAAGTCATAATTTAGATGAAATTGAAGAGTGCTGGTAAACACAAGGCAACACATAAACATGCTCCTCTAAAAATTACACCTTTTCAGAGACACAAAACTATTCTATGCAGAGAACAAGTACTTTCACTTCTAAGAGGTATAAAGTTATGGTGGAGGATGTGGTGTTCTCAAAATACATATATTTGCAAAAAGGTATTAATTGCACTTGGACTCTAAAATTTATAGAAATACTTAAGTTTATTTTGTGCAAATAAATAAAAATTCTTGATGCATTATTTGACAAATGTATGCTAATAAAGTGAGTCTAATTAATTTAAATAATAATTAATAAGTCTAATTAATTTAGAAACTGCTTGAGGTCTAGCACATTAAAAAAACCTATGACTTTGCTAGCTGCTTCATTTTTCTTACAATAGAAAACTGTTAATGCTTTATTCTTCAAGTTAAATCAATTTTCATTAATTACACCCTATCCTTCTGGGCAAAGAATAATCAAAATAGGCAAAATAGGATTACTGCAAAAATAAGATATTGATCTAGTTTTTAAGCAGTATCCTACCATCACTAACTTTTGCTCAGTTTATTCATTGTTTTTATGGACCAGTGAAGAAGGTACGTCTCAAAATCCTGTGTGCTTCAATGGGCTATTTGCAGCTGTTAATTTTTCAGCCAGAAACATTTTATACACTGCACACTCTATTGCATTCAGCAATCCCTCTAAAACTTTGTTTGGGCCTTTTGAAGTCATAAATCAATTTCCTCTCCTTGTACCTTCACAGAAAGAAGAGTTGATTGAAGATTGCCTCTTCCTTGGAGGTCATGCAGCATGTACAGGAGCAGGGCACAGACCAAGCCCTCCTCTGACACCAGGTGCCCTGGCAGCCAGGTGCTCAGCTGCTCTCAGAAGCCCAGCTGAGCCTGCCTGCCTCAGGCAAGCAGAATGGCTCAGATCACCTCCTTTCAATTGTAATGGCCTCAACAGCCAAGCTTTCTTCCTGAAAGCACACCTCTGGTAAAAAGCCTTTATCTCTACAGCAAAATAAATATGGCTACAATTTTGTAATAGTCAATACAAAGCTGAAGGGGAAACTGTTGCAGTGTGATGCAATATCCTGTTTTAGCTATACCAGTTCCTCCCTCAGGTGTGCCAATACCTTCTCCCTTCCCCTCCCCTTGCCTCCTGCTGAGAGCTGTCCGTCAATCTCAGTAGGCCAGCAAGGCCATTGTCTGATTGGCAAAGTGCAAAAGATGCCTCTCGGCCCTGGGGACAATTGGGCCATCCAAGTGTCATTGTCCCCTGAGCCTTCCCCTCTCCTACCTGGTTGGTGGCACACCTACCCCTTCCCTTCCCCCTCTCCCTGGGCTTAAAAGAGACAGGACCATGCAGTTGGGATTCTGTTGGAGCTGTTACAAGATTCAGAGATCTGTGACCACGGGATAAAACTCTGGATTAAACCTCCAGCAGAATCCGTCTCCTTTTTCCCTTCACCATCGTCTGAAGCCTTTCCCCCAGAGGTAAAACTGAATTCCTGCATGCCTGGACTTGTTCCAAGTGCCAGCTGCAACATCCAGCCAGCCAGGGGTGTCTCTGAGGTGAAAACTATCTCAGTTGCTGCCCCTGGTCAAGCAGCAAGGGCCAGACGAGCCCAGGCACGTTCCACCCGGTAATATTGGGATCTTATCTCAATAGGAAACTCAATTTATTCCCCAAGTTCCAATGAACAAACACACAGCACTGCTTCTGCACTACACTGGGTCAAGAACAGGCTTAGGTGCCCAGACATGGTGCTCATGCAGTAGCTCTGTGCACCAGACACGGTGCTCATGCAGTAGCTCTGTGGAGAAAGCAGCATGCCTGCTCCAGGGAGCCCTTCTGGCTTGAACTTGTACAGTCACCTTGGCACAGAAAACAGTCCTGAAAGCACAGTTCTGCATCCTGGTGGCAGAACACATTCAACTGCCAGGGAGATCCAGAAAGGTCAGAGAGGTACAGTGACACCAGCTCCTAGAGAAGACAAGCAGCAAGTAGACTGGAGGGTAGTGAAGAAAGGACACAAACCAGGAAGAACAAGCAGAAAGGATGACAGGAAGTAAACCCCCAATACATCAATTGTACCCACAAGACTGATGAATAATATCAAATCAAAAAACAAACATACATAACACACTTTGGGTAGCAAAATGGGGGGTTTTTATTTCTTGGGCTTAGATCTGCAATCAAAATTCACCTTGAATATTCATGGCATAAAAATGTAAAACAAAAGAATGTTACAAATTCTTTTTTTTTTAATTTAAAAAATAGCAGTACCAGTGACTGGTCAGAGCTGCATTGAATACTTAAAGAAGTTTCATGAAATCCAATAGGGAAGCAGAGTTTCTTAGACACCAGCTGCCCAGTGAGACACAATAGGTCAGGTCAGCATTATAAGGCTAAAACATCAGCTTTAACTAAATTTGATTTCCTAGTCTTAAATCATTAGTTGAAACGGATTATATTGCTTTAATTTTCTTGGAAGCCTAAAAATCATGCCCTAAATACTCATAAATTCAACCACAAAGATTTGCATTTTAGGATAACTTCTACATCTACTTTTGTATTCCAAAGCTATTCTTATAAATATCACATACTGATTTAATGTGAATTACTCTAGTAAAATGTGTACAGAAATGACTGGCAGAACATTAACATTCATAAGACATAGACGAAGAAATGGATCTTTGTACCCAGATTATAATTCTGAAAATGAGGGCATGATATTAAATGACCCAAAGGAAGAACAGGAGGGAAAGCGACCTCCCAGAATATGAAGGTATTAGAAAATGATAATAAATTGCCCATCTCAGTTTAATAATTTAATACAAGCTGCAGAAAGTAGAAAGGCCACTTAGGAAGGCACAAAAAGCATTTTTAGCTATCAGTGTTCTATGCCAGTAATGAGAAAATTAAAGACAGCACAATCTAGCAGCACTTCTCCAAGTGGTGAGAAAGCCACAGGTAAGCCCCAAGTTTGCACTCTGTGGCCTTAGAGAGGTCTGAAGTGCAGAATCAACTCCTAGCAAACAAACTTCACACTCTCTTTTCTCCCGTTGCAAAATTCAGCTTGGTTTCAGGTGAACATTTATTAAAGCAAAATCCCAAATGTTTGCTTTGCTCTAAGGAGACAAATCAATAAATTATCTGTGGAAAAGAGGGAAGGGGAATTTGAGTGTGACTATTAGTTCAACAGGTACCTTGAAAAGTAGTCATAACACTTACAGACTCTAGGGTTATATTATATGCTTAAAAGCTTCTAATATGCTTTCAGAATATAACATGCCTGTATTTTTGAAGTTTAGCATTCTTAAAACAGCAACAAACTGTATCAGACTTGAGAAGTCCTGCTTTTGTAGACTTGTTTTGGTAAAAGAGAACATGGAAACTGTCCTGATGTCTAATCTATGAGTATGGCCTATGACCCATGTTCCTAAATGAGGGTGTTAAACTGCAAATCTCTGGCTTTGACCCAGACTCTGAAATTAGGTTTAGTTGTTGGTTTTCAAGAGTCATGGGAATTCAAAAACAACAGGTCAGGAACTAACAAGGAGATACAAATAACTGCATTATTTCCCCTCCCCTTTCAGCATGACCATTGAAAAACAATAAAACCAGTACAACAATACAGCAGCAAGGGGGAAGTTATTCCTAGTTTCAGAGAGTTTAGATAGGGTGATACTAAGGATCTACAGTGACAAGTTACAGTTCTTTTCCTTGAAATTCACAGTAAACAAGGAATCAGTCTTTTAAGAATTATCTGCCCATCCCTCCACATAAGGGGCTGACACAGGGAAAAGTCAAATCATTTGATGAACAAAGGACACTAACCCTTACATCCATCAAATCAGAAATTAGATTCAAGGATAGAGAACTATTTCAAAATTGTTAACTGTATCTCAGAAATCTGTAATTATCTAGCTCCTGTTGTGAAAAACTGTGCATTCCTTGTTATCTCTCTATTTTATTCCTATGGATTACCTCGAAACTTGTTGTCATCTTATTGCAGAGCTCCCATACCTTCTCGGTAATTTCTCATGGGCAGCTCCTCCCAGCACAGCCAACAAACTCCAACTCTCTTCGCAGCACAACCAACAAACTCCATCTCTCTCCTCACCCAGCTAACCCACTCTTTTGTAGCACTCATCCTTATTGGACACAGCTGTGGCCTGTTAAGGGCAGGCCTGTTCCTAATCTTTGGTGATTAGTACAGCTGCAACTCCTCAGGTGTGAGACTACCTTCTGCACTATCTTTATTTTCTTACATTCTATCCCTCCACAGAAACTAAAACAAGGAAATTAAATAAAAGATGGACACCTTGGAGCAGCCTTCTGGTACCTGAAGGGGGCCTACAAGAGAGCTGGACAGGGACTTTTTACAAAAGCTTTAGTGACAGGATTAGGGAACGGCTTTAAACTGGAAGAGGGAAGGTTTAGATTAGGTATCAGGGAAAGAATTCTTTACTATGAAGATGGTGAGATGCTGGAACACGTTGCCCAAAGCAGTTGTAGATGCCCCATCACTGGAAATGTTCATGGCAGGTTGGATGGGGCTTTGAACAAGTTGGTCTAGTGGGAGGTGTCCCTGCCCAGGAGAAGGGGTTGGAACTAGATGAGCTTTAAGGTCCCTTCCAACCCAAACCATTCTGTGATTGTATGATCTGTAAGTGGAAATAGACTGGGTCCTTGGGTTGTACAACTAAGGTGGCACCCAGATTTAGGAGAAGCATTTAAAATCCAGATCTAACAGAACTGATGGTCATTGCTTAAAGAAACTTGAAATCATATGGATGGAGTAGGCAGGCACCAGCCATGCATCTACCCTAAGAGAACAGATATTCAGGGAAGAAACTACCAGATGATCACTCAAGGAACATAATGACTTTACTGATCGCTGCAAACTTCCTCCTACCTGAACATCATCAAATAGCAGTCTGAAGAAAAAGAAAAAATAAAACCTAACCACAGCAGGGATACAGGTCCTTCTTTAATTACAGGTTTCTGCAAAGAGACCTGTAATAATACCTCCTGCAACTTTTATAAGCATTCAAATGAAAGAAGAGCTTAGTGATTATCTTTTAAAAGCAGTGCAGGGAAAAGGCAGAAGGGAGCATAAAGAAGCCCTGCACAAATTTGCAAGCAAATATACAGGAAGATGCACATTCATAAGTTTAAATGAGGACTCTCTCAAGAATTGACTGCAGCTGTGCAAAAAGCAACCACAAAACTGAAGAGACACAACTGAATTTTAACACAAGAATTTCCAATTACTCAATATCCCTTCAAGAAACTTAAAATTTTAATAGGCCCACGAAGGCTTGGAAAGGCACAGGAGACAAACATATCTTAAATTTCATGACAACTTTGCAGGACAAGCTGTTCTTGTATAGATCTACTAAATGGTTACAAGAGAGAGATTTTGAGAACTACTTTAAAATGAGATTTCCTCCTCACTTCCTGAAGTGGAAAATTCACTATTACCTCTGTAAACATCTTCTGTTTTGAAACCTGAGTAATAGTTTTGAATACTCTACTAGGACTACAGTGCAACTGTGAGGCAACCTGCATTTCTATAGGAAATTATCCTGCATTATTTAAGATTTGGCAGTTGAATACAGAAAGCAAGCTGTCAAATGTTTCTCTGTAGTGTTAGAAAGATCAAACATTTTTTGTTTTCCCAAGGGAACCTTAGTTATTTTTTACTCACTGGGTTCATGCTTTGCCCATTTGGACAACTTGAGCAAATAACTTGGCTGCTATTTGTGCAAAACTCTGTACGAATTTCAGTTATTCTTCTCAAATGTACAGAAAAATGCAGCTGAACTTCCAAAAAAGAAACAGAAAATATTCAACGAGATTAGAAATAAAACAGTAAAGTCACTTCTAAGTTCCTGTGCATAGAAAAATGCTCAGACTGACAGCAAGAATGCCATAAGACAGATACAAGATCTTTCACAAGATCCATGGTGATGAGAAGTACCTTCCCACTACTTCCTACTTCTACTGTCCCTGCTGCAGAAGAATCCACTTTCTGCTAATAGAAGTCACACATTCACATTACAGTTCTCTGCAACTTATTTTAACACAAAAAATCGCTGGAGCTGTTTCAACTGCCATCTATTCACAAAGTAGGAAAGTGGGCAGGAAAGCCACAATAACTATCATAATCACATTAGCTACCACGAAAGAGAGGGTTAAAAGAGTAACTACTCAAAAAAATGATAATTTACTTTAAAAATCTTGACAAAAAGCCTATACATTCATTTTAATTACACATGAATATTCCACTTAGTCAAGTAGAAAAATAAATCATACTGCCAGTAAATAGATATTGTTAAACCTGTTTGCTAGTTGAAAATCCTTCAATTTGAACCAGAAAACAGACAATGAAAAATAACTTAAGCTTTCTGAGGAGTGGAAGTTCTACATATGTCTATACATTTGGAGACACCTTTATAAACCAGGCAGAAGAAACCAGAAGTCTAGTGTTTTCCTACAGACAGTGTTTTCCTACAGATAAGCTGAAGTTAGTGCTGAGTTTCACCCCATTTAATCTGCCACAAACACCATGACAGCGATAAATGTGAGTTAATAAGCAGCAGTAATTAATTGTATTTCCACTGCAAAAAAGAGCCCAAGAATGCACATACAGCTAACACATTACACCTTCAGCTATACCTCTGGCATGTTCTGCTCCTAAACCTTCCAAGCAGACCCAGACCATATCCTACTCCCACCACTAGATTGCAGCTACTTTCTTTTCCATGCTGTGTAGATAGAAGTATAATTTGGGAGGAGGAAAAGGAAGAGAGCTGGCTTCTAATCATCCTGTTATGTAAAATGTACAGATGGAAGTGTGGAAAGCCTGAATGGTTGGAGTATGTCTGGTATGGAGAGAAATCTGATACAAATCAAGAAATACGATGACAGCTCAGTTTTCCAATCAGCATTTTGCCAGAAGTTTACAGCTTGACCAAATTTAGGTCAAAACCAGCATAAGGCAACTCCATTCTCTTTTGAAATATGTTTAAAATAAGGATAACAAAAAATATTTCCCCCCTCCCCCAATCTGCTTTCTTTATCATTCTAAGCTTAAACCAAAAGCTTTCCAAAACCAATTCAACTGGCATTAAAGGTCACCACAGTCTAAATTTCAGCAAAACTACAAATAACTGGACAGACATTTTCATAAAGCTTATGCAGCCTTAGTAACTGGCAGTGGCACAAGCACCACACACAAGGGTATTTCAGTCCCATGAAGGGACAGCTTGCTTTTCATATTGTCTACAATGAGTGACAGAAGTTCATCCAAATAAGATATTAACATCTTCACAGAGATCTCTTTGCCATGAGACTGTGATCCCTTTGGAAGAGACAGAATAAGGTACCATGATATAGAGACTAACCAAGCATGAGGAAGACAGATTTATCTTCAGTTAACCTGAATGTGTATTTCCTGATAATGATATTTTTCTATCAAACTTTACACTTTATAATAACTTTATAACAAATAAATCATTAAAAATTTGATTCCTAAAGGTCTGTAATTTGTTAGTACTTACTATGTAGAAGAAGCAATGCTTGTAAAACTAGAGAGACAAGAATTCCCAAGCTGGATGTAAGCTCTACACTTCTAAGCATCTAAACTTACAAATCAGGTATCCAAATGTTTTGGAGCATAACTGGTTTCTATCACATTCTCTGGATTCCCAGTCTTTTTAGTGTCTCTAAATGTTTCCCTTTAAGCCAGATTTGGGTTTTTGTTTGTAAAAGTAGGTTCTAAATTTAAAACACAAGGATTAGAGAACTAAAAATGTACTTGAAACAGACAAATACTCTGCAGAATTACTTAATGGAAGCTTTTTGCATTTTTTAAAACTTTTCTAAAGTGTTCACGAGTGTTACCTGGAGGTGAACTGAGATGAGCTGTTTTCATTTCTATTAAAAAAATTAGTCAAAACCTATGGCACAAGACCATTCTGCTATTTGTAATATGGTAAGTAAACATTTCTAGTTATAAGCACAAAGTAAGAATCTTTGTGCTACAATAAGCATCAATATTAATTCTTTTTGTTCTACTCCACCATAAAATTTGAAATTTAAGTGGAAATGTTGCTGCTAAGGTCCACATTCCCCTTTTATTCTTAAATGGTCCATTAGGTTTTAAGAGTATCTTGACATGTCTTCAACATACTTAAAATAAATTCAAAACTGAAAGTTTCTGCAAAGACAAGCACAAAAAGTCAAAAGATTTTTTTAAATACAAACACAGAGTACAAGTAAAAAGAAAAGCTGAAGACAAATTGATACAAAAAAATCAGTATTTATGTAAAAAAATAATGCACTGCATATTGTAAAATCAGTCAGTTACAGTATTCACCTTCACAGAGATTTCTACATTTTCAGACTTCAAAAGGTTACACAGCAAGAAGAGATCTACGCGAGAGGCAGACTGCTTCCTAGATTCCATCCCAAAAATTTATACCCTGAGCCTGCAGGGAAATTAGAAGCAGGATACAAACTCTGCTGACAGTGGAGTGTGTTCTTGTACTGCTAAAGCATTTGTCCAGCTCACATGGATCTGGAAGTCAGAGCCAGTCGATCTTTTACCAGGAAACAGCTACAAAAATTAAGCTTCTAAAATGGGGTTGGGATGAAGGTGCAAGTCAGTGAGTGGATCCTCCATGTTCAACACACAGGAACTGTCCTGGAATCCAAAAGCTCACTTTATGAAGACTTCATCTCACTTAGACAGGTTATCTAAGTTCATATATACTTTACAAATACATTTCATACCATGCAAGTTTAAATATTTAACTGTAACACTAGAATTCAGCCCTTTTCTTCATAGTTTTCTCAGGAGAAAAAGTTTTTATTACTTAAACAGAAGGTTTTATTTTTTCACTAAGATAATTGGAGGAAATCTAATCCTTTCCTGTTGCAAATCACTATCACCCTATCAACAGTAATGCATTCATGTAGTTGAGGGTCTGCCCCAAAAGTATCTTAAAGCCATGTATTAAAAAAATATTATAACAGGATATATTCTCTAAAAAAACCCCATCTAATACACAGTCTGATGAAGCATGAGAACTCGTACTACAGCTCTTCACTTTTAGGTACTACATACTCTATAACAATCATCAGGTAATAATTCCTAGTATGGAAATACAACAGCAACAGCTTTCCACTACTGGGCTTTTTTTCTACTTCCAAAATGCCCAATAAAGCTGCAAAACCATGAAATTTTTTAAAGTATTGTAAGACAAGCAACTTCAAACTGGATTTTTACTTAAAACCCCCTCAGTTCTGCTCTACCTTTTGGTGCTAATGGCTCTATAATGTTGAAACAAATTTTTTTTAATATAAAGTCTCTGTATTTACTACAGAGAAAACTAGTATCACATACTAATCCTCAATTTCTCAGAAAATCATATTTATAGTGTGCAGTTTACATCTGAGATAAACGAAACAAGATTGTCAAAACAGTACTTCAACATGTAAGAGATGAACATATAAAGGCACATACAGATTGTCAATGATTACAACACATTTCTTTGACAAGAGAATATTTTCTGCACTTGTAAACAGCTTTGTTTACATAAAGGCTCACACCTTTAAAGTGAGGTTAGTGCTGCTGACTCAGTTATTGCTACATTCACAGTTTAATAGAATTCTAGACAATATATGAGGTACACTCCCAAACAGAGTCATCTTCATTTCTTCCTTGTTCATTTATCATTAGATAATTGAATTATGCAGACTAAAATTACTGACCATTGGAGCCAGTAACACCCAAATCATCAGATATGAGACGAACATTAGCACTGACTGAACTTCAGAAAACTAGAAAGTCATTGTTGCAGAAAAAAATTCTTGCTCTTCATTACATGAATATTTTCTTCATTTTTATGTATGCTAGTAAACTTTTTTTCTGGGCACATTAAGAGCCCATTCAAGCTGTAATAGAATTCTTGCACCTTTTGACCAGCTATGTTAATTCAGTCTCTTGATGTAACAGCTAGGAGTCAAAAATCACCTTCCCTTTGATCTTCTGGCATACAAGTCTCTTACACTTTTTGTTAGCTGCTTTATGAATACATTGTATACTCTTCCACAGTATGTGTGCGTGGTTTTCTGTAACTCCCGCTCTAGGGGCTGCAGCAGCGAATGAACCAGGTCATCTCCAAATGAATACTGAAAAGAGGTTAAGAAAATTTAAGGTTAATATGGAAGAGTGTCATTACTCAGAGGTATTAGAGTTTTATAAAAATTATTTTCAGCATCACATTTGCTGTCTATAGGTTTATTAAATGTTTTCAAGAACTCAGGAGTGTTTCTGAATGCAATAATTTAAAAACAACTCTAAATTACAAAAGTACAATCTCATGCTTTCAATAAACCTAAGAAGAAAGATTTCTTTTATGCTAGGCAAATGAACGTATTCAGACAGGCAAGGAGGAAATTTTTAAAAATACCTTACCCAATTGTCGCAGACATCTTTTCACTAAAAATCCTTTCTTTAGGATTTTTCCTTCTGAGAAGCTAAGAGGCCTCAGAGACAGAATGTAAACAATGGTTATCTGCTGCTGTGGAATGCAACAGGTCCACCTGTGATTGGCCCATCTTGGATGTTTATAATTAATGGCCAATCAAGGACTGAGCTATCTCGGACAGAGTCCGAGCCTCTGTTATCATTCTTTTCTTTTCTTTTCTATTCTTAGCTTAGTTAGCATCTGAGAAAACCTGTCCTTTTTTTTTTTAGTATAGTTATAATGTAATATATATATATCATAAAATAATAAATCAAGCCTTCTGAACATGGAGTCAACATTCTCATCTCTTCCCTCATCCAAGAACCCCTGTGAACACAGTCACACTCAATTAAAAATTTACAACTCTAAAATGATTTCTGGATATTTTTTTTTGTTGTATGGTGACTTTCTCAAATGACACATAACCTTTAAGTAATACAAGTCTTATCAAACTATAATGAAACAGCAGTATAAAAAGTGGTACTGACGTTTCATTAAATTGAATGATGGTCAAACACATATTATGTTTAACATGGGCATGAAATAAAGTTGTCATTAGCTTAACACTGCAATGTTTTTTATAAACAAATGCTAAGTTAAAACAGCATTTTGAAGTAACATAATTTTGTTCATCTTATTACCACTGAATCAGTAGTGGTTTACATACTTTCTCTGACGCATCCACATATGAAATGGAATCATAAATAAAAGGAAATAATTTTTTCTTCTATTTTAGACAATGCTCAAAGGAAACAAAGAAATAATATTTTTATGGAAATACAATCACTTTCCCTGCAATGTATTCTCAGACCCCCAAAAGTACTTTTCTTCATTTTTATACCTGTATGACAATGTGTTATAAAGCAACATTAAAATATACTCTTGATTTTTGTAGGTTATACACACACAGTAGCCTGCTGCATTAAAATGTGCATCAGTGCTAAGTTTTACAGCTCTTCAGTGAGTATACTGATGTAGTGATAAATGCCTCATTAGATGACTTATTTGCAGAATGAAAAGAAGTCATTTTGCTTAGTATTTAAAGGAACAGCAACATATTAATACACTGAATTTCTGGAAACGGTCAAAACATAGTATATAAAAAAAAATTTACAATCCAAATCTAGATACAATTAGGTATTAAAGTGTTGCAGTAAATACACACTAACTTTGGGAAGAAGGGATTTTTTTTCTGCACTTTAAAATCTCCAAAAAAATTAAGTTTCTGGTGATGGCTCATTCAGATATCATGGAGATAAAGATTGTCCCTCTCTACTCAGCACTGGTGTGGCCTCACCTTGACTAAGTAGTGCGTGCAGTTTTGGTCACAATGTAAGGATATAAAGCTATTAGTGTCCAAAGGAGGACCAAAGATAGTGAAAGGCCTTGGGGGAAAGCATGTGAGGAGTGGCTGAGGTCACTTGGTCTGTTCAGCCTGGAGGAGACTGACGGGAGACTTCACTGCAGTTACATTTTCCTTCTTAGGGGAAGAGAAGGGGCAGACACCGATCTCTGCTCTCTGGTGACCAGTGAGAGGCAGGACCTGAGGCAATGGCCCGAAGTTTTGTCAGGGGATGTTTAGGTTGGATTTTCGGAAAGAGGGTGGCTGGGCACTGGAAGAGGCTCCCCAGAGAAGTGGTCACAGCATGAAGCCTGGCACAGTGCAGGAAGTCTTTGAACAATGCTCTCAGGTGTATGGTGTAACTTTCAGGGATGGCCCCATGCAGGGCCAGGTATCTGGATTTCAGTGATCATTGTCGGCACCTTCCTATTATTCAGATATTCCAAGATGTCCAAAAGCTCACAGAAACAATTCACCAGGTGATTTATTAAATAAATGAGAATAAAGCCTTTTAAATAAACACTGACAACTACAGGCATGGTTCTCAAATCCTAACCTAGATACAGTCTACACTCTGTATCAAAAGATGTTCATCAAAACAGGAATTTACTGGAACTCCATCCAATCAATAAAAGAGAAAAAAGCAGTAAAACACTTGATGTTACTTAAAAGTGAAAAAATTACTTTGTTGCAATCAAGGTGAATATCAACATGCCTACAAAATACATTTACCACTATAGATAAACATACACGAAAGAATACAAAGTACAATACAAAATCACTTACATTTTTTATTGCTTCATAGACAGCCCTAAAAGTTGGTTGTTTATCATCGTGGTAAACACCTCTATTTCCATGAAGAATAAATATACCTTCTTCTTCAGCTGCCTTACAATTGCTTCCATAGATACAGTGGTCAGGCCGGTAATTCCATTGGCAAGGAAAGACATAAAGACTTTCTGTGTGGAAAAATGAGAGCCCTGGGTTAAGTATCAAAATTGTTTCAGGAAATAAACCAATATTTTCTTTATTTATTTAGGACAGCTTTATAAATTTCTGTAAAGTTGTTTTGAAATCTAACAGTTCATTACACTCTAGCAAGCTCCAGCACTGTCTCAAATGCTTTCAGAGAACTAAGTAAATGAATAGTCCCTTGAAGGCTTTTACCCAAAAGCCTGCTTATTGCATATTTTCCTGGATTTTTTTTCCTGGAGATTTTTTTTCTATGGAAAAGATAACTTCACAGTGGTTAGGCTGAAAATCAATGTGGATTTACCTGGATTGTGAAAAAACATAATGTTCAATAGATCCTGATCACCCCATGTTATGTTCAGCTTGTATTTCTTCAGTAGTGGCATCAGAATTTCTCCCCATTGTAACCGGACTGGTGTCATATCATTCTGTTAAACAGAACAAAGCAAAACCACACATGTTCAGGACAGTTACATCTATAGGGATGGAAATGCCTTACAGAATCACAGTAGCTAGCACTGCAAAGGTACAGATCTCAAATGTATAGACAACTTCTTCCTTTTAAACCAAGAAGCCTGTCTAAAGAAATTCCTTACAGACATTTCCAATATGCTTTATTTCTCAATGATCAACTTACCGAAAAATTTTCCTCTAACATCTCAAATCAAGAATTCTAAGAATAGCAAGGGATTTTTTATGCAGCAGTAGGATCTAACACCAAAACTGTGTTTAAGTCATGCAGCAAGTAGATGGGGAGTATTTAAATATCCACACGTCATGCGATTTCTCTCTTTTTCACAGAATTATAATATACACAGGTTCTAACGCTAACTGCAAAAATTCAAATCAGTTCAATATAAAATTAATTCTTAAATAGGTCCAAATACAGACAGAGAAAAAATACTGGCTACAAAGTAGTGTACAAAAATACAGAAATCCTTCAAAGGTTTTCAGAAGTATTTTCATCAAGTTGAACTTATTTTTTTAGTTACTGAACTTGAATTTCCTCATCAACACGACAACTTTTCAGTAGCAAAAGTCAGTAAGAACCAAAACAACAGCTGATACCAAATTCCTGAATTCTTGATGTAGCAGAATCACTTCAAAAGACAAGGAGCTCTTCTAAGGTTCTGGTTGAGAAGCAGCTACTTGGAGTAAATTGGCCTACACTGAATTCCATGTTAACAAAGGGATTCAAATCTGCAGTTTAAATGGTTACATATTCTAAAGCTAATCTCTTATCTTTACAGCTTATTTAAGATTTATGAAAAGGAACAAGGCTGCTCACTTTGTACTTCACAGTTTTGAGAGTGGGGATGGAATAGCAGTAAGTCCCATAGAGAGAAAATTCCTGAACAAGTACAAGCAATTTAACCTTGCTGCTTTTTAAGCAAGTTGCCAAAAGAAAAATTGTATTAGAACTCCAGTATAGTTTCAGATTTGCATACAGGAATATCATGTTAAGAGACAGGAGCAAAATACTCAGTTTGAGATGTACAGTATCAAAGACTTCTTTCTCTGTGCTTTACACTGACAAAGTAGAAAGTGCATAAAATTGCAGTTCAGCTTTTACTCTTCCCTCAGATCACTTCAGCCATCAAATATGAAGGGCTTTCAGAACTGAAGACTAAACCAAGAAATACTACAAGATTTCAGACAAGAATTAATACAAAAAAAGATCTATACCTTATATTATGCAAGAAGCCAAACAGAATATTACAGTCTCTCCTCTCCTAAAAAATTTATGATTATGATTTCCTGCAAGTATTCAATGAGCACAGGCATAAGAAATGCACAAGAAAATTCTTTGCCAGTAAGAATTATCATTAGATTAAATGCAAAGTGATTATATTAAATAAAACACAAGCTTTATTACTAAGCTAAACCCTTCCAAAAAAGCAAATAAATAGGACTGAATCACAGTCAGTAAAGATTACTCCCTCACCTGAAATTTGCAATTCCCAGAATACTGACCTAAGGTTTAAGTTTAGACAAAATGCTAACAATTAAAAACAGAATTAAATTACCTCATTCATACCAGGCAAATGATGGTACAAAAATATACAATGACAAATACAGTTTTAGAGCAACACATAGAAATAGAAGTTTAAATTGTTTAAGTCATTATTTAATAGAATTTTCTTTCCACTTGCACAGTTTTAACAGCAGAGAAATCCAGAGGATATCCCAAGAAGATGCAAAGCAGGTAAGAACGTGCATCACATAGCCAGATGTCTAGAAGCAATGCTACTTGACAAATAGTGCTGTCAGATTTAAGAACTGGAAACTGTAATATTTCCATAACCTTTGCATAAATAGAAAAGAGCTATATATTAATAAAACAGCAGTGATATACAATGACACCAGTGTAGGAGCAAGGGAAACTACTTGAATAATTACTTGTTTCCCTTCTTTAAAATAGTCCATTGTAAGGTGAAAGCCTGAGAAGTAGGATTCTGATAGAACTACTTTTTGGAAGTTACTCAAGTAAAAAAACTCGAAGAAAAAATATTACATTAATTTTAAAATGTCCAGAATATAAGCCTTCTCTACAGTATTCCACAACATGCAAACAATGCTAGCAATTTGAGAAAAAATCCCCAAATGATAGTAGGCATTTCTGTGATGACATCACACTGATACAGCCAGGTTCTTAAGAACTCTCAAAACTCTAGTTTATTTGAGCAGAAGAAAATGTGCAAGAAGAAAAAATATGGAGGAACATCAAAGTATTTTCTGACATTTTGGGTCGGTTTTTTGTTTGTTTAGCTTGGTCATTACTCATTTCTGTACCAGAAAACTTCTGCTTGGCAAAGGCTGAAGTCAGACTTAAAAAAGCTGTCACATTTAGCCTTTACTTTTTTTAAATTCTAAGAAAATATAAAGCTGAGGAAAGGTTTTCAAATCACACAGCAATATCTAAACAAACTGCAGCTGTGTCCCACAAACAGCTGACCAATTTAAATTTCCTTAATGCCAAGGGAGAGCCAGCCCTCTGCCTTCTGTTTACATGATGCTGTTCTTACACTAAAAATGTAGTGCTAACACTTACTGCGTGTTTATGTAAGCTGATATACTTCAATAACCCAGCAGAAGGTTTTCTTTTTTTTACTGTTAGCAAATTGAATTGAATCATAGAAACGACCTAAAATCAAAGGCTACAACCAAGTAAATAAGAGAAGTAGGGATAAGAAGCTACTAAGAGACAGAAGCCTTCCTTTTAGAAGCAATTTGGTTTTTTGCAGGCTTACCATATTTCTTGAAACTACAGCCCTAAGCAACAATGAATGATAAAAAAAAGTTGTAATGGTTTAGGTCATAGAAGCTCTCTGAACTTTGTTTCTTTTTTCCTAAAGCATAGCTGTGAACCTTTGCACACTCTATCTGAAGTTCATTTATTTGGGGCTTGTTTTATTTTCTAAGAGCTTGCTCCCTTCCTTGAGTGCGTGCATCTCAAGCATCAATAACCTTCTCAATAAATGTGATTGAAGTCATTCCTCTCTATTCACATTGCCTCACTGGTCCTTTTGCTTAAAAGCACCATGCCTGTAGCATTTGCTATATCTCTTTAAAAAAAAATCTACATCTATATGTATACAAATACAAAAAAAGTCACCTACTATTACCTCTTCAATATCCTAAACAGTCTTGACTGCTTTACATTCCCATTTTCTAACTGCTGCTTAGCAGAGACAACATGTAGGCACTAACCATCAGAAGCTTCACTATGAATTCTAGTGTCATGTGCAGTTATGCAGTATAATGACCAGTACAATGCAGTATAATATTCAGTAGCACATCTGTGCATGCACTTCTAGCTGTACACAAGCATACACACGTGTGCATTTAGTGCATGCATTTGTGCCGTACAGAGACTCCACACACAAGACAAGTAAGATAGGACCAGAAGGAACAACATCCATTAGGCACCACTGACAGCCCAGGAGCTGGGATGCTTGTCTGAAATGGCCTGACACTCCTGAGAAGACTGAGGAGGCTTAAATAGGTAAGTGGATAAAAGATTACTTAATCCTGGAGCAGTACATGGAACTACAGGTTATTGCTACCCAGATGAACATTATAACCATAGGCTAAAGTCTCTAGTTCTATTTTTTATTTATCCATCTTCTGGATCTTCCTGACTCTTAAAAATCAATGTGACAACAGAAGAAAGATGCTTAAAGGCCTCAAGCGGCTCAGCTTGTAATTTGGGCTACAACAGACAAAGAACCCACAGTTTTAAATCCATAGCACTGGAGGAATATCCTGATCCAAAACTTTCACTTCAGATAAATGCTCTACCTCTACAGTATCATGCAAAAAGGTCTATGGGTATTTTTAAAAAGATAAAAAAACTCCCAGAACTCCTTGAAGAATTTGTTGAGCTTCCTGAAAGAATATAAACAAATTCACACCTTCCCATAACACAAGGAAGCATTTTCTAGTTCTACTGTATTTCACTGGAATAGTTAATGGGACACAACATGGAACTGGTTACCTGTAAGGTCCAAAAGCATCTGCAGTGTCACTGGCAAGGGGTATTAGGACAGCCCCTACCCCTGAATTTGGTCTATTTCTTTTCCAAAGGTTTGAGAATAGTCGTTCCTTTGCTATCAGTCACAAGCAAAAGTCATACACTCTCAGGCCTACTGTGTATAGACTCAGATACACTAAGTTGTACTGAGAAGCCAAACCAGAATTCTGGCACAGAGTGAATAAAAGACCAACTTTATCTTAGTGTTTACCACACTGAAAATAAATCACTAGACAGAAATGCACTGCCAGAGCTTAAGATATAAACTTCTTCTCCAATAAGTTTTCTTGGAGAAACTGCGGCCATGTACTACAGCTACTATAACTCTACTTTTAACTACAACTGAGATAATCCATTCTCCATTTCTCTTAAATTCTCTGAATTTTTTTTCAAGAAAAATACACAGCAAGAATGCTAGGATGAAAGCTGCTTATCACACTGGAAATGGGGGAAAATTAAGGTCTACTGCAAGTTTATATTGCTCCTCTTATGAATGCATCTTCCAGAAGCTTTTGACTGCATGATTATTTTTCCCTTATCAAACTTCTCTTAAACAGAGATGTACTTTCCCCCAAGCATAATCACACAACACTGCTTCTGTACTTGTGTTTCAAGTACATAAGAAAAAACTTCAAGTCTGAGAAGCAGTGACCATTTCTACTGGTGTGTGTATTGCTTCCATGCATGTAGTAGTAGCTACTTTCATGAAAAATTTCTTTGTCTACAAAAACTAGGACTTCAAAGCAAATAAAAAGATACTTAGGGTGATAATCACCTGGCTACAATGTAAAAGATCAAAATTTGGAAATCTTCTTTTCAACAACTTACTAAATGTTTTAGCACCACCTCCTGGTCATACAACCACACACATTTTACAAATTTACAATAACTCTTTTTCTGGGATGCCTGTAGTGAAGGAATAATGTGGGCATATGTATTAGCAAAAGTAACTTACAGCAAACTGTATCAAGTCAAAGGATCTCTCAGAACTATGAAAAAATAAATCAAGCAAGCACACTTGAAATTAAAAGTCTTATAGTGAATGACATTTAAAAAACAGATACTATTTTAAACACAGCGTACTTTCAGAGCATTATTACAATTACAGAAAAAAAACATTTTGAAAAATACATATGAATATGAAACAGAAATAGAATTAAAAGATGGAAATTCACCAAAAATGCAACTGTAGCAACACACATACCTTGAAATATTTTCTTCTGATACGTGTCATATTCATTAGCATGACTCCAGAATTAATTCCAGTTACTCCATAATAGGGATGTCTAGCAAATCGATTATACCACCCAATACGAGGCTCTTCATGTTCTGGTGCCATTGCAGCAATTTGTGTGGAGTTGAATTTTCCCAGAAAAGACCAAATATCATCAACAGGCCTCAAAAACAGGATGTCAGTATCAACATACAGTAATGAATCCACATTTTTGAGGATTAACTGTGAGGGAAAGAAATTTAAAACCAAAATTTTAAGTTTTATTGAACTTCTCTTAAATAAAACACAAGAAAGTTAAACAAATTTTTTGTCATATGCAAATAAATTCACTTTACACTGACAGCTTGCAGTCAATAAATTTGTATCATTCCTTTTTCTCACATTTTAAAGAATTTCTGTGGAGGGAAATAACTTTCATATAGAACAGCATTACAAAAGTACTCATTCTACATTTTATATGTCAGGGCTCCTTAGGAGTAGGTGGAGGCCAGGTGTTACCCTAACAGGAGCTCCTCTCTGGCTCCTGCTCCCTTTGCTTGCTCATGCAGCCGATCAAGTGTTAAGAGCCCACCTCTGGGAGATAGCTGCCATGGCTCTAATCCCCCAAGCAGGAAGCACATCCTCTGAAGTGTCTTAGATGAGCACATGCACAAAACACTGGCAACAAGAGCCCATTTCTTGTCTCCCTTTCTCTATGACTTCTCAGACCCATGCATACAGGAGACTTTCCAATGGAATGAGGAGATGAGGTGTGATAAATCCATCTCACCTCTGAGATGATGACATGACCTACACCTCTTTCTGAGGATACTGTGCCATAATGCATCAAGTGGAAAAAGGACTTTTATGCCATAGGGGACTACTGCCACAGAAGAATGTTAAATTCAGAGGACTTTTTCGGATGTCAAAAAAGTAACTTCAAGGAGTAGTGGTAGTTCTTCATTTAAAACCAAACAGAAATCAGATTAACAAGGACATTTGATGCTTCATAAACAGACTTCTGGACTGTCCTACTACAAAGTAACTTACTGGCAAAAATAGTCTTTGTGAAGCACATGGTTTAAACAATTTCTTCCATTCTGCTGCACTCTCAGATGGAAATGTTATTGGATATATCGTGTAATTAACTTTTCCTTCATAGGGGAATTCTTCAAGCTATGTGAAAATAAGAAATCACAAAAATTACTTCAATTCTATAACAAAAAAAAATCAAATCGCTATTCAAATTGATACTTGAACACAAGTGCAATGCCTCTTTTCTACAATAGAAATCCAAGAATTTGTCAGCTAATCAAAAGACTTGAACAAAAAGTGGCACCTGCAAGCCACTGTGAAGAAAACACATCACATCAGATCACATGCAAAAGGAAGAGGAAGCAAAGTAAATTACTACTTATAAAAGTAAGTATAATAATTAAAACTCTTCCTCTCTTAACAACTTACCATGGAACAAATACCAATGAACTATTTCCAAATTTAATCTTACTCCATTTTTGACACAGCTACTGTTTGCATAACAGTGTATATAAATTAGCATGTGTAACATACTAAAGTCACAGCTGATATGACATTTGAAGCACAAAAATAGTAAAACCCTCCACAGTTATAGCTTCATCAGCTTCTACAACTGCTACTCCAGTCATAATGTAATTTTAATTAACTGAAATTTACTAAAATTACACATAACCGTATCGACCACATTCAAAAACAGGTGTTTCCATTTCTCTAAACAATATAAGACTGACTCATGCTGTAAGCACAGAGACAAAAAAAAGGACAGATCTATAATTTTTTCTTGTAAAGCCAACTCTAAATAAGCTCATACAAGGTAACTGGTTTGTGATCAGAACATCAGGCTTGTATTTAACAGATTCAAGATGACAGATCAGAAAGTTTTGGTCTGTCTCTAGGAGAAACTCTGGTATCAGCGGTCGGCATTCTTACACATGAAAAAATTTCAAAGATCCCCATTCAACACTACAAATGCCTTATTACCTTAGACTCCTGCATTTCTGCCACTCTATCAAACATGTAGAATTGCTGTATATTGTGCCACAAATTGTGCTACAATTTGATTGAATACATTTTTGAATACTTACTATGTCTTTGAAACTCTCATGCAACTGGTCCTCAGCAAAAATATGAAAATGGAGAGGTTTGATGCTGAAAATAATGGCTGATCTCAACATAGTAACAGTCTCCTCCAGTCTTTCACCACAGGCCACCACTGCTAGATGCATTTTCTCAGAAGGATGTGTTTTCATATAATCATATCTGATACAAAAATATTTTTTCATTTGACATTATTTCTAGCACAGGCTTAAAGAAAAACTCTACTATTTACTGCAGTAAGTAATTAACAAAACACCCTTTACCATACTTAAACCAGCAAAGTATAACTCTACAGAATATGCTCATATGTATGCTTACCTTTAACCTGAACCATTCTCATAATCACTCCCACCACCCCAGCCTACAAGGGATAAAAAAAGGTCCAGAAGATCTATATACAAACATTTATTGTTTACAATCTTACAATTCATTACTAGCAAGGAAATTCATTAAGAGAGCTATGCTAAAAGAAAGACTACATGAAGTTACATTAAAATGTCAAAGGCTGACAGTAGATTAAGTCTATACTTGGGTTTTTTCCCCCCCTCCCTGGACTAAATACAGACATAGGAAAATAATGACAATTACAGCAGAGTTGAACTCAACAACAAAAGTGAGATAACATCTACTTCCAAGAAATTCTGTTAAGAACATTTTTGACTGATCTAGGTTTTGTCCATTTTCTGCTCCAGTAAGTCCTTTTTTGACAAACACACCCTTCAGCACTTCACCCAAGCACTGACACACAGAAAGCTTTCTCCTGTCCTTTCATCTTGCAGGAGTTCAACGTGGGCTGGATGAGGGGGAAACTAATCAGATGGCCTTGTGGATGCCCTGGTGCTCCCAGTGCTTCTGGAAACCCCTCAGGTACACTGACCACACACACTGCCCATGGCCTTGAGGCTAAATCATTGCAAGGAGTGGGGACAGGGAAATCCTTTATTCCTGAAGACACCTGTGCAACAGTTATCGTGACATGTGCCTGGAGTGTATTATACAGGCACATTCTAAAGTTATTTCAATACTTCAGTACAATAGACTAAAACTGTCATCGGGCAAATACCATTAGCTTGGTGGCAAACAAAGTGGGTATACCAAAAATCTCCTGGATTTCACAGATTTAGAAAGAAAAGCTTTCAGAAAAGCTTTCAAAGCTTTTAAACACACATTAATTCAAAGCCCATGTGGAAAACAATATTATGCACTTGAGCTGTTTGCACAGACCATGGTGGGGGGGTGCTAACAGAACCAAAAGTATCTGAAGGTTTAAATTACAAGTTTAATGTCAAATTATGAACACAAAACCAATTCTGAAGTTAGAAAAGACTAAACTACTAACAATAGAGAAATGCTTGACAAATCACCCATTCTTAGAAACTTGTTGGAGACACTTCAAAACAGAAATTACCAGATGTGATTCTTAGTGCATAATCTCCGCTCAATTTATGCAACCAAGTAAATACATACAAGTTTTCCTTTAAATTTACAATAGATAATATTCAAATATGCCTCTTTTCTTTAAGGCACAGAAGAGCTACACACATTATTTTTACTTCCACAGGGCAAAATATAAGCAAAGTTATCACTGTAAAACTACTGAATTTGAATGCCATGAATAATTACTGCATTTAAAAAACATTGTAAGTTTTGAAAGAATTTAATGCCCTAGAAATAAAACAACTTTTTTTTTTCAAAAAAATTTTAATTAGATTATGCAGCCAGTCTTAGTCAAGGTCTGGAGCATTATTAAAAATCACATGGATAAAAGACCTCATAGGTCAGATTTAGATCCAAAAGAGGGCACCTAAATGAGGATGTAACCTCAACTGTGTCTGAAGTCTCATTAAAGCCAACAGAGATGAGCAGGTTATGGAGTATAGAGAGTAATCCACCTTATTTCAAAGTAAACACCTAATGCTTGAATCAACTTTCAACATAGGTATAGTGCCATTTAGTAAATTCTAAAATATCCCACTTGATCTCCAGATGCCAAAAAGACTGAATATTTCAAAGATCATTTTGTGTCTACTACTCCTAAAAAGATGTCTAGGATATCCAAGTGCTTCCTGATTAACACCAACCACTCACATCTCAGCAGCTAAGTGGCTGGTCACCTGGATCATCCTCTATGCCCTTTCAATTTTAGTCACTGTTTAAGACCTAAGTGACATAGACACCAATATGCAGACATCTATATTCAGATTATTTAATCTGCAGATTGAAACCTTTTATAGATCTTGAAGCAAAATCTGAAAATTAGTTCAGGTTAACACACACAAAAAAAAAGAATCTTGAAATATAATCAAGACATGCCTATTCAGACCTTTATACATAGAGCTAATTTAAGCATTACACCATGTAGTAGGTAGTAATGTAAAACACACAATGCAAGCTGAATATGATGAGGGTAGTTGAAACCTAGAAATAAGTACACTGCCACAGTGTGAACAAGCTGCAAGCAGCAGATTAGCCTCATCACTAATCCACTGAAAAGGGAATTACAATAATTAAGCCCTGAAGTCATGAGAGCCTACAGTGATATTACAAGGTCATGTGATAAATAAGGGCAAAACCTACACAAACTGCATAGCTGAAAGCCAATCCTGAACTACATGTAACACACAGCTTGCCATGAATAAAGTATGACAAAAATTATGCTCACGAAACACTAAAATGCACTAAGATTCAAAGACTGTAGTTTATTATTTCTACATCTAGTGACCTCTGTGAATAAAAGAACACTTTTAAGCCACACAACAAAAAACTGATTATGTTATAATGCTGTTACTCTGCTCACACAATCTCTTCTGTAACTTTCAGACTTACTGAGTTCGATGTTTTTAAATCTGTGCTTAAAAATTATTTCTTTAAATGCAAAAAAGAAAATTAGAAAGAGCTAGCAAAAACTGAATTTCAGCTCATACCAAATGGGAAACAGCTGGACTCAGATCCATAAATTCATAACAAAAAGTTTTATCCTTGAAGCAAATGGAGCAAGAAGCCATTGGAAAGAACAGGCCATCATTCCCTCTGTGGACTACCCACTACAAAGGGAATGAGATACATTAGATATCAGAATTGTATTAAGGCAGAAGGTAAGAGACTTTGGAACTGTGGTCCTTACTCCAGACTCCATGAAAAAACACCCTTTTAGTGATTATAAGCTGCATTTGACTTCCCTGCATACAGACCACGGGGAACCACAGCCTCCCTTTTAGCAAGCAGGCCTCAGTGCTACTCCTCTCCCCTTCATACACACACCTCTGTCCACTCCCAGAGAGAAGCCCTATCCCCACCTTCATCCAGGAACACTATTTACTGAAACCCTCAGCTGCCAGCACCTTTCATTTCTTTCCTCTTCCTGACATGAGAGGCAAATTGTTCAGCAGAACTTACCAGCTTGAGCTTTGCAGCCTCACCTTCAATGTGAATGTGCTCCACCAACAAAGCCAATTATGTTTTTCATTATTTTTTTTCACTTCCTTCTTCAATAGTATATCTACATGGCTTCAGTTTTTCCACTGATTTTTTCCCAAATTTTCTGCCTTCAACTGCTCCCTTCTTTTCCCACCTCTGTAACCCTTCTCCCCATCTTTGTTCCACTGCAGTTAGGCATGCAGCTCCCTCCCCAGAAGCCAGGGAAAGGAAAACCGTGCTCATTTAGATAACTGGTCTGGTATCTGTTATGACCAAGTGACACAAGATTTTTTGGCAATACAATTTTTTTTTTAGCAGTTCAGTTGCTGAATTGACAATGAGCAAAATAAAATTTATTCTACATGAATAGTAACTTGTCTGAAGCTAAACAGGTTTGGTATCAGGAATCACAGCTCTGGTATGAACCTTTAGTGAAAGTCAAATACAGGTTCTGAAAGGGTTAAGATGCTTTCAAAAGTGAGGAGATACTTTCAAAAAACTTCTTGAGAAGCAAAAAAACAAAAAAAAAGATTTTTTTAATATGCACATTTCTAATTAATAATAGCTCCATCTTTTGGTGTGGGAGAACGTAGTGGAAAAGCTGGAAAAAAGCAACAATAGAGCGAGTGAAATACAAACTGTATTTTAGTAAGGATGTTGGATAGCCTAACAAAGAAAACCTCACAGACCTAATTTCTAAAAAAAAAAATCCAATACTGTGGCAGTCCTTGCTCCTGCAGGGGAAAAAAAACCTCAGGTAATTAAAATAGAAGAGAAAGAAGGTACCTGTAATGTAGTAAAAGATACTGCGTAGGATGCCATGACAGGATTTGAGTCTTCAGGAAGAAATAAGAGAATTTAAATTTTGTGAGGATACTAATTACACATGAGGGGTAGGGACAGTAAAAATAAACAAAAGCCTAGAGACAAACCTCCACACATACTTCCATGAGTTTAGGAAACACATATAAAACAATCCACTTTTGCCAATGTGAGTAAAAACATGTATGTTAAAACATGCTACTTAGCAGCAGCAAAAAGCCAGGTACAAGCCTTGTCCTGAAGTATTTCTGTGCCAAGTGCAGCCCTTTGTTCTGTGCTGATTAATTCTTCTGTTAATAACCTCTGAGAGAAGAACATAGGATATCCTCAGTGAATCTGCTGTAACAAGGTTTTCCAGAGCCTGTCTGTCAAGACACTGCCTTATATTTAAAGATGTTTACCATGACACATTGTATATTAAATTAGCATTTCTAGGTCAATTACAGCTACTAAGCTGTAATTTCATAGTAGGCTACAGAGGTATGTTTTGACAAGTTATACTTTTCTAGAACCTTCATGGCATCCCAGCTGCATTTCCTGGGGAAAAAAAAAACAATACAAATTTTATTGGCACTAAAATATCCACCAGCTCCACAAAAAGCTTAGCTCTGTCCTTTAGACTTGACACAAGGAATTGCAGTAGAGGTCGTCTTTATTTGTATAAGGTAAAGTTCTCCTACTCTCACATAATACATGGAAAGCACAGGTGAGAGGGTACCAAAACCACAGGAATATCCTGTATATAGTTCCATCTAATTTCGTGTAATAGAAGTGGTTTTCATCATTAGCATAAAAACCACTAATTATATTCATTAAATTGGGCAGGGAAAGTATTTTCACATAATCAAACTGTATTATTTCAAAGCTGACACTACAATATACCTCAGAGAATCAAATGGTAGATATGTAAGTACAATACAGATGGTTTATTGCATCCTTTTTCCTTTTAATGCCCTGTTTGATCTAAATCAATCAACCACTAAGAAGCCTAACCCAGCAGCCTTTAGTCACCAGAAAAACAAAGCAAATAGGCAGAGTAAGAAGGCAGCAAAGCTACACTGATTCAAATCCAGCTGTTAAATCACTCCCACACTTATTACAAATAGGATCAAGGTAACTACAGACATTATCTGGATTTGAAAGTGATGAAAATTCTAGTTTTTACTTAGCTTAACGGTCTACTACAGCACTGCATGTAAAACATGTCATAATCAAGAGCTTATTTTGTAAAAGTACACTAATGATACCACTGCATATGATGTCCAAATGTAATCTACTCAATGCCAACTCAATTAGTAGATTAGGTCTGAAGTTACAATATACGAGTAATTTTAAACTGACTATAAAAATAGAAGTCCCAATGAGCCTGCTAATTTAGAGAAATTCCTTTTTGCAGGACTATCAGAATTAATTTCAATATAACCACGCCACACAAAGCTCAATATACCCACAAACTTAGTGAAACTTTCTACTTTAGCAAGCAACACAAGTTAAAACCCACTTAGTTGCAACATCCAACAACTGAAATCAGCCTGGTCAGATTGCCATAGTAATGACCCCTAAGAACTTCTTCCTAGTCAGTCCTATTAGGAAATAAGCAGCCATACCAGCTAGACAGTACTGAGCACCTTCAAAGGTGTACTAGAAAAGAAAAGCATCATCTAGACCATGCAAAATCTGAGCCTCATGTTATCTTTATCAGCATTTTAAAAATTTTGATAATATCTACACCACTGTACGCAAAAGCAATCTCATGCTTCCTCTGTCAAGGTGAAAACTAACAAATACTCTGTGCCAGAATAAAGTTAATAACCAGAATGGTGGTGAAAAAATGTGGGTGCAAAATAGCTACAAAATCCTTCCCACATATAGCAAAAGCAATTGATCTTACACTGACTAGCCTGAAGATGCTTATTATTCCTTATTAGAATCAGCACCTGTTCAGAGGTCATCAATTTCAAATGCTCTTCAACTATTGCATCACTCATACTGAGGTCTATATACACACATCTCTCTCTTAAAAATTTTCCAGATTCTTCTATATGTCTCCAACATTTCTATCACATATACTTGAATCTTAAAAATCTACACATTAGTCTTCACTTAATACACTTAGAGCTACTTAAAGGAAATAACGTAGAAAGCTGCATTTCAAAAATGTCTGTGCCAAGTTCTCTCAAGAGTAAACATGTAATATATATAAAATATAATTTTCCTGATATCCAGGAAAAAAACTAAATGGAATTACAGGTTAGAAACAGAGAGATAACAAGCTTTTTTTCAACAAAAATACTTAAAAATCCAAAAGCTCCCAATGTTTTAAAAACTTAGTGGAAAATGGAAAAGAGACATTTTAACTCTGGGATAAATTAGAGCATCTCACTGAGGACTTCAACAAGCACTGAAGTCAGCACAGCATATGGGGATTAATTTAATAGTAAGATATTGATAAAACAATCCAGCTTAATGTAAAATGTTTAATCTGAATACCACACACCCTTTACTCATTTAAGCAGCTTTTTTTCTTTCAATTTCAAAATATATAAACATGAAATTCTGCAAACCTTAGAGCTCACCATGTTCCATCATGAAAGTGGACTCACCCAGTGAAGTCATAATCTATGCATACTTCAACAGAATTGTCTTCATAGCCACATATGGAATTGTTAATAGATTAATACAAGTTATAGCTTAAGGTATGTGCAAATAAACTGCATGGGATTTGTCCATTTCTGCTTCCAAGGTTCCACTTGCCTCAAGCCTGACAGAATATCCGGAAAGGACGTTTTCTGCTATTTTTGTGCATTACTTTGTATCCATGGACTTCTTCAGGCTTAGTGGGGTCAGAAGACAGCAAGAACCTCCCTGGTCTCAACACTACAAGTGTTAGACTGGCCCAGATGTCCAAGGATTAAATGAAGCTTACAATCATATCCTGTCCCTCCACCTAGCATAAGCTAAGCCCCTTCACCCTCAATCACAACAGCATTTCATTTATCCCACTGCACTAAACTTCATAGAGCTAAATACCCAAAACATAACCTATATGGAAAAGAAAGTTATTTCTGTCTATTCCGATAGCTACATCTGCCTAACAAAGTCATGTGCATCCCTATGGATTGAGAGACAGTGTGGATTGCTACCAATGGCTACGAGAAAAACTCAGCAGCTCCAAATTGCTGATGAAGTTCACTAACAGAATAAAAATCAATCTAAGTAACTTCTTTAAGGAATTTCTTGACAACCAATGAGCTTAAAAAGCACTGACAATACACAAGCAGAGAGGGACAAGGGATCTAAAGCCTTTCCCACAATTTTCAAAAAAAAACAGTAAGTCTTGTGAAGCTAAGCTTTTCTTCCCCTTTGCTTTCCCAGAAATATTCAAGCTTCATGCTAACAAGAAAAGATATCAAGATAAAAGATATCAAAGGACAATCAGCAAAATTTTAAATGTAAGAAAAATTGACTTACAACTTCAGTTATGTACTGATGAGAACTATGAAGGTTAGAGAACTGTCGCAGACATCTTTTATGAAAAATCCTTTCCTTAGGATTTTTCCTCCTGAGAAGCTGAGAGGCCTCAGGAACAAAATTTAAACAATGGTTATTTGCTGCTGTGGAATGCAACAGGTGGAAATTTGATTGGCCCATGTTGGTTGTTTCTAATTAATGGCCAATCACAGTGAGATGGCTCGGACAGAGAGTCTGAGCCACAAGCCTTTGTTATCATTCTTTCTTATTCTATTCTTAGCTAGCCTTGTGATGAAATCCTTTCTTCCGTTCTTTTAGTATAGTTTTCATATAATATATATCATAAAATAATAAATCAAGCCTTCTGAAACATGGAATCAGATCCTCGTCTCTTCCCTCAACCTGAGACCCCTGTGAACACCGTCCCAGAGAACTACCTGACAAGTAGCTTACTTCTTTTCAAGAAACCTGTGTAATGTGACAGCCTAAAACATCTGAGCCACCACATCAAAACATTTAAACTTATTGTTAAAGATGCAGCATTAAGGCAGACAGTCTATTCTTTAACATACTTTGTTAAAGAACATTCAAAACTGTCTCTTCAATGCTTTTCAATGAAGTACCCT